>NC_133030.1:10060000-10379464 GCF_048771995.1 Taeniopygia guttata
GGCTCTGCCCTCAGTGGGATGGTACAAACATTAAATACCAGAAACTACATGTGCTGTATTTACAATAATGTGCCAATATCTGTCACCTACGTTGGACAGTGTGTCCCCAGCCTAAACCAACAGAAAAATGCCAACACCACAGTAAAACATGGAGGGCATGAAGAAGGAGAAAAAGGACAAGACACACGCAATTTCCTCCATCTTGTCCCCTTTGGACCCCTAACCTAGAATCCTAAAATTTTACTTTTGCACCTGTGCCACACTTAATTCTTACTTATATCAAACACTCAGAACTTGTAATTCATCCTGTAAGATTGAAAACTCTTTTCCATGGACAGAGATCACAGACAGTGTCTCTGGGGGCTCTGTCCAGGGGGGTTCCTGACCCCTGCCAGGGTCCCAGACCTTCCAGGGCAGCCAGAGGGAAGCCCTGGATTCTGACACTTTAGGAGTGAGAACAGCCTGGGTTGTCAACAGAGGGCTGTTCAGAGAGACAGACAGGAGAGTGAAAGAAGGCTGGCTATTGTTCAAGATGTGGTGTAGGCTGCAAGAATGCCTTGAGAATGCAGCGCCCACATGTCAGGCAGAGAGAGAGGGCTTTGTGTGAGAACTCTTAGGCAGAATGCCAATCATGTGAATAACCTCTATCTCGTTTTTTTATCTTTGTCCTTGTTATGACACTTCCCTGCCTGGAGTCCACAAGGATAGGTGTCGATTTCATGGAACATGCTGGTGTCTAATCCAAGCTGTCCAGGTAGCGCATTCAGGGAACTGACCTGCCATGAGGTGAGAAAGAGTGTTGGAAGCATCCCACCTTTCCTGTGTGCTCTGCTTTGTGCCACTCTGACACAGCCTTCAGCATCCTTTATGAACAGGTAACACACAAGCACCCTGCTTTGCTTTGGTTTTTCCTAAAACAGGAATGCCTTTATCATTCCTCAGAACAATGTGCAATGATTTGGAGCATTCATAACTGGAGGAGGAAAACATTGGGTAATAGAAAGGAAAAGCTACACACTCATGCAAATGTAAACCCCTTGCTTGATCTGACAATGGTGCACATTGTGTCTGGGTGCAATGATGTCAGAACACAGTTATGAAATTCCTCAAAATCCTGAGCGAAACAGAGGCAACATGCCTGGAAAGGGCCATCGGTGATTAAAATAATTTTAGTCTTTAAGAAAATTAATGCTTGAAACAGAAGCTTGCTGGGCTGAGAATAACATACCTGTTGTGACCTGAATCGGAGCTGAAGTCTCCCTCCTCATGGGTTGGTGCTACTTCATGGTGCTTAAGGTAGACCCACCTTTGAGGTAACACTGTTTTGCTCACCAGCAGTGGGAAGAGATCCCATACTGATAAAATCCTCCTCCCTGAGAGAGGCTGGGCTAGGATTTTGTGAGCCAACATCATTCAGGGATCATAATAGGTCTATTTCCATGGAGTTTAGGGCCAAGAGGAGCAAATTTGCTGAGGCATCCAGAAGTGAGAGCTGCCACGTGAATATGCAGGAGGGAAGTGGTCCTGGGCAGCACAGGGTGCAGTCCTATGCCACCAAAGTCAAAGAGAACTTTCCCAAAAAGTTAAGAGAGCATTAATAATGTGGATTTTGGAATAAACCATGTTACTTCACTGGTCTCCACTATGGTTTATTTGGTATAGTGAATGAACGACAGGCCATATAAAAATCTGTTTGTTTAAACTGGGGTAGCTCTTGTCAGTTCAATAGGGCTGTGCTGATTTGTACCAGCTAAAGATTTATTTTCATCTCCTCAGGTTTCTTCTTCACTTTTATAGCAACTGTAGCTGTATAGCACTTAATAACAGCACCTTATTATGTTATAGTTTTCCATGATTCATGTAAGTGCACATAACCACTTGTATTTAGGGCTTAAATTCTGTGCAGATAATCATCTTGATTGTAGAAGCAAATTTTATTTATGCATAAAAATATTGTTTATTTGGCCAAAACTAGCAATTTCCAAAGTGTGCCAGAACACAGAAACCTACAGGATGGATGTACCATTGGAAACTGCCAGTAACTAGGGAAAGCCATGTATTGTTCCACAAAATCTTAAAATATGTTTTTCAGAGTAACCCATGAAAAATATTCTGTTTCATTCTAGAGGGTAAAACCATTTTGAGAAAAATTTTGCATCTCTTTTATTTTGGTTTCAAAAATTATATTTTCCCCCCCCATTAAAACACAATTCAGAATACATTTTAATACGAAATCCTACAAATCTCACTGAAAAATGTTGTTACAATTCCTTGGGGAAGAGGGAAGGGTTGTTTCTTTTGCATTTGTCTTGTATTGTGAGGGCGTGAAAAGGAAAAATTCTCCTAATAGCTATAATTTTGTCGAAAGCTATTTTAGAAAGAAATGTGATTTGACTGAGATAGTGGCCAATTCTTGGGTTAGATTTTTTAGCAGTGCACAAAGCAAACACTCTAGTTGGGGTTCCAAACTACAACTACCAAAACTCTCTGATAACTACCTCTTCCTGGCTGTGCTTCATGCTGGCTTGGAAAGAACAAGGCGACTTTTTGTCTAAGCCTGTGCCAAAGTTATATAAAAGTCTGTGAAAAAGGTTGTGCAGATCCATCCACAAGCATCTGTCTTTTGCACATGCTTGTGGTGTTTTTGCTCATGGCTTTTGAGGAGAGCTAATCTAAAGTTTAATTAAATCATTGAGCTTTACTCCAGCCATACTTTTTCCCCACACCCAGCTGGCTGGTTTTTTTGGGCAGGAATTAGCTGCTGTCCCAAACGAAAAATTAATAATGCTTCCTATCCTGAGCACAGAGTGATCTGATGGTGCATGTTGTCGCTGGACATTGAGGAAAAATGTCCATCATCTACTCTGGCCCATATGGTGGAGAGCTGGCATCCCCTTGCCCTGAGTCAGGCTGTGACAAGAGATGTTGGTGTTAATTAAAATTAATGTGATAATACCCACGCCTCCAAAACACCATGCAGGCCATTTGTGCATGTCTAGCAAGTTCTTCGACCCTGAAATGAAACCCATATGACAAACATAACAGCTGAAAGTACAGGCAGCACTGAGCACATCTAACTTTTCTGTAGGAATCTGGACCCACCAACCCATGGACTCAAGAAAAGAAGTACGAGGAAGAGCTAAATGAAAATCCTCTTCTTGCTCAGAAGACATTCTGCCTTCCCATTCCTGCTCCCTCACTTCCATCAGACAATGACCTTTCATGGAGCTTAATCCCTGCTAGCACCACCCTCATCCCACATTCCTCCCTTGTTCTTCATTAAGCTCCACTTCATGTATTTCCAGTCATTTTTGACTGGAAATGTCACACTCCCAACTGCCAGAAATGCTCCCAGTCCTTTACTCTGCTGGCCTCAGCTGCTGCATGGTCCAGCTCCCCCTCAGTTACTATTCCACACTGGAGAAAGGCTGGAACTAGCAGGAAGTTCCAACAACAGCAGGAACACCCAGGGCCAGGAAGTGGAGGCTGGAAGGGCTGAGCTGAGTCAGAGGTTCCCCACCCCTAAATCCGTCTCAGTCCTGATTAAGTTCTCTACCTCCTCCTTGCCACAGACTGCTCCCATGGATGCTCTCAAATCCAGAATTCCCCACTGTCCAATGGGGAACTGCACTTTGTAAGGAACTCACCATCCAGAAGAGCTCAACTCCCAGCTGGGCATCCTTATAATGACCAGACTTTCAGAAGTGTTCAGCATTTTGCAATTATTTGCCATATCATCTCTTGAAAAGTTTGGTTACAGTAGCCAGAAAGACAAAAACTTTATGAAAGGAGTAAGTGTAGGAAGAACTTGTTCACAAATTCACTCTCCTGTCCTAAAGTCCAGTTCCCATGTGTGCTGCAAGATCCTATTAAAAATCTCTGATGATTAATAAAACTTTTAAAAACATTCCTATGCACTTTACATAGGTATTTTTTCTTTAATTTACTATGCCCCTTGTTTGCTATTTGTGCTTTAAAAAGTAGTATCTGGATTCAAAGGGATCGTCTTTGATCCTTGCACTGGCTTTGTGGTTATCTTCATTCTTATACTCCAGATCATGGCAAGTCCCTGCAGGCTCCCTTCTTTATCCTCCCTCAATTTTCATTCCTCTCTAGAGTTGGACTATTTTTTATGCAGGTTATCCTCAAAGTGGAAATTTCAGCCGAGTTCCATGAGCTCAGCACATTTTACATTTCTGCTTCCTTGACCTGCATCACTTGGGTGGGGCTGGACCAAGGCTCACCAGGAGGAACTTCCCCACCAACAGTTGTGGCTGCTGGGAACTGGGGCAGGGATTGAGCCTCACAGGACCTGGCAGCACTGCCTCTAAACCCCCTGGGTGAGGGAAACCTTCAGACACACCTCTCAGGACTCTTTTAACCTTTTAGCACCCCTAGAAGGATGCTCCAACCAGGGGTTGTGCTGCATTTCAGATGCAGCTGGGTGGTGTGTATACATCTCTTGACACAAAGAGGCTGCTGTAGAACGACTGTTCTAAAATGTTGCTGGCAAATTGTTGTTAACATGAACAAGAGAAACAAGAGTGCTGAGAGCTCTGGGTATTATTGAAATATTTAAATATTATGTATGATGATGCCTCTAATTCAACATTTTCTGTGGTAAACACAGCAGAAATCACTGTAGCAAAATGTTATTCCTTATTCTAAACCAAATTCTTGAGGTTTGTTTTATTTATATCACATGTGGCTGAGAGAAATAGTTCTAGGAAGGCTCAAACCTTATATTTTCTTTTCAAGTTGCCAAAATATCTTAGAGAAATCAATTGCCAAGGACTTGTCTGTGCAGCTAAAGATTTATTTTTAACCTCTTGGTGTGCCAAAATCAGGAACAATTATTAATCTGTCCTGAAATTGCCAATACAACCTGCTAGCAACAGATGGTGTGATTGAAAAGCCTGAAGTGGCCATTTTTAATATTCAGTAGATTGAAAAAATCTTAGGTCTCTAATCTTATCTAACCTCTTGTGACCAAGGGCCCACGTTATTGACTAAAAGACAATATCAATAGCCTTGATTTGAGCCTGAATCAGCCAGGGAACTGGATCTTCTGAGGCACTTTGTACCTCTAAGTGGTGCTTTGTGTTCCCATCTCTGCTGGCTTGGTGGGAGAGGAGCACTGAGGGTTACCCTTTGGAAACTTAAAAGTCAGAGCACCCAGTGCTGCAGGTATGGCTGCACTCCAGGGGTCCTTGTTTAGGTCTGAACTTGTATGGTACTTAAGAACAGCTCCTGTCAATGCCAAGGGATGCAGAAGGATTACATTACTAGATATTATCTCGGGCTTGATGTATTTATACATCTCAATTACAAAATCAGGAAGTGTTGCCAGCCATCCTTTGGATATAGCTGGCACAAACACACACACACACACACACACAGAGAGAGCGAGCGAAAGAAATAAAAATAATGCCATACTGTGAGTCTGCTTGAGGTTTTGATTAGTTAAGGATTGTGGAAATCTGATTCTTGCAGCCTGTGGTGACACTGTGCTGCTGGGGAAACTGGGTTTTGTCCCGGGTGCCACTGCTGGGGAAGGCAGGAGTGCAGGATCCCACAGCTGATCAGGAAAGGTGGATCCCAACTCCAGACTCACTCACCCCACCCAGGAGAAAAGCTGATTCTGAATCCCAGGTTTGGGATTGCTCATTGTTTCCTGTAATATCTCTGCATCCCTGATTTATTTTGTGAGCAACAAAGGCAAGGGGGACCTAAACCACAACAGCAGATACTGTATGAGGTAGTGCAGGTGAGAAACAGCCACAATTCCCCAGGTAAGGTATCCTGTATTTGCTGAGCAAAAGCAGCAGATGTGGCAGCAGGACAAACGTTGCACGTTTGACTCCGAGGCAGACAAATCCTCCTGTAAACCGAGCGCTGCAATTTGAGAAGCCTCTCTCTATTTTTAATGATAGATTTTTAAAAACTATCTTTATTGATAATTGTGGGCACAGACCCCATATCCTGGCGGGTCAGCAGCTCCTCAGCCACAAAGCCCAGCTCTGGTCCAGGCCTCCCTCCTGTCCTGTCCTGTCCCTCGGCCCCTTCCCGCCCACGTGAAACCACTGAGCACGGTCAGGCAGTCCCCTGACAATTGGGGATGTGGGAAAGCTCTTCCCGGGCAAGCAGCAGCCTTTCCTGAGCTCAGGCTGGGGAGGAAAGGCTGCTGCACAAGGGGAGAGTGATGGGAGTGCATCTCAGCTTCCTGATGAAGGCAAAACGAGCTCTCCCCTGTGCAATTTTCTCTGGAGGCTGTGAGAGTGAGGGAGAAAAAGAATGAAAGATGAGAAAATAGCCACCTAGAGGGATGTAACCTTAATTTTGCACATTAGCACACTGATGGCAGGTACTGCTGTGGAATGGAAGGTGCTGGGAAACACCAGGAAAGATAAATTTCAGTATTAAGTGATCTTGTTCAGCATGATTTAGTGTGCCCAACAAAGCGAGACAAACACCTAAAGAACAAGGGCGTAGCTAAATCCCTCAAGGATTTCTGCTGGAAAGAAGCGGGGCCTGGGACGCCTAATGGTCTCAGTAGATATCAGCAAAGTATTGAAATTCTTCATTTCTACTTGTGGATGTGACACAGAACCCCTTCCTAGCTTTGGATACATCTTGCACCGAGATTGCATTCAGTTGTCTGAAAATGGGATTATGAAGTGATTATTCATGTCTGTAATATTGTTTCAAAACAGAAAAAAATATTAAAATGCCTTCCTGTGACAGCAAATTTCTGCCAGCTCTGACATGTGTTCTTAAATGTTAATTTCGTACTATCAGGCCATTTTTTTTCTCGTGATTGTGTTGAAAGTCTCTTTGTCTCCCTGGTTTCTGGGAGAATTTCTGCACTATTAGTAGTGAATTAACTCTGAATATCAGAATATATAACTCTGAATATGTCCACAATACATGGGTTTCCTTAACGTGAAAATAGTTTGCATCCTTGCAGAAATACCTTCAGCATTTCTGTGAGGGATATGGTCTGCAAAGCACAACCAGCCCTTGTAATCACACTACCACAATTCAGGAAAATAAATGAGGGGTCTAAGAAATGATGTGCGATCTTTTTAGTAATGGAAATAATTTTTTTTAAACGTTCTATGTGAGTGCATTATTGTTCTCATTCTTACATCTGTCATGGGTGGTGGAAAAATGTACAGCTGTTTAGCTTTATAATATCACAGGAAACAGTCCAGATTTCTGCTCTGCCTCACTTGAAGACTCTCTTTTAGGTTGTTTTGTGTTGTTTGTTCTCAGAGAAGAGAGCTTGCCATTTGATATTAACATTAACAGAAAAGTCCTGAACCAAATAACTCTTAGAGCTCAGGGGGAACATCTCCAAATTTTTCTGCTGTCTAGATGGACTAATCACACACTGCAAAAACAGAGGAAAAGGACTGGGAAATTATATCTTCAGGGCTGTTTTTTTTAATCATGTTTCAATCCACTTTTTAATTTTTTTTCCTTTTTTTTTTAAATTTTTTTTAATTACTGTTTAAATAACAACAACAAAGTATTTCCTTTTTCTTTCCTGTACAGGGAATCATGAAAGATACAGATTATATGGAACAGCCAAGGCTGGGGAAGAAGGGAAGGTCATCACTTTACAGGACTGAATCCTAAGTACCACCAGAATTTCTGACAACACATAAAATAAAGAAAAGCCTGCAATAACTAAACTTCCTTTTTTGAATGGGTGCCTGGTACTGGAAGGTACCATTGACAAGAAAGGCATCTAAGGACACTTAGCAGCAGCCAGATAATATTCAGTATCTTCCAAGATCCAATGCCTCAGCCCACAGGAGCAGAGATGCAGGGGATTTTTAGCATCCAAAAAAAGAAAGGTGAAGGGTTCATCTCGGTCCTAGGTGGTATTTGAAGGCTGGTGTTAGTTAAGGCATGCCCAGCACTGCTGCCAGCAGCTTACAAACCATTTTCTTTTGACTTTTCCTGTCTGAAGGACAAGAGCTGGGATTAGGGTGAGCGCAGAGCAAGCCTCAGGCTCACCCCTCATTCTTTTCATCATCAGATCAGACCATTTGGATTCTCTATACAGCTGGAAAACAAACTCTTCCACACTCCAGCTCATGTAAATTCCTCTGTAATTCTCTTGATACAGGTGAGTGAGGAATGACACCAGTTGATGATATTTTCCTGCATTTTTATTTCTGAATTTTAACCTTTTTTGCAGCAAAATCACAGTGAATTAAGCCATTTTTGGCAATTAGTGTAGTCAAAGACTGTGAAGCAAAGCAGGAGCATTTATAAAATTATCCATGATAGATTCACCTAGATTTATTTATTTATTTTAAAAATTTCTGCAGCCCACTTGTCAGGCTTCTGAAAGTGGTGATAAGATGACAGACAGGTGAGAAATAAGGACCTTTCAACCCAGAGATAATTTTCTCTTTACAGTTCACGAGAGTTTATTTTTAACAAGACTTCTATGAAAATTGAGAAAGCTGTGTTACTCTTGATTCACATCCCCTCGCCCCCTCAAAAAAACTATGTATGTATATATGCATATATACATATTGAAATAGTCTATATAAGGAAATACATGAAAGATGTAAAGAAAGAACATAAGAGATATAAAAAATAACATTATGAAAGAAAGACTATGTATATGACTGTTTAGTTTAATGACCATTAGACCCCTAATGTCTTAGAGTATTCAGATAGACTTAATCCTAAATAACAATAAATCTACTCCCTTTTTTTAGCACTTTAAAACAACTTTGTTCCTTTGAAAGTTACAGTAGTTTTTACTGGTCTGCCTTCAACAAGGTTCTGTGGCCATTTATGTGATGTGATTTACCCTTCCTTAATTAGAACTTTTCTGGTAGGGAAAAAAATACTCCACAAAAAAGAGACTGTGAAGTTCTGGCATTTTTATATTTCTATCTGTATTGAAACAAGGGTATAATTTCAATTCCAAACACTGAGCTGGTAGAAATAACTTTAGCTGCAGGAGGTAAATCTAAAGACAGTGTTAAATCTGCATGTACAAAACAGAAGTCTGCACACACAAACTCACATCTGCATGTGCAGAATGAGTTGATTCTTGCTCAGGTGAAGTTTTGCCAGTGTGAGCATGCAGGAACATTGGGTCAGTTGTTAAAATGCTGAACACACTGAAATCAAAAATTCTATATGATCTAATTTGTGAGTCTGAACACACGGCAAAAAACACTTATCCATGACATGGGGTAAGGAAGCATACTGCAATAATAAAATACCTACTTTTCCATCATTGTTAAATTCTCAAATGTCTAAGTTTTGGATCTACACATCTTCCTATACTAACAAAGCACTTGAATGGGAATTCATCTATGTGGAATGACATTTCTATTTCTCCTTATCAGCAAGAGGTTTAGCCCTTCTTTTTTAAATGTCAGCAATACAATAAAATGTTATTGATGTACAGAATATTTGTCATAGTTTCTAGACTAAGTAGAATGAAAATTCTTTATTTGTATTTTGCAGTTTTTGAGAAAACCTTTGTGTGCACCACACAGCCCATTGCAGATCCAAGTATCCACCCTACTGGAGTGAATCTCATGTAGGTTCCAATTTTCCATTGGATGGAAAAGCACTGTAGTGGAGTTGAAACACTTCATTTTTAATAGCTAGGGAAGTAACCAGTGGCTGGGTAATAAGTCCTATCACACAGGCACATCCCTGGAAAAATCCACTCTATTTTTACTAGGGGACCCTCCGCCATCAATTTGCTGTCTGACTCAAGTTCCTTAATTTTCCCTGCAAGTCAAGTGAGAATACTGTCCTTTTTGGGATCATTGTTCATTTATTTCAGCAATATGTACTATGATGAGTATTAATAAGCTTGTCTCCAACTGACCAAAAAATTACTTCTTTAGTTTTTATCAGTGAAATATGGTCATACAAAAATTTACTTCTCTGGCATACTCCCCACTTACCATAATGAGGAAGTATATCTGAAGAAATATATGGTTAGAAATAATGCTTTTATGTTTTCAATATTTTGTTATTTTTGCCTCAAATCACAGCTCAGTTCAGTGTGATCTGACATGGTTGAAATACTGAAACCCCCACTCCTCCAAAGCAGTGTTTATTATAGAAACCACAAACTTAACCTAACCTAGAGCAGCTTTTCCAGCAGTGATATAATTACAGTAGTTATTGTTGCAATAAACCAGATGTTCCTGAGCTGGAATGAAAGAACTCCCCCCCCACATTGCATTTGTTATGTTGCCTCTTTTCAAGTTTCACATCAGCTGTTCGGAAAGCACTCTCTCCATTGAGTGTCACTTACAGATTCTTGCTGGGTGAGTCTTTTAGGGCAAAAGAATGAAATGCTGGCCAGGTTCTGAATGTTCACTGCTCCAACATGACAGTTTTCAGTGTCACTAATTCTTTCCCTGGCTTAAAGAGTTATAATTTTTGTCCTTTAAGACACTTGGCTGAAAAAACAAAAAAAACCAACACTTTGGAAAACTGCTTATTGAATGAGTACATTGTTCTGTGTGAAAAGGAGTGATCCACTCCTACAGAATCAATGGAGTTTGGCACAGACTTCAGTGGAGCCACAATTTTAGTCACTATTTTGAGCAATTTAGTTATTAGGCAACATCTTTTGAACTGCTTTGTCAGCTGTGGTTGCAACTCCGGACCATGAACAACCGTTCAACCTGAACCATGAATATCCAGCATTGCTCGAACATTACACATCTTGTGTTTTTTTACAATGTGTTAATCAACACATTTCTAATATTTCCCAGCCCAATCAAGTCCTAACTGCAAAAATGTGTTGCAAATAAAAAATTGGACTGTGTTTAAACTGCTAGGATCTTAGACATGAAAGTTGTTGTATATATTTCATGCGTGCAAGAAACCTGTCTAGGAACAACCACCACGAAGAGTCAAGAAGTCAGGAGATTGCTTTATTGCACTTATAGAGCCATATAATAATACAATAAAGAAACACAAACTAAGCTTGGGGTTTTGTTTATTCATAGGTAAGGTTTACTCTCATGAAAATACAGGAACAGTAAGAATTAATTATCTTATCAACTATCTGAACAAGTCACGGCAATCCTGGAAGAAACCTTTGTAATCCTCAGGTACACGTGCTGATCTTTTTTCTGCTCACTCATGGTAAAATATTAGTCAGCCCATCCCCGTGGCAACTGCAATGTGATGAGGGAGGAATTCACCCCATGGTCTGCTAAATTTACACTTTGTAAAAATGTAAATGTTTCTTATAGAAGGAATTTACATGGCTCTGAAACACAGTCCAACTTTTCACTGATGTGGTAGGGGATGCAGAAGTTGTTGGCCTGGTTTTACAAAAATCTTTGAAAATGGGCCATAAAATAGCTGAGGAAACCCAAGAGGCACCCACACGTTTGGAAGCAGATTATAAGAGAGCTCTGCTGCTCAGCCACAATCAGCTCCCTGCTTTCAAAAGACACGGTATCAAATTCGCATTTTTTGCTCTCCTACAGGGAACGTGTAAGAGCTGAAATAAATAAATAAGCAGAGCCTGTGCCCAGGGAACCTTGACGTCTTTCCCATCATTGAGGCTGGGAGGCCCCTGCACTTCTCCCTTGGCTGTGACATGCCCAGCAAATATTTCCACCACCCACACTAGATTCATTCTTAACTCTCCTCACCCAACTCATCATTACAGCTGTGCAAAGCATCCATTACAAACCCTGGAGCCATCCAAAAGCTACCTTTGTAACTTCAACCTGTGCTTCACACCCAGTGGGAATTGGTTGGACTTTTGGCTGCGTTAACTTTTTGAGACAATTGACCCCCAGTTTCATGCATATTTGGGCCCAGGTTAAGGTGAATGATTTATGGGTTGCATAGTTTGAAAATCACTGAGAGGGTTTCACATCACCTCATTGCATAGACCTCTGTCAATATTCATGGAAATTGAAAAAGATGTGTGCATAGTACACTGCAAAAGGGAATACTAATAACAGTGGTCAAATCCCAAATGAGCTCTTTGCGTTGCAAACAATTCCTGGTCTGAAGGACCTGGGCAGGGGGGAAAGGAAAAAAAAAATCTTTTAAAGTCTTTAACACTTTATTGCTTCAAAGTGTAAGTCACTCATAAATTTTTTATGACATTCCTTTATTTAGCACATATGCATGCCACTAGTGGTTCAATTAGACAGGAACTCTGCAAGGAGTTGCTGTAATGATGCTCTCTGGCAGGAAGTAGAGGGAAACCGAGACTTTAAAATTCCAAAGATGGAAAGTTAGAATTTTCTGTAGTCAAAATGAGAGATTTATTTGGTTGGTGGCAAAAGTTTGTGTCTGCAAAGTTTGGATTTGGGTGCTCACCAGGATTTTGGGCAGCTCAGTTAGCAAAACTGAGTGACATCTTGCTCTGTCACCTTTCAGAACTGTGGGGAAATCTGCTTTAAAGCCACTGGCAGAAATTACAGATAAGCAAGTTTTTTTAAATAAAAAGCAGTTTGAAGGACAGGATTCAATTCAGGGGCTTTATGGCTTTTTAGACAGGATTGAAGAAACTAATTTCACTAATTTTTAAAGGAAGCCCAGACCACTCAAGGCAGAAGTACCAAAACATGTCACTTAACATCTTGTAACAAAAGAACTTCCTTGGTTTCTGTTTGCAGCATGGCATATTTTTGTTTGCAAAAGAATCCTTCTCTGTCATGAGTGAGCCCATGCAGAAGATTGTGACTATCTTACCAGATCCCAGCTGTGGAATACTCCTTCCTGCTGATACTAAAATGTTCATTTCAGTGAGAGCCAGAGGGACAGCTTTTAGTGTGTGGCCAATGTTGCTTTGTCCTGTGGTGACTTCAGTTATTTTCTGAAATCCTGTGATGCACCCGTTTATCCAAATGCCTTCAAGACAAGCAGATTTAAGGTTTGTAAATGTGTATAAATCACAGAAAAAGTGGCTTGAGATGGAGTTACATTGTACTTAAGGTCATATTAAGAAAAGCAGGCATGGGGCTGAGCAGGGGGAGATCCACAGTGCAAGTAAGTGTCTGAATTGGTCACCACGGTGTGAGGCACTGTTGGCTCTCAGTTCTCCCAGATGTCTGGGAGAGGTAAGGTGAATCACAGCCTACAAGTTTCTGTTTTTTCCCATTATCTCCACAGGGAAGGGGAGTGACTGAGCTTTGAGTGTATCTTGCTCCACGTTAGGTGAGGTTCCCAGTGTCTGGTGAGTACACACAAGGTGGAATTTGGTGGATGAGGAAGGGAGAGAAGACAAACATTCAGTGCTGTGGAGGTCAGTGCTTTATTCTGCTCTGCTGAAAGCAGAATTCCTGCCTTGGTCAAAAATTATCAAGTAAAAATAGTATGGAAAGTTTGTCATGGAAACATTAACAAATTACAGAATCAGCAGTGGTTCTCTGTGAAGAAATGAGCCACAAAAACAACATGTGAGCAGCCCTGGATTGCAACACCAGAACCCCAAAGTGCATTTATAACAGCTCTTAGTCACCACTTTCCCCGTGTCCATTTGTCCTGGCTTGGAGAAGTGCTGAGCATCCTCATCCCACATCAGCATCAACACCTTGAGGACTGATACCCAGGGGCAGAAAAAATACTACACATTAATTTTTCCTGTCACACACATGTGGATGGCCGTGAATTAGGGGAAAAAATTGCTTTCTAATAAATGATGTGAGACTAGAAAAGTGATAACATAATGCTTAATTTGAGAGTAAAACCCCTTTGGATTCGCTCCAGTAAAAGAGTGATGCCACTCTAACAGCCCTGTTCTGAGGAGTCAGTTGGCATTTCCACTGGTAATCTTGATTCTTGGGATTGGTATTGGGATTGGATCTGTCATTTCAACTCGGGCTGAGTTGTAACTTAGTGCAAAAAAGAAAAACAAATTGCTGAAATTATAGGCTTTCTCCCTCCCCTCTCTCTGCATCACAACAAAATCAGATTTACTTTTTATGAGCTATTTGCAAAACCTCGCATCATAAACATCTTCCTTTTAAATGGATAGATAAAGAAAGGAAGACAAATGAAATAAGTTCAATATTTAAGCGATTTGCTCAACATAGACAGTCCTTCTTTTCCATGTTGCTATTTTTTCTTCTTAAAAAATGATAAATATGTTACAAATCACACTTAATAACATGAGGGAAAAAAATGCAGGCAATTAGTACTGAATGCTCCAGTAAACGTATCTGTTGCAAGAAGAGGTGTCATAAAAGATTAGATTTACTGCCACTGAAGTCAGCAAAAGCATTTCCATTGCCTCCAGCTGGAGGAGGACTTGGTTTCTAGGAAGTTCACTCCAAAGATGATTATCTTTATATCAGCAAGTCTAGAATTGAGGGCTCCATGGCCTTCAAGGTGAATGCTAAAGGGAATAAAGGGCTAGTAAAATCCCTGTTTCTGCAATGATAAAGATGCTGGCCCCAGCTGAAATATACAGAAATGAAGTACAGTTATATGAGTTTGAAAATCTGACCAAAAATCTCAGAGTAACCACATTTGCAGTCCTACCACAGGTAAATCTTCCAGAGATCTTGTTACAACTGTGACCTAAATAAGCAGTCTGGGGCCTGTCTCAGTGTTTGTTATCAGATTGTTCAAATATTTCACTTGCATATATTAACTAAAGAAGGTGTCAGACCCTTTGTTCCAACTGTACACAGAATTTACCAAATTCACTGCTCATAGTCCACATAGTAGAGGTGGAATTGTCTGGGAATTTTCAAATAATCTTGTCAAACTGTGACTTTCAATTAATATAAAAAAGGACTTGTAAGGGCTTCCTTAAACTGTCTCATTTTTGGCCTAAAAATAACCAGACTTTCAGAATTCTGTAATGGTTAGAGGTATTAGTGACAAGCTATTGTGGCCCTGCTTTCCAGGAACACAGGCAAGCAAATCTCAATTCCACTTTCTTGTGTGCTTATTCCATTTTTTGTTACTTGAGATGACTACAATTGTGTACAGTTTTTAACAGGCATGAATTCACAGCTGCCCACTTTTGAACCACTGCTACATCACATTTCCTCTCTCATGGAAGGGGAGAAGGTTTCCTTGGTCCTGTTCCCCAGGAAAGCTCGGGGACTGAAATTCCTCTCTCCAGGCTCTTCCCGACACAGCTCCTGCAGGCTGCCCACCTTCCTCCCAGCCTATTCTGAGCCCCATCTCTGCTGCTTAGCCCACTCTGTCTTTTTTCCACATGCATCCCTTCCCAAAACAAAGTCTGCAAGGTTCCCCACCCAGATCTTTGGAATTCCTGGGGCAGCCTTACATATGCCTTTGTTTTGGGCAGGAACATATGCTGAACTGTCTCCTCCAGCACTGCTGAAGAGAAGGGCGGTGGTTAAACCTACCATTTTCAACAGGGCTTAACCCAGCCTGTAGGAAAACCGTCGGTGAAGGTGCAATTTCACAACCCCCACTGTGTGTGTGTGTGCTGTGTTGGAAGGAATTTGCAGAGAAATGGCCATCTTTCCCCAAATTTCATGCTAGAGAGGAGCAACAATCAGGACCAGGTTCAGTTGAGATCTGTGTGTAGGAAAAAGGCTTCATTCTTAGCCTTTGGTTGCTCTTATGATTTGTACTTCAGACTCTGGGGGGCTCAACAGATGTACAGGCAATTCCAGCTCTTTAGTTCTGAGCTGACCTGACCTCAGCACCAGTTTGGGAGCCAGGGAGGCCACACTCGGTGTGAATTTGGGCTGTACCTTGCCCAAATCACAAGCCAAAGCTCTGCCTTCATTAGACTGTGGAATTCAGGGTGGTTGAATCACCTTTTGGGGGGGATCTCTTGACCGAGGCGTTGCCCCAAGAACCTCAGTAATGCAGAAAGCACTGCCACGTCTGTCAATCCCAAATAATGCAGCTGTGAATGGCCTTCATAAGACGGGGTTTGTACTCTGGGAAGACTCATCCATAGTATGTTCTGTTTTCCCTGGGTGGCAAGGAGGTGATCTCCAAAGCAGTGTTGTAGCCATTGGCAATGGAATGGGCAGGAGGTGTTCCATAACTTGGCATCTTCTAAAAGACAACATTTGTGTTAAGGGGGTTATCACACATAACCAGCCTTAATCTCTTTTAAATGAAGGCTCTGTTTATGGCTCATCAAGGTCAGGACTGTAAATCCTGGAACAAATCACCAGGTATAATGAAAAGGAATAATGCCAATTATATTCTCCAGCCATTTTTAGTACTTGAAACATGGTCTCTGTACTCCTTGGACTTCTCTCAGGGAAGTACAGATGGTATCTTTGTGAGGTAATAGTAAGCTGCTTATTACAGTTTTTACCACTAGCTTGAAATTCATGCCATTATTAAACATTGTATATGGCATAACAAACCAGGTAATTCTTTCAGTTTTTCAGTGACATGTTCAACAGAGCTCTGGAAATATTTCCAATGAAATTTCCAACCTTTATTTGCCCTTTGTAGATAATTTCACTTTGCTTTACTCACACTTTTTGTAGTCAGTTTCTAGCAGTCATTCCCAGTTCACCGTTGGGAATTTCACAGGAATGGAAGGCTTTCTGTATGTGTTGCATAAAATTTTGGAAACCAGAATGTCTCTAATCTTTATCACATGACTTTGCAAAGGAAAATAAATTCTGAGAGATAAAGTACTTCCCTCAAATAAAGACAACAAAACAAAATGTGGTGCAGAAGTAGCACATGATCTGATTCCTTACAGGAAATTATATACAAACCTTTCTGTTAAAAGGTAATTTCTTCATATTAGATTGAATATTTTAGTCATTAAAAAAAAAAATATCTAGAAGTCTAATGACAAGAAAAAGAGAAAAAAAAGTCTGTGGCTTTACTACGCTTAACTGGGCTATGTGTATTCTTTCAGTACAGCCAATTATTGTAGTTAAGCCAGCAGTGCTTAACTAGAGAAATTCTGCCTAGTTAGAGTGTTGGCTGTGTGACAGAACATGCATAAAGCACAGTAAATAGCATTACTTTGTGTAGAAATGTTTCATTCTCTCAGTTACAGAGGTTTATCAAGTCCAGTATATAAGCTTGGGCTGGAAAGAAAGATAAAGAAACTTTGCAGGTAAGGAACAGTTTCCTGACAGGATCTCAAGTTGTATTAATAGATTGGGATACTATTTTTTTTTTTTATATTTTCCACTGAGGTTTAGGGGGAAAATAATAGAGTTGGTTTTTCCCTCATTATTTGGTGGTCCTTCCTTGAAACTTTCCAAACCAAAGCCATTTCTCACATCTGGCTGGAACACAGATCTTTAAGACATTTGAGTAATTCAAATCAGATGTAAAAAGCTAAGCTACACTGTATGAAATTCAAGAACAATATAGTTACAGGGTTAGAAAAGTCTGCAATATGGCACTTCTTTTAATCAATACCAGCCTCAGTTTCGGTTTGTCTGCAAATACAAGACTATAATTAAGAATGATCTACTGCATTAATTATTTCAATACCCAGCATAGCAAGTTACTAGATTAGTGACACTTTGCATTTACAGTATCATTAACAATTTGTTTCCCCTATGCTCTGGGTGAAGTCTACAGCAACGTGGCCTGAATCAGATTAGAGTTCCAATGGAAGATATTGAAGATCACTAATATCAATAAGCACTTCCTTATCCCTGCCATTTGGAACTGCCTGTATTGACTTTCACTGCATTCCAGGAGTTCTGCCTGTACCCAAACCATAGCTAGTTGTTAATTTCCATTAACTAAGCCACCACTAAACACCATTTAAATTATTTCCAATAAATGCTCCATTAATGCTTGTTATCTGCATTTAATTCCCATTGATTCCCAAAAGCTACCATGGAGCTTAATTGCTGCCCCAAGAAGAGCAGCTTCCCACAGGTGTCATCCGGGCTGATTTCTCCCCTGCTGCCAAGCATGAGGGAGCACTGCTACACGAGGCTGCCATGCAAATCAATGGCTAAAAACCCAAACAGTTGCACCTGGATTTAACCAGAAAACAGAATTTATCTCACCAGCAAGTGCCTGCTCCTCCAGGATACCGTTTCAATGGGCCAGAAAATATTTAAGGGCTTTTTCTCAGACTTAGCCTGTGAAAATAAAAGCGACACAGTATTCTGGCTCGTTCCACTTCAGTAAAAAAATACCATCTGATAAACGGAAGTTCTAGACCCAGGGAAAAATCAGTGTGATTGTTTAGTCCTTTTCTGATCCTTATTATAATTTTTCCATACTAATATTTTTGACCAAGGGAAAAAAAATCCAAACCTTTACCTGTAGGATTCTTTCGGGTATTTTTTGGAAAGCATAGGTTCTCAGCAACACTTTTAACTCCTTAGGAATACATCACCTTTTAAAGATATCTTTTGGTATTTAATATACAAGTAAGTTACACTTAAACTCTCAGAAACTGCCAATTCAAGAAAACAAAACATCTGCCTAGCAGTGATGAGCTTGACTAATGTTCCTTTTGAAGAGAAAAGCAAAAGAATTGGCTTGCTGAAAATTGAATGTTACTGCATTTTTAAAACAGGATTTTCAATTTTACATTCCAAAACATTTCCCCCTATTTTCCATACTATTTCAAGTTGACATCTAAACTAAATCTTTAGCTTTTATTCAAACAAACCACTTGATTGACCAACAATTACTGTATTCATAATCATGCTTTGTAATAGCTTTCTGGATTGCTTTATTGTTTTCATTAGGAGTGGAAATAAAACTCAACCATAGGACATTCCCTGAGAAGGAAAAATCTGGATCTCACAGGGCTTTGGTCAGAGCATTTTTTCATTAGGTTCACTTTCTGAAGATGTTCAGTGCATTATCCAAAAAGTCCCTCCAAGCTAGTCCTGTGCAAAAGTTGCCACACATCCCACGTTGT
Source organism: Taeniopygia guttata (assembly GCF_048771995.1). Lineage (NCBI taxonomy): Eukaryota > Metazoa > Chordata > Aves > Passeriformes > Estrildidae > Taeniopygia > Taeniopygia guttata. The sequence continues at coordinate 10,078,848 of NC_133030.1, forward strand.
GCTATGGTCAAACCTCATGTCCATTATTAAATGACAGCAGGATATGGCTTTTCCTAGAGTTTTGTTACAGCCTGCTGTTGTTTAACAGCTCGGCATTCGCACAGCAAATGTAACACATGTTCATTATCTGCCTTTAGGGCTGGACAGGCATAAACTACCACTGGATCCGAGGCTCCCAACATGAAAACCCAGTTGTGCAGCTGTTCCTCCATCTGCACTGCCCAGTGCATTCCACAGGCTCTGCCCTGCCTTGGATTGTTTCACTGCAGCCAAATCTCAAGGTGACAAAGTCTTGGGCAAGAGTTCCCCACTTTGCATCTGAAAGACAAGCAGCACCTCCAGGAACAACCCACATGCTGGGGGTTATGGGCTCTGGGCTGGGAGAGGGAGCAGAGCCCCCAGGCAGCCCTGAAATGCATCAAGGAGGGATCCCTTCCCCTGCAGAGCCCTGATGTTGTCAAGAGCTGCTGAAAGGACCCGAACAAAGGAAACCATTTGCAGGGTACGAAAAGAAGAAATTTTATTGGTTTGGATGAACTTACCTCCAGAGACCTGATCTGTTAACTATCTGCACAGACCAAGGTAACAGTGGTGAGAGACAATATCTGCACTTCCTTTTGGTTGCTTCCCTCTCCTGCCAGCCTTGGCTCTGCCTGGTCAGGGCTGAGCCTTCTAATGTTTCATGTAAATACTTTGTAATAAACAGAGAACACATCAAGCAAGAAAAGATATATTTCTTTCTAGTCCTAGAGCTTTTTGTGTGTTTCAACCCATATTTATTGGTGGAAACCTCTACATATGCTTGAATCCCAACCTGCTTCCTTGTAGGACTGAGAACTTATTGCTTTTGAATGTCTCAAACGTTATTACTGTTGTTGTTATTGTTACCATTTTTATTTCCAATTCTTAATTTAAATTATTTATTTGGATTATTGGATATCCTTTGCAAGCAGTGGAGATGAGATTTGTGTCTCTTTTTCCCTCTTACAGTCCTTATACAGAAAGTGTAGGGAAGAGCATATTACAAAGACACAGAACAAAATGAAAATAAAATATTATGAATATTAAACTCTGCATTTTTGATGATATAACATGCATAGCATCTCCTACTACTGCTTACACCTCTTGAGCCCATTTTCCCAGATAATTTAACCTTGAAATCACAGACTGTGACCACTATTTTATGGCACAGCACCAGATAAGGTCATACTTGCTTTTCTCCAAGCTCTCTTTTCAGAGTTTCTTAGGTCCTCTGGAGATTCAGAGGAAATTTTGCCCCACAAAACAACCTCCAGAGATATTAACTCCAAAATTTCCCCCACCGTTATGAAATTTTCAGTTTTCTGGGCTCTGCAACCTGGAAGCCAAGACAGGCTTACTTTGGGCAGTTGCTAGTTCTTGCCACAGCTTCTACTGTTTTCCTTTCACACTCAAATTACCCTGGAAGCCCTGCCCAGGGGGCAGGTGCTTTCGGGAGATAAGGAGTAGCTTGGGAACTTATCCCAGTGTACAATAAACTTGACATCTAATCTGCTGCTTGGGGCTGTAACACATCCAGCAGAGCTAAACTAATGGGATACCGCAGTCCCTGCAGCCCTCCCAAGCTTTCCCTGGTTGTTCTGCAGCAGCTCAAATTTAGTGGAGCTAAAGATGCTCCCTCTAGACGTTTTTTCAGTTTTGCACATGCAGGCATTCACTCAGCCCTGGGCAGTAAATTCAGAGTAGAGTGGCATTGGCATGGAGGATTCCCTTCCCACCTGGATTCCTCCACCAAGGGAGGGCTTGGACATACACATTATCTACTCACTAAATTTTATCAAGTTTCAGGTGCCTTTAGGCATGTGCAGGACTTCAAAATGCAGAGACTTCAAACAAGGTTTTAGGGCTTTAGTTTTAGTTTACAGGCATAGTACCTGAATTTGACTTCTGTACCAATTTATATTCCTAAATCTGACCTAGCCCTTAGTGACTGAGTGGCAGAGATTAAAATAACCACCCTTGGTAATTCTCTAAATTCCTAAATTAAAAGCACTCCTCTGCGATACATAAATTATTTACCTGTTTCACATAGACCAGAAAATCAGGAACAAAGTCAAGCAAAAATTACATATCCAAACACCAGCTGAAACAGAAGGTTCCAGCTGTTTCAAATGCCACTAAACCACAATGATTATTAACATAAATAAAACAAAATCTTAATCTAGTTTTATCAAGGAGTTACTAACCATATTTCTCAGTTCTTCCAGTGGCTTTATGAGAGTGTATTTTCATAAGCAAGGAGAAGGATGGCATACTGAGGACCTGTTTCTCTTGTACTGTTAGAAAAACCTCAAACAGCTCCAAATGCATCTAACAAACAACCGAATTTGGTCAATTCACATGGAGGAAAAAAAACAAAACTGTCAAACCAAGGTCTAAATTATGTCCTTGCTAAGTAGCTTAACTTGTGGTGGGGGTTTTATTGGACAATGTCACTTCCTTGTGACCACCACAAATGATAACATTTGCAAGAGCTTTACAGTCACTAAACCAAAGGAATGGCTGGAATTTTGGAAAAATCTTTACAGCATCAGCTCAGGCTGACATTTTGTACTTTGCAAGCTATCTTTAAGCAGCTAAATAGGTGAGAGAGCACTCCAGAAGCTGGCAAGACAAAGGAAAATATATCAAAACATGCAAATGCCAAGCTGCTGTACTTTTGCTACACTCCATGGTTGTGGTGAAGGATTTGGGTTGTTTCATTTGCAGACTCGTGGCTCCCTTCATTCCAGTAACAAAAATGCCAAAAATTAAATTTCTAAATTAAACTCAGCATCTTGTGCCTTCTATTTAGGACAGCTTTTTCTCTGGCCCACCACATCTCCAAGCACAATGCCAGTTCTCTCTTACCATCCATGTAAACTTCCCTCCAATGCTTCCAAAAGTGCCTTTTTTTTTCCACTGCTGGGATGATCCACTCAAAGAGAAAATGTTCAAGACGAGTTCACTGAGCAATTTTTTTTTCTTTTTTGCTAGCTGAGTTGAATTGATCATAAAAAGTTCCCCTTCATTTTTTTTTCTCAATTCCCACCATTATGATACTGTCCGAAATGGTCTCTGAGAACCCGAAATCTGGTTCTTTATGATTGTGGATGGGGGAGGAAGAGCACTGAAGTTTGATGCTGTTTGAAGAGTCATTGCAGTTCCTCATCATTCCAAAAGACTAATGGCTAAAGGAAGATATTTTTAAGGACACCAAGGAGAATGTCTGCAGCAGTACATGGCAAAGGGAAACCTGAACTTTCTGGAACTGAAGCATTGAAGCAGACAAGCCACAGGGCAGGACCTTGCCCTCCAGGAATGTCCTGCCTCAATAAGAATCCAGGAATGTGCTGCGTCTTTTGGGATCCAGACTTGGATCTCTCCATGGCAGCTAATGGATGGTGCTTTGAATCCCAGTGATTTTCACCAGGATTTGTGCTTCTAAATCTTTTAGGAAATTCTGATCTATTGCCTCTAGTGGTTTATCCTGGCATTTCTCTGAAAAGTTTGTACCACTCCAGTAGCTACCAGGAGCTGCTGGGAACTGCATGGGGACAGTTAACAGGGTGCAAAGGGTTGAAAATGCAAAAATTACTTTTTTTTGCTGGACTTGCAAAGAGACTTAGGATGACATATTTCTACTGGAGAAGTGAGGATGACAGTGCATTAACATCTGGGTGAACAGCTGGAACACACTGTCTCTCTTTCCCCTCTCTAAAATACAATCCCTTGTGCTTAGTTAATAATTGCAATTCCTTGTTTTCCCATTACAAACAGCCTACATGCTTATATTCAAATGACAAGGTAGCTTAGAGGGAAAAAAAATTTCCAAATAATTGTTCTGCAAACAATATTGTTCTTTCATATGAACACAACAACAGAGTTATGTTCATAAACTCCCTACTACCAATATAAATAATTACAAAACAGTAAAGAAAAATAAACGTGCACAATAACCAAAAGTCTAAACCCATCACTACTAAACAGCACTTCATAACTGTGGCTCTGAATTATTACTGCCTTACCAGCACAGCCACAAAATCTGCCTTCATAAAACCCTCCACTTCACAATTTAAATGTACTGGATAATGAAGAAAGCCTATGTTTAGTCCACAGAGTGAAACCACCATCACTGTAATATGACAACGAACCCACACTTTCAAAGATGGTAACATTTTCATTTCCTGGAGTGGGAATGCTTGATCCATACCTCCTTGCTCCCCATCGATCCCACTGGGAGCTGTGTGTGTGAATGAACACACCCTGCCACTCAGCAGTGCCCTGGGTGCCTGGGGATTGCCAGGAGCTGCCCTTTCCTTGCTGCTCCCATCGCTGGAGCTGGAGACAGATCCCTGCCTCTGTGTTTTCCTACCACATGCCAGGAGATATCTGTTACAACTCCCAAAATATGTTGGCTGTGGAGTGCTGCCCGATTACCTTAGTCTATAAACAGGGCAACACCACACCTATGGGGATGATGTAAGAGAATGTCTGTGTTTCCCTCTGAGCAGCATCTCCAGCCCAGCTGTTGACACTTTGCTGGTTGTATTTCACTTGTAACATTTCAGCTCTTGCCAACAGGATTTTTCTCACCCTCTCTGCAGATGGCCAGGTGTTGTCACTCCACCCATGTGCCTGAGCCCGCTCACGGTCCTGCTCCTGGCAAAATTCAATCTTTGCTCATTTCTTGACCCGTGCTCATTTCTGCATTGCTTTTTAATTAACCCACGCTTAGCTGAAGCTCCTGCCATAAATCAATGATTTCCTTTCAATTCTTGTTAAAGATTTTTCATTTCCCTAAATTTGCAGCACATTGCTCTGGAGCTGTTAACAGCACACTTTCTTCTCATTATCAAATCAGCGAGCAATGGGGTCAATGAAGCAAAAAAACACTAACCCAGCGCTGAAGACCTTCAGGCTTAAAGACATTTCTATCTGTCCCTGACACGCTGCAAATGAAAACATGCTCTCTTGCCACCATGGAAGCTATAGGCCAGATCCTCCCTGGGTATAAAGCACCAGGTTTTGGGACACACACATAATTTCCTGATTTACACCAGCAGAGTATTTGGCAATTACTCTGTCTACTCTCTAGTCTGTGAAACTGCCCCTCATTCAGGAACCACTTTATTTTGGCAAGTAGAATGTGGAGTTCTGTGCAGAGTTCTTCAGGGGATGCTCACATTGAGGATGCCTCTTTGTGCCACTGCTCAGCATCTCATCTCTTAGCAGTTTTATTTAATAAAGTTCTAATCATCAGGGTGTTCAGTTTTCATCCTAGGGTTCAGTTTTCATCATGGGGTCCAGTTTTCAAGTCACTGACAAATGGAAAGAGCCTTAAAAATCCCCAGACTTCCTAATAGTGTTTGCTTTAAAAAGACAAGATGAACAAATCACACAAATGAGAGTGGTGAACATATATATCTGTTTTCCTAAAGGGCATGAGAGGCAAATCACTATTGTGTTCAATGAAGGAAAGCACAAATTAAAACCCATTTTAAGGTAGTTTATCAGGGTGACCACGTGTTCAGCAAGGTCTGGAGCTGCACACACCAGACCTTAGCCCAGTTACAGCATGCTTTGTGGCTCAAGCCCATGCTCACCAGGCATGTGAATCAAATTAACTTTTAACTTCTTTTCTCCAGTTACCCTTCTGTGAGTTTGGGTTGAAATTTTCAGAAGATTGCACGCACCATTCCTATGATTGTGCATGTAATCAATTAGTTATTTATGTGCACAACTACTGTGACCAGGTATGCAAATCTCCAAGCAGCTCTTGCCATTTCCTGATAATTTAGCCCTTTGTCATTTATCCACCAATTTTTGTTCGAAGCACCAAGTTCATGGAAATTTAACTCATTTGAAACATATGTGTAGATCTATAGGAACTGCCCAAAAGCATCACAAAGAAAAAGGATAACCTTGTTGTTAAGGCAGGAGAGCGCAAAATCTGGTTTCCATTCTGAGTTCTGCCACACATTTCCTGTGTAACCTTGGGCAAGTCATGAACTGTAACCCAGCTCAGTGGAGCTGACCTCCATGGAGAAGCAGACAGAGCCATCCTTACTCAGAGAGGTTATTGAGGAATTTTGTGGGTTAGTATGCAGGAAAAATATCAGAATAAGTAAGTGCAAGATGCTAAAAAATTATAAGATGGCCGGAGTGGTAGATCAGTAATGAGAGATGATCTGTACTCAGTGAAAACACAGCAAGTGAAGGGGCAAATTGAGAACTGAGCAAAGAAAACAGCAAATTCAAGCAGGGAGATGAAAGAGAACCAAAGTGTAACAGTGAAAATGAGCAGGCATGTGAGTAATTAACCTTTATACAGTAATTTTTACTGTCCTGTTTGGTCTTGTCCTTTCACAAAGGGCCACAATGTCAGGAGATATTTGAGAAGAACTGAGCTGGTTAACATGGCACTGGCCACCTCACAGGCTGCCTGATTGGCATGAATTACTCTTCATTAATCAGGGTAATCCTGACAGTGTTATTAATGCCAGGTATTGACCAAAAGCAGGTGGTCTTTCCCAAAATTGAAGCAATTATTGTAGCTGTGTTCATGTAGGGGGAAACTTGCACTCTTTGTTTCCTTATACACCAGAACTGCAGAGCTGCAAAATCAGTTCTGTGGCTGCCATTGCTTCCTCCTTTTTGGATAAAACAGAATTAGATTTGCACATTATTTCACTAAATGCTTGGGGCATGGCCTTGTGGGAGCCCTGCAAATCATAACATATTCTGAGAGAATATATCTCCTGTAAAAAATTACCTAATCTTGTAGCTGACCTAGATATGGCACTCACACTGACACTCACACTGCTCACAATCAGTCTAGAGCAGACTGATTGCAGTATCTGGCCCAAATTTTTGACTTAATACAGCAAAATGTTCAGTATCCTCAGATCCAACTGGGTTTAAATGTTCCAACTGGGGCTCCATGTAGCAAAGTTCCTCTTCAATTAACAAAAAAAATCTTTCCTGGTGAGAAATGAAACTGAGTTTTTGGAAAGCATTAAAGATTGTAGCTCTTCACCTCTAAAAAATAGTTTAGTGGGTCTTCATTTCATGCACAATATGCCTTGGAAGAATTTGGAAATAAGAAAAATTAACACTGAATGAATAAAGAGAATTCTGGTACATTAATTTTAAGGACTTCTGCGCTTCTGAGAAATGTTTGACAATATTCCTTGACACAAACCCCTAAAAGAATTGTGATCCAGTCAGTCTGGAGGCAAAGGAGCCTCCAACTTCTTCCCAACCTGTTCCTTCACCCCAGCATCCTGCATGGAAAACCACAGAGATTCCTGGAATCAATCCCTGTTTGATTTGGAGCATATCTTTTGGAAAAATATACCATCTTGATTTTCCAGTGAGGGAAAATAGGCTATAAACATTGGGAAATTGATTTAATGGCTAATTAAACTCAATTAAAAACCTGTGATAATCAGAAAAGAGCTTCACAGGGGTCCTTATACAGAGAAGGAGCCCAGATTTATTTGTTTTTTACAGGTTAATTGCACCTGTGTGACATCACTTATTTTTTTAATACAAAAACACACTGTAAAACCCTGACCAGCAGAATGATTAGAAGAATCACCAATCCCTTCCAGATCTTGTGAGGTGTCTAAACATAATCAGAAATATTGAGATAACAGGCATATGCTGTGGGAGCAGTTCCACCATGCTTCAGCTGCTCTTCATTCCTCTATCTGAGCTAAAGTCACTGGAAAAAAACAGGCACTTCCAGAACACGATTCATTGGATCTTAGTTAAGCACCTGCCTCGTGTTTGGAGGCATGAATCACACTTGCAGTACGTGTGGCAGTTAAAATTTGGGTCCTGGCCCTCGTGCTGGATGGAGCAGCTCTTCCTGATGGAAAAGGCTCTGCCAGGCGCAGCGGGGAGCGCCTGGGGACAGTCTGACACCAGTGCCTGCCCATGAGGGATCTGCTTGAGTTCCACACCTGGTTTGGGTGCTGCCTTCAGAGCAAGGGGTCAGCTGTCAGTGTTTCAGCCAAAAGCCCTGAGGAGCCCCTAGACCAGACCCAACAATATGTTCCTGAGCACTCATTTCTCTTTGTTCGGACAAATTATCCCCTCCAGCACGGCAGAAATACCTCCCTCCCTCCCGCTCTGGGTTTTTGTAACCCCACAGGTTTTGTAAGCAGTCATCACTTTAGAATTTGATCTCCAGGGGAATTCCTTCCAGCACAAATGGAGTTAGCTCTGGGAAGAATGCTCCTAAAACTGCAAGTTCCTTGAAGGAGAGCTCTATCTTTCATTTTCTCTCAGTGTTGTGCTCACCTACAGGCCCTAGAGAGTTAATAACCACAATGCAGAGTTACACAGGTGGAAACTTAAAACAAGAGGTCAGATGGGAAACTCAGCTTTCATCCATGGCTGGGGTCATCACTGGAATGCAAAGAGATAATTTCATTTATAGAAGGCTCATTAATTGTAGAAGGAATATCATCTACCCCCTTCTTCACTCTCCAAAGAAATTACCTAATAGTTTCCAATTGAGATGGCCTTTAAAAGAATTTGGGTTTGATTCAGCCATCATCTCAGAATAAGGAAAAATATTTTACTCTTCAATTGTAATTTTCATTAGCTGCCTAATGCCATTCACACCATTCCTCAACCCAAAACATGCTTCTTAAATTTTCACTTCCTTTGATAATAGAATAGAATACATAGGTGAAAGTAATAATCTGCTGTACCTCTAACCCAAGATCCAAAAAGTTCCTTAAGAAACGGGATTTGATTTCCAGGCAGGGAGGATGAGCCAGAAGGAGCTCTAGGCCTTCGTCTGGAATCATACAACAAGCCAGCAATTGCCTTGGGAGTAAAATACAGGCGTACTGTTTAACTTCCATGTGCCATCCTCTAACCAACACTACCATCCCAATTCCTTCTATCTGTAGCTATATCTGATTTTAGCAATGTTGTGAAAGTGCAATTTTTGTGCAAGGTTCTGAAGAAGAGCAAGTTGTCTTACCTGAACCTGTCAAATATTAAAATACCAATTTATTTTGCTTTTATGGGTAAGAAAATGTCTATTCCACCTGTCACTTCCTACCACAGAAATAATAACTAACAAACCTCAATGCTCGTGTCTGCTGTTGAAAGATCTGGTTGCTGAAAAGATGAAAAATGTGGTTTAGAATGGAAAAAACATTCAGCTATTTATGACAAATATAATTGAGGTAGATTTTCTTTCTGAGTCCTCTGGTGAAGCTTTTAAAATATTATTTGTTAATTAAGGAGTGTCTTGTTGGTGCACACATTCAAAAGTAGCACTTGGGTCTGACCCAAGGAGGAAGGGGCTGTTTCAGGAGGGTAAGGCCCAGCTACAGGAAATTATAATGGAGATGCCTTTGAGGACAGGGGTGCCTGCAGAAGCCACAGAGATTTCTCCATTTTTCTTCAGACAGACGACACGGACCAGGATTCTTTCACACATAGAAAGAAACAATTGCTGGGTGCTTGAAGGAAATTCAGTTGAGCCCCAGATACTGTAAACTATGGATCTTTTGTTCATGCAGAAGAAAAATATGATGGTTGCAAGACCCACATATACCAATATTGAGTTGTTGGGGTGTTTTTCAAATAATTAGGCAAAAGCTCTCTCTTTTTTGTGGGGTTCCTCCCACAAAATGCCTTGGGAACTTGCTGCAGATCCCAACTGTCAAGTAGTTGCCCTTTTTGTTCGGTCTAAAATACATCTATATTTTTCTCCTCCCCAGTTAGATAATCTTTATTTTCCATTCACCTCAGGCCTAGCTGCATCACTTTGACCTCTCTGTGAGGCCTGGGTAAATCCTGGAGATGCTGGGCCACAATTCTTAAGAAGGAAACTTCAAGTTCTTTCCGCTTCAGTTGTCCTTCACATGTCTGAGGCAGTTAAGGCTGCTGCCCCATAGTCTGCGTGGCAGGAGCTGTGTGGTGGCTGTAGCACCCATTGTCTGCATTTTTCCTCTTGTTAGTCTCCTTGACCTTTCATTGTCTTACTCCTGCAGTGTCAGGTCAGACTTAGTGTAGGTCTCCCTTCACTAAGGACCCCTTTCCTTTCGTGGATCACTAAGCAGGACAATTGCTCTATCCATCTTTTCAGGGTCTATTGTCAGGCCCCCCCATGAGCTGAGAAAGGTTTGATCCACTGGGAAACCATTTTGGTCAAAGGGAAACCTGACTATGTGTCCTTTTAGGAATTCTGTCTTAATCAATGACTTTTTTATCTGGGATATGAAGAGGATTCAGGAGATCAAAAGGTTTGGGAGTACATGGGTTTGACCACATTTTTCCTGGAAATAATGGGAAACCTCCACTGAAAAATGAGTTCTGTTACAATGGGCAAACAAGAAGGAAAGCCACACAGTGTTCTCAGAGCATTCTGAATCGTCAGACCTTCAATAGCTTCCATAGAGAAGGGAAAAAGTAAACAGAAAATGTAAATGGAATGTAATAATTAATGGACCTAAAGAAACAGACTAGTTTGATTTGCGCATAATCACTGCCTTTAAAAAAGAGATAAGTCAAAAGGGATCGACAGAGCAGATGGAGGAGGCTGAGGACTGGAGGTTCAGTCTGGCTGGCTGTGCAGTGGGTGTGTGGGGGGTTGCTCAGGATTAGCAGCTTGTCTCACCTCTACCAGTGGTTCCACATCCAGCAGCCCTACGTCCTTCCCAGGAAGTGCCACAGAGATGCTGCTGGAACATCACCATGGAGCTGTGCTGGGTTTGAAGGGCCTGCCTTTGGCGTAAGGCATTCATCCATGGTCCTGCTGGTGCCTTGAACATCTCCTCCTGCATGGAAACCCTGACCATTATCAGCAATTATGAAGCCAAATTATATAAGATAATCATGAAACTTCTACACTTCCAAGGAAGTTCACCAGCAGCAACCATTCCCATCCATGAAGCTCTTGAAACAGAGATGTAGGCGCCTCTTTATTTTCCAAATATCAAATCATTTATTTCAAGGACTTGCCGAAAAACAGGAAGAATGAAAATGCCTGTTTTCCTGCAGTGTGGCTGGAACCCTTTTACCTACTCATGTGCCAAAATACTTTTATGAATGAACATTTAGCTCTTCCTTCAAGCAGCCATTACCTCTGCACAGAGTCAGCTCAAGCCTCTTTGAAAAGCAAAGCTGAAAGTTGCAGTGTAAGATAAAAGAGAGGAAATGGACTGGTCTTGGGAAGGCAGGCAAGCAAAGGGAGGAACTCAGAAAACCTTGGAGAGCTGGACTCATATTCCTGTTATCAATAAGATGAAAGAAAAAATGTAAGCAGAAGCCAGTGACTCAACTTTTCCCTTTGACCCAGGCAAAGTCAACAGGGAGCCAGGTTGTTTGCCTTTCTCCAGGAATCTACTTTCCCCAGCAATTATCTGAGCTTCTCCTTACATTTTTTTCTCCAAAATTTTTAGCAGGAGCAATTTAGGATTTTGCTTTGTAAAGTACCCCAATTTGAGCTAAAGTTTGTATTTAAATTTCAGTACATGCTGAGACCTTTACCTGAGTAAGAGAAAAAAATGTCAGTTGGATGTAGTGAGCACTTCTGCACTGGCTTTCAGATGAGGAACTACTGCTGGCCTAAACAAGGAGATTAAACAGATTAAACATTTCTTCTCCAATTAAAAAAAAAAAAAAAAGAGAGAGAGGAAAAAATCCTTTCAGAAAGACAGGAAAGTCAAAATAAAAGAAAAAAACCTTTTTGCCATGAAGAATGAAAAGTGGCAAAGTCTATATCTGTGGTATTTCAGATGTACTTAAATGTAGAATTCAATGGATATGAACTGTTCCAGTCTTCTACACTGAAATTGCTGAAGTTGGCATTTCTTGGATGAAGCACAGACATTATCCTTGTGATATTTACACAAAGTATGATGAGGAGAATTATTATTTTTTTCTTTACTGGCACATATTGCCACGGAAGGAAGGACAATATATACAGTAACTTCAGTGCCACCTTAATTTACTGCTGCCATTTGATTTCCCAGTGTCAAGTGATAACTCCAGGTCAGCAGTGTCACTTGCTACCAACATTAACAAGTGGAAGTGTCCAGGATATTAAATATGCTTGGATTTACATATGAGAGGAAGGGGAAAAGTGATACAACCATTTCCTGTACTGTAGAAATACCAGAATATCATTTCAGTTGAGCTGTGACTGGCTCACTGACAAAGTTCTGCTCCACAAATGTCTTTAGTCCTGATCCTTAATGACACTAAATATTGATTTTCTATTAATGAGGTCACAAATATAAGAGAGAAAAGAAGTGATTGGTGAAGGAAAACACAAGTATTGCTGTGATATGGTAGAATCAGTTGCAGCCTTAAATTCCCAAAGTCAGAGAGAAATACTGTTGGATATACTCCAGCCATACCAGGGAAAGCCTTGGCAAAATGCAAGTGCATGATTAAGATTATTTGGAAAACTGTTGAGTTTTATGCACACTTTAAGCTTGATCAAGAGAGCTTTGCTGAACAGGTCTAAGGATCTAATGACTGTCTTGTGTATTTACAGAAATTTTGTCCAAGAACATCCTGGAAGAAATACCTTTAAGTGGGCATGAGGAATTGTTTTTCCATTTCTCTGATGACTGCCCCTCTTTGCCTGTGGAAACAGCAAGTTGTCCCAGGTACCCTCACAGCTCAGTCTTTCCTGATGAGCTAACTTGGGTAAAATTTGTTAGAGCTCCCAGGAGAAAATAATTCCCCTAATTAGATTGAAAATTTAACTTTGCACAGCTAAGTAATTTGGAAAGTTTCATCCTGCCCTCTTTGCCAGCAGATTGGTGAAGGCAGGACCTCCAACAAAGTCATGGCAAAAGGAGGAGGGTCACCTTTTCCATTTGCACAGTTGGATCAGGAAGAGGATGATGTACTCTCCCCATCCTAAATTCCTATGGAAATGAACAATCCTGTTCCTCACAAAGGACTGCTGCACATTTAACTGGAATGGCAATATGGTCACTTGCATAGCTGAAGACATAAGGTTTGTAATATGATTGAGCTAATTGCTTCCAGAGGGAAAGAAACAGAAAAAAGCTATAAAAAGGTACCCAATATTTGAAAATCAGATTTCCCCCCTCCAACCCCCAACTAATTATGTTTGCAGAGCTTTAAATGTCAGGTGGAACACAAATTATTAACTATTTTTCTTGCCATCATGTGCATTTTTTGTCTTTTAAAAAATCTTTTTTCTGCTACTGGTTTATGCTAATAGCTCCAGTAATAAAATACACTACAGACAGGTGAGCAAAATGAGTGTGCATTCTGACTAACTAGATTGAATTAGCAACTAACTCCTGATGTAGTATTTGCAATTTTCTAATCAAAACACTGAGTAAGTGCAAACTTATATTAATTCCTCTTTTGTAATAGCAGGGCCAGTAGCTGGTTAAAGTCACAGGAAAGATTCCCATTAACTTCAGTGGTCTGTGAATCTAGCTCTTGATATATATAGAAGGCCCCTGAAAACAGAGTTTTGTTTTTTAATGTATTGTCTCATTTGTTGAATAGCATGGCTTGCTGCCCAGTGTTATGGCAGTTCACAATGACTATTCTTCCCACCCATTCTCCTTCTCCTCCTTCCATTAAAAAGTGATGGGTCAAATTCAAATGTTTTGGAAGTTCTGTCTGGTTTTGATGTGACGGTACATAAAAATATCTACAAAGTGGTTATTAGGGTGCTTGGTGTGGCTGCATTTGTCCTGGAGAAACCTCCCCCTCCTCTCTGAGGGCAGCAGCCCATTTTGTGGCAAGGCTGGCAGCTCTACAAGGTCTTCTTTGAGGCAGGCTCCACTCCCTCTGCTCCTGTGATACATCCATCATTTTTGGTTTTCCTTTCCAAAATGCTTTTCACAAAAGTCACTTCCTTGTTTCACATTACTCCACACTTTGTGAATTCAGACTGAGACATGCTGTGAACCAGATCCATATCTGGTGTAAATCAGCATCATCCTGCTGCTCTCAGTGAAGCTGCCAAATTCTGTACCCATGGAGCATCTTGCCCATGAACTTTCTGCTCAAAGGGGCAGTTTTGGTGGAGTGAAAAAGGGTTAATGTGTTTTGGGGAGAGATATTGGCAGGAACACCAAATTGCAAGTCTCACCTAAACCACAGGATGTTGTACTTCACAGATTTTGACATCTCTGTTCTGCCTAATGAGATGATTTTTTTTTTCCTCTGAAAAAAAAAAATATCCTTTTCTGGGTACTAGAAATTGGTGCAAAGCAAAAAAGAAAAAATAAAAAAGGACCAGGCTGATGAGAGGTCAATTAGTATAATAAAATAACCCTGTATAAAAAGATATTTTGCACTCCCATTTCCTTATATAACCCGCCACCCCAAGCACCTTTTTAAAAAATTCCTCAAAGTTTATTCAAAGATGCATTTTGGTTAGGTTTACAGTATTTGTCACTTGCTGGCCAAAAGTGACAGAAGAGATTTCAGTGTGCTGCTCTTACTGTGGTGACACTGCCTTTAATTTAGAGTAAGTGATTATACATGTTTGACTGTCAAATCACTGCATGCAGCTTTTGTGGTCAGGGGCTTGTTTTATCAAACAATTCTGCAGAACCTCTTCCAAACCAGAACTACCATGTGTATAATTATATTGTATTTTCATTATATAAACTTTATTTTTAAGACTGAAAACATATGAAATGATTATGGGAATGTGCGTTCTACATGACACCCCCATGTACTTGTGGGAAGAGAGGTTTGTAACATAAACCAAATGTTGTCATTAATATACAGGTACAAGATACATTCTTGTGACTCAGGAAACTAAGGGTGGGATAGAGAAAATACGGGCAATTGAACTTCAGATTGAGAGAAAACCCTTATTTAATGTTAAATAGCACCTGATACTCTCTGGAAGTAGATCTTAAGGATCCATACCCTGCAGCTGAACAGTACTTGTATAGCAAATTTAGGTTCTTCCAAAATACCTTTCAAACTGATCCTTCAAAGAATTGTATTCCTTCATTAATGTATCTGATTAGTGCAAAGAGTTCTCTGTTAAAGACCTTTTTTGTTCTGGGACAACTGCTTTGGTGTTTTGCCCAAAAACTGTACGTGTGGAGTTACATCTTCAGTTTAATTTCATTGTCTTATGTCACAACCCAATGAGGACCTAATTTCAGTTTGAACAGGTACCACAGAGACCAACATTTTATGAGATCTTCAAAAGAATATTGTTTAAGGCAGGATCCAAAATTACATCCAGCAGCAAGGTCAGGCTGGAAGAGATAAACTGGGTAAGTTCTGAGTAAGTTGCCATCACCTTCATGTCCATATTAATTCATATGGATTCATAGATTTTATTTTATTAACAAGGCTGTTAAGCTTTGTCCTCCTGTCATAAACAAGGAACTGAGTCACCACATAGATTAAACAATTTACGAACTACAAATTTAGCACGTCCACATGATTCAGCACTTGAATTTCCACTCTCCTGCACCCTTATCCCATTGCCCTAAGTAATAAACTGTTCTCTATTTCAAATAATTTTGGTAGTTTCTTTCTGTCTGCCTCGGTAGCTTTTGCTTGAACTAACAGTGTTTCTTTAAAGAACAATCCCCCATAGAAATCAAATTATTTGTCTAAAGGGTATGTCATGAAAGCAAACCAATTATTTTGTATATATATAATATATTTATGGATGTATATGGACACAGAGAGCAAGGGAGATGCACTAAGAGCAAACCAAAGCACACATCCATCATCAAAACAATCTGTGAGTCACCTAAGACAAATGTTAACTCTTTCAAGGCAATCCTATACAATAGATCAATAAACAACATCTTCAATTTCTGGCTGGGAATTTACACCCAGTCATTTTACAAGCCAAAAAAAAGGTCAAAGAATAATGGTGATAACTAGCCTTATCACCAGGCAGGGTGTGTGACAAGCTTGCTCACATGGCCTCTGATTTTTCTGTCAGGGTGATAGCTTAGAAGCCATTGATATCATCTCAGTGCTGCAAACCTGAGTGGAAAATCAGAGACAGGTTTTAAAAAACATCTCTTATAATTATGTATAATTTATAAGGTAAGATAAAACAAACTTTTAAAAGGACAGCAAATGCAGAGTAATACCTGAGTTGAATGAACACAGGGCTTCTTAACCACCAGAGAAGTCACCTGAAGAGAATTTTGCAGCTCAGTGTGACAAATTCCTGCACGGCATTCTCAAAGTCCCCAGCCTGAGCCACTTTGAGCTCAACTGCTCTTAAGCAGAGAGAGCTGGGAAGCTGGGGAATCACTGCTGAGCAGTAATGTATGTTTTCATAATCTTCATTTTAAGGAATGTTCATTCAACTTCCCAGCTATTGACCAGTTGATAAGGGTGCAGATGGAATGTTGGTTTCCACATTTGGAAGCACACTGGGGTAAATCTGTTCCTGAAGTGTGTTTATGTTTGACGGATTTTGCATGCAGGCTATCTCCTCGGCAGCATATTAAACTCTGCTCTCCAAAGACAAAAGTGCAAGAGGCAGTGTGGAGGGGGAGGAAAAGAATCCAAGGAGATGGAAAAGCTGCAAGACACATTTCTTTTGGAACACTGAAACTGGATTTTCAAAATGTGAAGAGCCTTTCTCATTTAAAGGAAAAATAACAAACTCCAGTAAACTTACCGCAAATGATGAAGAGTTGGGGGGGGTCTGGAGCTGTAAAACAAGACACTGTATTTTCAGCTGTCTCCACAATGAAGATAATTTGACAGAACATTATGTGCTCAAACACTGAAATCTCTCAAAATCTTTGCAGGTGATTTTTGCGATTTTCAAAGCTCTCCTGATTTTATACCATCTCCTTCTCTCTTTCCTACCATACCTATGTGTAGATGCGGACATTAGCTGTCACTTAAAATTTGTCTTTCACAGCCTGAGCAATCATTTTTGGAGCAAGAGAAGGGCCTGCCAGCGTTCTGTGGCATGTCATTTAGGCTTGGCTCCACTGTGTGCCTATTTCCACTGAAGTCAATCAGTTCACATCAGGTATTCTGCAGACCCAGCACTGCAGTTTCTTATCATTTCTAGGGAGATTAGAGCTAGAAATTTAACTACTGGCTTGAAGATGACACAGAATTATCCCTGGATTTGCTCCCAAACTCAGTAAATAGCTTCCCCACTCCCAAAATAACTCCCAAGCTATCTTGTCCCTGTCCTCACACTTCTCTATCCCTCTGCACTTCCCGATCTTAGCAGGGACATTTCAGAAATAGCCATCACAATGGTATTTCCACTCCGAAAGAGGAAACGCTGGGTGGGAGGAGTTATGAGCTAAAGAGAGGAAGCGGAGCTGTTTTCACACCATCCCAGGCTGCACTTTTGCAGCAAAAGGGTGGGAATGTGTTTGGGGGTCTGGGGGCGGCGGAGCCCCGAGGCTGCGCAGCCGAGGCCGGCCGGGAATGTGCCCGGCAGGGAACGCGCCCGGCCCGGAGCACAGGCGTGCGGCTCCCCGCATCACTCGGCACAGCTGGCGCTGACGGGCAGCTCTGAGCTGCTGAACAAACTGAATGAACCGAGGTCAGGCCAGAGTCAGCCCCCAGCCTCCTTCCCTCCACGACTCACTGAGACATGAAAGGTGCTGGACGGCTCCTCAGCCGGAGCTGCTCCGTCACATGTCCTGTCAGCAATCCAAGATTTTTAGCTCTGAACTTTTCCATGGAGCCAATAGCGATATTTTCTGGCCCTGGCCCCTCGGAGCGCTTGGCCGGGGCTGTGGGAATGCGGTGTCAAGGCAGGCTGTCCGTGCGCTGGGATTGCTTTCATGCGTCTCCACCTGCTGGCTGGCATTCCGCTAATTGCAGCCGCCCGCCGGAATGACTGCGGACCTCTGCAGGGAACGGGCTGACGGGGGAAATGTCGCTCACTTCCACGAGAAGATGAGCAGACAAGCGCGACAGGAGAGATGGTTTTCTTAATTTCGTAACGAGCGACATCTTGAACCGCAGGTGACAGGTAGAAGGCCACAGATTTTTCACACCAAGCTTTTGAGCTTCTGGAGCCTCACTTGAGAAGATAAGCAGTAAGAAAGATTTTTGGGGGGTAAGGAATTCATAAAGCGTGGAACTGTCAGTATTTTATTTCCCTACCAAAACCAGATGCTAACAATGTTAACGTGCTTTCATTGACACAGTGAAGGAGGGAAATTTTTTATTAATATCTGGAAGCATGAGCATTCTGGGGCCCACAACTTAGTTGCTGTGTGGTTAGAAAGCAGTTACTTAGCAAATTCAGGCAGGCAGCTGTTTCAAAAGGAAAGGAATAGAAATGATTAATGACTTCTGTGCTTTAAAGAAACGAACCCACAGGATTTCTTTCTTCTACTGTGCTGTCCCACTTGGCCATTTCTGTCATGTGCCCTGGGACTTTCTTTGGAAGTTTTCAATGGTCTGTCGTGAACTACTCTTTAGAAACTTACTGGACCAGATCTAGAGCCAGACAGATGCCAGCTGTGGATGTGACCTATTTGTACATACATTTACAGACTCTGAGCACAGACTATCAACACTTGATATTCCATGAACTTTGTCCTGCAGCAGCAACAGTATGTCCTCCTTTCAGGCACTGCAGTGAAGAGCACAGCATTGACTCCTATTTAGAGCAGGATCAGTGTCACCTTTTCCCTCTTGCAGCTGCATTTTATCCGGGCAATATTGTACAATGGAGCAGGCAAGGGGCACTCTCAGGAACCCAGACAAAAAGGAATGAGCTTTTCCTTTGTTAGCCATGTCAGATATCAATATGGGTTATTGGTATTTCAACATCTCCTGCACTTCCAGCAGTGGCTTGTTTTTATCCTTTATCACTGTCTTACTCTGATTCTTAGGTCTTCTCTGTGTGGCATCACAAGGCAGAAAAGGCTAAAAAGGGCATGAGGAAGAGAAAGAGGAATATGGAGAAAATAAAAAGGAAGGGTGTACAAAACAGATAATATTTTCACTGAACTGTTCACAGTGAATCATACAGCCAAGTGTATTATGTTACTTACCAGGGAGAGTAAGTTCTCCCTTGACTTGACTTAATGGAATTATTTTGAATTTACTTTTGTTCAAAAGGGTATATACCTTGGTTCACTAATGGTTCTGTTGCCATATTTTTGATTATGTGTTCAGAAATGTGAATGTTTGCTCTTCCAAAGTATTATCCCCTGTCAAAAGGGATACGGCTAAGCGCTGAGAACAGGATAGGTACTACAGAAGGTGGTAAAGGTGCCCATTGCACATCTATATGATTAAACACATCGAAGCACATTTATTACATACCTACACAGGCAACACTCCTGGCAGGTCCAGTATATTCTGATTTTGTTAGCACCAGAGGTATGACTAAATCAGCTGGCTGTGTGAACTCAAACCCACACAGCAGTTTAGAAAGTGTATGAGTTTAATACATCCTAAATGTGCCTAATAACTTGGCTAACCACAGGCAGATAGCTGAAGGGAGTTCTCACAGATTAGTCTAAGACCCAGCAGGACTGGAAGATGATATTTCCTTGTCTACGAGGATATTGCTCTCAGGTCATCGCCTCAACACAGGAAGTTATCTGCAACATGTGGTAACAATGTGCACCAGGACACAATTAGCCTGCTGTCTGATGATATTTAAAAATTAGCCACATAAGGCTTTCTTACAAAGTTGTCAGAAAGGCTCAACTGATTATTTTAACTAAGTCTGTTTAAAATACCTGAATAAACTGATGCAAAACAAAAACAACTTTTGCATGTTTGAACTGCAGGCTTCCTTTACATCTTTTTTTTTTTTTTTTTTTTTTTTTTTTTTTTTTTTTGTGTCGGAATAAAGACCAGCTCAAGTGAATGGTGTTTCTCTTTCTATTATCTCTCCCGAGATCTCTGTCAGGCACCCAGGTGAATTAGCACTGATGTCATTCAGAGCTCACAGCAGAAGGATGAGCTTTATACATGTGGGTATGTCAAATCACACATGGAGGTGTAAATTCAGCTCCGTGTTTCAGTTTACTTTGCTGAAAGCAGAAGTTGCTCCAATAGCCTGAATCTTCTTTCACAGGCTATTTTTTATATAACTCAGGCAGGAAGTGTGAGTGTGTGTATCTGTGCTGCTGAACACCACATGAGGGCCAGATCTGTTTTCTGAAGTTGATTCTTGCTCCTGGTTTTGCTTCGTTGTTTTTTTGGTTTTTTTTGTTATTGGTTTTGGTTTGGTTTGTTTGGTTTTTTTTGGTTTTTTTTTGTTTTTTTTTTTTACTGCAAAATACTTCCTGAAAACTTATCCCTGGTAATCCTAGAGGGTTTAATAACAAGGTCTTATTCCTAACTGGATCATCTAGCTGTTGTGCACATGGATAAATTTCTCTCTTGTTTTCCTGGCCCCTTTTATCTTGCAGTATTTTGTCTGTGCTCTCAGTTGACACTGTCTTAGTAACCACAGTATTTTCCTGCTCAGTTGAAGACCCCTCCATTGTACAGCATTTCTGCCATCCATGAAAAAGCATAATCAAAAATAGACTGTGAATTTCATGATTGTTGTTATTATTTTATGTTTTTCTCTGGAGCATGTTGATGCTGAGCAGAATGTCAGGTAGGTGAAGGAGTCACATGCACCATTTGCAAACAGATCCTACATCAGTGGATGTCCTCAAGCCTCAGAGTTGCACTGCCTTTGAGGAAATACTGATTTTGAGCATTTTCACCAGAAATGCCCCAATTAGTGTTTCTGTTTTGGTGAAAAACTGATTGCCTGCAAATTCTCTGCCAGCCTGTAAGTATAAAAAGGCAGGTGGTTCGCTCCTGCTGTTAAAGGTGGGTGGTTGGCAGGTGACTGCCCATGGTGAAACCCCCCATGGGACTCGAGTGGTGCCACCATTTCACAGGCTGGTGGCACCTCATCCTGGCACAAGGCCTTTTTTATCCCTCTTCTTTCTGTCCTACAAGCTGAGGCTTGTGAGCACCAGGGAGAAGCAAGCTTTAGTCTAGCAGCTCAAACACCGAAGTAACTTACTTCCCTGGTTGGAACAAGGAGGAACTGTAGAAGGAATTGGAGCTCTCTGAGTCATACTTCCTCCTTGGAGTTTCTCTTGGAGTGGTGCAGCCCTGCAGCATGCCTTAGGCTGACACTAGAATCAAGCTTGTCCATCACAAAGCGATAGAGAAAAGAAAAGACAGTGAGGCACTGGGTTATCATACCCCCAAATCTCCAAATTGCAGCTCTAAATATAGCCAAACATGTATAAATCTGTTTCTGGAAACAGTACAACTATTCAGCTCCCAACCCTTCAAACAACATACATGAAAAAAAAAAAATATAAAAAAAGCACTGTCCCCAAAACCAAAACCCAAAAAGCCCCAACCAGTTCTCTCCCAACCAAGATCCTGTGCGTGGAGCCATGTTAAGCACATTCTGATCTCCAGCCAGCAAGTGAAAAATTCTCAAATGCCACACCTATCCAGGGTGTGACTAGAGACTACTAGTTTATATTTGCACTTTGATATAGAGCACAAGCTTAACATCCTATGGTGTATCCTTGGAAAAAAAAAAATAGCAACAAGTTTCAACACAGAAATGGGGGTAGATTAGGAGGCCAGAATAAATAAGAGCCAATGAGTTGTACAATGACTTGAGGTAGTGTATAAGATCTCATCTTAAAAAATAATATAAGGGCAGTACATTGTAGATGAAACACATAATGAAAAAAACATTCCAAACTCCTAATTTGGGAATAGATTACAAATAAAATAGGCTCAGGCATGCCAAGTGTAAAATCTTTGATATGGAAATGCAGTAATAGTTAAATGAAATGGGCTGAAAATCTATTTATTAACAGTATGTAATGCCTACTTGGATTGTCCCATGAGAAAAGCAAATAAGGAGTAGTAGGAGAATATACAGACACTGTTAAAAGGTTTACATACCTCCTGCTTTCAAACCTCATGACACAGCCCTTCACCTGGACTGGAGATTTTGAGAAGTTACAAAATTGGTATGAGACCACACCTCAAAGGATTCAGGAAATATGCCCTGAAGCCCAGATTTTTGGGAGTCACCCACTATGTTCAGGGCATTTAAAAGGATCTGGTCTCTAGACAATGTAAAGGAGTCCTGTGGCATCAGGGTCCCCATGAGCATCATTCCCAAAAGCCTCAACCCAGGCCAGGGGGCTCCACAAGGTTGTCATTGATGGAAACGTGGCTGTGAGAGAGACCAGCAGCCTGTGCTCTGAGTGACACCACCCCACTTCAAGGGGCTCCTTCCTGTCACTGCTACCTCGGGATCCTTTCCCTTTGTGTCCCTTTGTGCTGACCCTCTACTCCATTATTGCCAATGGGCATGTAAGCCATTACTGCGCCCCGACATGTGAATCACAAATGGAAGTGCCATGGAAATTAAACTCCCTGACCTGCTCTCATTTTTCTCTTTGATGTCAGCATGAATAGGCATTTTTGACTGGAACACAGTTTTGATTTTGAGAGCTGGCAAGGCAGCCACAACCTTTTCTACAAGGGAGAATTCTTTGTTGTTCTTCCCGAATTGCTTTCCTAAAGAAAGAGTGTCTCAGCGAGTAGCACTGCAGAAGGCCCGGATCGTGTTTGCACTGCTTTCAGACACAGGAAGCAGAAAACAGCTCCCGTGTTCCTGTTCAAATGCACAGCCCCAAACTGCAGCAGCCTGAGCAAGTTGCATAATTTCCATTCAAATTACATGGAGCTGAAAATGGAAAGTATCTCTCACTCGTGGCTGAGGACTCCTCTTCGCAGTGGCACCCTGGGTTTAGGGTTATCGTGGCCACGTGCAACCCGTGGGGCAGCTGCATGCTCCAGGTCTGAGCACCAAACCACTGGCACAGGCAGAGGTGTTGGGACCTGAAAGAATTTGCAAGGGATCCAAGACCAGTGTATGCTGTTTTGCTGAAAACACTGCATTGGTGGCTGTTTTGAAGCTGCAATTTCCCACCTGGCTCTCACTGGCCTGTTTGAAAGAATAAAATCAGAAGGGTTTTCAAGATGGATGACACTGGGTCCAGGGATCAAAAGCTCTCTTGTGTCTCTAAAGGCTTTTCCATGGTTGGAAACCTTGTTCTTGCTTCAGAGGACTCTTTTTTTCTTCACTCTCTCAGCCAGGAGGCCATCTTTGTCTTCAGTTCACAATACAGGTCTTACAGCTGCAGGATTTCAGGTAAATAAATACTCCAGAACTAGGAAATAAGCATGCATTCAAATAGATATACATGCTACCCAAAGGAAAATTTTGGTTTAGACATGTGGCTTTCTGGAAAAAAAAAATTGTTTGATGCACTGTTCTGTAATTTGTCAATTGGACCTTTCCTAGAACTTTCAGCCTGGCAAAGAGGCAGAAAATAATTTTATGGCTAGAAAGATGGCACAGGCATTGACTTATTGGAGTTCCAGATGGACTCGATTCACATAAAGTCATATATTATGGCTAAACTGCTGGAAACAGAAATCTTCATTACAGAAACACTACAAATACCTCCACAGTTAATATTACAAGAAGAACAGACTATTTATTTCAAGCTGATTCTTCAAACCTCCTCAGACCCAAATTATAACTGATTGACTGCAAAATGAATCTATCCAAGTCTGGAACATGAATCTGGTGTTAAAGATATAGGAATAGTACTTTTGAAACCTCAGATTTTCAGCTTTCTTCTCAGGTTTGTTCTCTGCAGAAAAAGGGGTAAAGAGACTTTGAGAATTATGCACTGCTTTTCTGGAGAAGAAGATGAAATTCTGGATTAAATTAAAGCCACCACCATTTTATTATTGATTTTGAAAGAACAAAAGGTTGAGAGACAGCAGAGGGGAAAAGGCCAAAGAAAATGTCTTGGATTTAGGTCTGTAACACTTGAAGATGCCACTATAAGATTTACAAGATGCATTTGCTCCCCTTGCAGTGAGATTTGCCAAGATTTCTCTACATAACTGATTTCCAAGTGTAAACAAAGGAGGCAAAGCTGGGTTCCCAGGTTTAAGGAAGAATATGCAGGAGCTTTTGAACCAAGTGAAAGCAGTCAGCAGAGATGTGGGAGCTCATGGATTTGTGCATTTGAGGCCTTGAAATTTTGCTGAAGAAATATAATTATAATAGGGAGCAGAGATGTTTCACTCTGGTGAGGTGGACAGGACACAGGCTCATCAAAGACCTCAGAAACCAAAAGCTCCTGTTGTGCTTGAAAAGTGTAGTAATGTAATGTACAGAAACAAGAGTCCAGAGCTGTCTTATGCCTGAGCAGCCTCCTGGTAAAAAAACAGGAGTTTGTGCTAGAGAAATGACAAGCAGACCCATGAAGTGGATACTGATGTTCCCCATTTGCTTCTCATTCCTCCCAAATAATTCTTATATAGTGTTGGGTAAGACAATTCAATTTTTCTAGGCCAGCTTTTCTGACGTGGAGGCAATAAAGAATGATTTCTGTCCCCAGTGCTTTATTCCTTTTGTCTATATGAGCAGCGAGCTGTTCAGGATCATGGTTGTATCTTACTGGATGTATTTTCAGTGCTTAGCATAGATGTCTCTCAGTCTCAGATGTGATCTCTAGGCACCATGGTACTACAAAATTAATTAAGAGCTTGTGTGTTTATGTAGTTAATTGTAATAACTTCAATTGGGATATTGGATCTAATTTTAGCTCAGTGTGAATCAGTTCATGTTCATTGATTGGCCTGTTCTCTCCAAGCCTATTGCTTGTGAAAATATTGGTTCACAAGCAGGATGTCAACATGCTCATGGGCCTTTCTATTGTTTGGGGCTTTTTTAAATTTTCCCTGTGAAATGAGCAGGTGAGGATGCCTTACTGCCTGAAATTTAACAGACTTAGGACATATTTCAAACATACCTGACGCTGATCAATTTGTGAAGATGTAGAAGAGTATAACACAACTAAACTTCAGGAAGAATGCCTGAATTGCTGGAAGGTATGTTGAATGTGTGCTGAATCACCTTCACAGAGGCATCCTGCTATGCCTTATCTCACTGTCCCACTGTCTGTCTTACTGGCACAAAACCACACTTTATTATCCCAGAGGAAAAAGGGTCAAAGTGCAAAGCGACCATTCAGCACCCAGTGAAGCCAAGTAGAATTATTTTCTTGATGACAAGAAGCATAATGATTTTGAAGACTTTTCCTGTGGCTGCTGAGCACTTTCTCTTGAGTCCTGAGCATCATTAGACTCAGTTGTAGGTTTGTGTCTTAAGATGTGCTTAGCACCTCGCAGTTTTCACTCCTGGCATGCATCGAACTTTTCTTTCTGGTTCAGAAGGATCACTGAAATGTTTAATCAGAGAGTGCTTGATATTAGCATTGTTTTCCAGAGTGCTGCCTGTTAAGCTGAAAGAATATAGAAGCTCATCATCTTTGAGAGCAAATTATCACCATGATTAACAGTACATTTATCCCACAGTTGGTTCCTCATAGCATTCCAATTTGATGTCGCATCAGACTTCTTTTTCTGGGAAAAAAAAAAGAAAATCCAATGGATTTTCCTCTCCATCAGTGTTCAGCAACCTACAAGTTCCACAGAGATATCAGAAGTCTTTAATGCAGGTTTTCAGAGTAAATGAAACCTTTTTTCGGTGTGGTTGCCTTTGTAATAACAGTCTTCTTATTTGTTGGATACTTATGTAACATAAGATGAAAAGACATTTTATAGCCTCCTGGCAAGAGGACTGAAAATTAACAGCATACCTGTGGCTGCCCTAAACCAGGGAGGGAGTCATTTTCAGGCCATGGGAAAACTGCAGGTTTGCATCCTTCCCTTCTTCTGACTTATCGGTATTCAGTATTTCCATAGACTTGTTCTCCATGAAAGCATCGCTGTCGCGCACAAAAGGAGAAGTTGAGTAGCTGGTTCTGATGCAGAGCGGGAGATCAAGGTGGCGAGAGACCACTGCCACCCACCAGCGCTCCCCTGAAGAATGTGGGGGTTTAACTCATCCTTTCGATGCCTGGCTGGGCTCTCTGTTAACTCTCTTTTTACTCTGGCAGCAAAGCCCAGCAGATGCAGCACATCCAGAGGGAGGAATCGTCACTGTCACGTTGGCTTTATGGGCCATATCCTGTAGGCAAGCAGACTCCCCCTGAATCCACGGGATGTTTTACAAAACAATCAATGGCTTTTCGCACCGGCTCCCTCTCAGTGTGCGGAAAGGAAAAACACAAAAAGATAATGATCTGGGGTTTGATCTCACCCATACCTGTCTGACAATAGGGTAATCCCATTGACTCCAGCTGATTTATTCCAAATGACTTTCACAGGCTTTGGGCTGGGCCTTTAAACAAATGTAAACTTGATCAGAACCAAGCCAAATCACATTCATGCCCATTCTTGCTTTGAATATTTGTCTTCCATAGCACGTTTTCACCTGGAACCCGAATGACCTCAGCGCAAAGCTTTCTTATTTAACATTAAGTTGACAACTATTTTCAAACAAGTTAATTACGCTCATTATGAACACGAGGCGCTTTTAATCCTCAAGGCAGCAATGCTGGGAGGTACACTTTCCTGCACATCCCCATTGCTTACCAACAAATAGATCTGTCAGAGCTTCGAATCCCAAGGAAATGCAGGTCATGGAGATGTGTCTGAGCTCGCTGGGTGGAGCAGAATGTAGCCAGCAAAACCAGCCAGACTCCTGGAGAAATCCTTGGGATACTGGCGTGTCCTGAGCTCGGGTGATGCTGCTACCAAGACCTGTGCTGGCATCTGGGAGGCCATCACCTCCGGGCAGATAAAGACAGGGCTCAAAAGAGTGGCTGAAGCTGACCTTCTGCTTCATCCCAGGGCTTCCAGTGCTCCTGGGCTCAGCAGAGCAAGGATTTTGCTCTTCCCACCCAAAACTCTAGAGGTGAGGGATGCTACAGCCAGCAGAGCATGGGCAGAATCAGGAGGAGGCTGTGTCAGGCTGTCAGCTGTGATCCTGCCTGGAGATCTGCTCCTACAAAAGCCCCGTGAAATCTGGAAGGACCTCAGGAGGCCAAACCCCTGGCATTTCCAGCTCAGCATTTCCTAGGGATTGGGGATCACACTCAGGCCAACGCTCCTGGCTCTGCAGCTTTTGGGCTGCTTGAACTCCTCCTCTCGGCAGCACTACTGCCCACAGCCCCGGGATGGCAGGGCCAGTAGATCGGAAAGTGACTCACTATTGAGCGAGCCCTGTCAAGCAAGATAAATACAATTTGGTTGTTAGCTAATCTATTTTTGTTTGTGTTCCCCATGCATCCAAAGCACTGATTGCATTGCAGTCTACCATGCTGGCAGTAAGTACATGCTTCCACAATGCTCTTTGATCTGTAAGGAGAACGTTTGTCAATACCATGGCTGTATTTGTCTGTCAATATTACACCACTGCTGACGTACCCTGTGCCAGCTCTCTGGGTGGAATAATATTTTTGGGTTTCCAGGAGTTAAGTTATGGAAAGACAATATTTAAGCTGAACAGCATTTAAGTAACTAGAATTCTCATCTAAGAAACACTTCTACTATCTGTCACCTTCATCTGCCAGCCCTTCCTTCCTGCATCTCTGTGACTAAAGTTTTGTGGCTTGATAGAGTGAAGCTTTGGACTTTGCTCTAAGAAAGTAGGCTTGACAGGAGCTGTTTTAAAGAGGGCTTGTAGGATGCTTCTGCACCTCCACTGCTGAACTTTATCAATGCAAGCAGCTCTCAGGGGTGCTCAGTTACTCCTGAAAGAATATGCTATGCATTTGGGTTATTTCTGCACATTGTACTTCCTCTCAATTTGTTTTTTAGTTTTCTAGTTTTGTTTAGCATTCACTTTGACTGCAGGATGGCTATTTATGGAAATTTAAATTTTTCATGATAAAGAAAGTGGTTTGCAATTAGAATAAGAAGAAACCAGTGGTTTTAACAACACAGAGGGAAACTTTCCAACTTGCATGGTTGGCATATCCATTACCAACTTCTAAACTTTGCAAAGGAGTAAATAGGCAAAGGTGCATGGCAAAAAGGAGGTGAAAACCATCATAAAACCAACATGGCTGTCTTTCTCCAGGTGATCTTAATGTAAAGTAAGTTGGCATACTGGATAAGGCATCATCTGTCACATTTTATAGAAGTCTTTCCAGACTCAAGTAAAAGACCTCACTGCAATCACTTCATGATCAAGTCTTTTTCTGAGAATCACAGAGATATAACTGATTATTAGTGCAGCCTGAGAAAAAACTGTGGCTTTGCAAAGCTCTGCCATACATGTAATAGGACTTCAATTATCAAGATTTCTGCTGGTTTTCCTAAACATGACTGCAATATATGTGGGAAGGATTGAAACTAAAATATTAGCAATGAATTTACAGCACTTTGGAACCCAGATAGCTGTGGGTACTTTTCAGGAGAGGCATGTGCACACACTGACTCTCCATCATTGTGTTTGCCCTCCACTGTGGTCCTTCAGGCTTTCTGCTGCATCTTTACTGATTGTGGGAAATTCTTGCAGAGCCTGCTGGTTAATCATGATAGGTTAAACAAGCTGTTAAGTGATGTGGGAAACCATTACAAAGAGACTCAGCTGAGGCTGCAAGGCTACAAGTTGTGTATAACCCCTTTCCATCTGATAATGCTATCATGGTGTGGGCTGTGTGGGAGCCTGCAGCTCCTATCAGCCCAGCCTGATGCTTCATGCCACATTTCTCATGCAGATGATTCTGTCTCCTGGATTTAAGCCCTAGGTTGGGATGAAAATGAGTGAAGTAACTTGTATTCTCCCTCTTGAGTACATAACACTGCGTTGTGCTGCTTGTCAGCTACATTCTGAGACAATAGCTAATTTCTCTCACATATGGTTTAAGATATTATCATCATTATCGTTACTATTATTGTGTGATATCTTGTAAACTAGTCCAAAATTGCATACCTGGGTGTAATTGCATCTCTCTCTCCTGATCAGCTGAGCCAGACATGTAACTACACCACAAATGGAGCCAGGGCCCTGAGCTGGTTGGGCTCCCTCATCTTGGGAGCAAAGGTGGCAGAGAGTGTTACTAAACACTCTTCTGTCAGAAGAGCAGGAAAGAAGATCCAACCTGAACTGAGAATCTGGTTTTCCTGCTAAGAAGATGCACTGGAGCAGAAGAGACCTGTTTCTGACCATGTTTTCAGCCAGCTCCACTGAAGTGAGGACTGGAAGTTTGGCAGTGCTGTCTGAACAGCCCCACAAAAAATGCTGAGCTCAGAGAGGGTAACAGAACTGGGGCAGGATCCCTGCCCTCCTCCAACTCCCGCCTGCACTTTCCAGTGGGTGAATCTTAGCAGTGACTTTTCCTCAGGGTGACTTGGTGACTTGTAAAAGAGTGGATGTCTCAGGGGCTGCCCGCAAGGCACGAAGTGAGACTAACATCTGTCCTGACAGATCTCCTCCTTATTTTCAGGCTGATACCATCAAAGGTCTCAGTCTGTCCTGGTTTGAGACCGATTGTCCCTCTAGGCAGTTAATGACTTGTGAAAGTGGGTCAAGTTTGGATTTTTAGGTGGGTTGAGGCACTGTGATGGCACCCAGTCCTGACGGGTTTGTTCCTTTTCCATCACCCTGTCCCGTTCCTAAGTTCCTAACAGCCCAGCCTCAAATCCTCCTCAGGACAAAAGCAGCTGAGGCTCCCTGCAGTTCTGTGAGGGAGCCCTCCTGGAGCACAGCACCCACCTTTCCTTTGCTTGCTACGTTCAGAACTAAATTTCTCCCTTTGTCATTCTGTCTCTTGATCTTCCTAGGACATGTCTCACCAGAGATGGAACTGGCTCCTGTGGCTCAGGATGAAACTATCCCGATCCACACAGCCTAAGGTGGAGTTTCTGGTGAGTTTGGGAGGTGCAGTGGGATCCTGCGTGAGGAAGGTTACCATAAACTGCTGGCATCAGCTGCCTGGGCTGTAGATCCATGCTTAGACTCAGCAGTTTTCTGTGGAAGAAAATCCAAGATTTCAAACCAACAGATTTTTTCACCTACATTTTTGCTTTCCACTGAGGTCGTTCCAACTGTGGAAGGATCAGCAGAGAGTAATATGACTTAAATTCCTGGGAAGTCTTACAGTAAAAAGAAATCACTGCAAGACCTTTTTTAACAGTTGGACTTGATGATCTTTTCCAGCCTGAATGATCCTATGGTTCCATAAAATCACACCAGCAGAGCCACGATCAGGAGACAGCAAAGGAAAATCACACCAAAGTCCCCACTCTTGGGCAGTTACAAGCTTAATTAACAGTAATGTAATCAAACCAGTGATGAATCATAAACTGTTTATCAATGCAAAATGAAAGATTTTCCCCACCAGAGACTCCAGCTCACATTTTGCTATCACTGTAACTTCATCAAGTCCATGCACTGAATCATTTCCCACCTGAGTCAGAAGCAGCTTCATGGAATTATACCAGACTAAAACCAACCCAAGGAAATAATGGCAAGGTAATAGGGTCCCTTCCTTTAATAGAGAGCCAAACAAATGGATCTGCATCCATATTCCTAACGGGTGACAGGGGATTTTTATGGCACAAGTAGTGCATTGCTTTGTAGAGAAACTGCATATTCCTTAAGGACACTGAATTCATAATCCCTGAGGCAAAGGAGTGGATTTTCCTTGTTCCCAAAAGCACAGAGCATGTCATGAAAGACACCGGGAACCTCATGGTGCTCAATAATGCTGTTACTATAACAGGAGGGAAACAGAGGGGGGATACTTTGTCACAGCCAGCAAGGATAAAATGGCCAGCAGTTTACATATTCAGCTTCCCATGAAAGGAAAATAACAGCCTGCCCAATCCCTTCCTACAGCTCTCCCCATGCCACTGCAGCAACCCCACTGCCAAGCTAAGCCAGCCCATATAGGAACACAAATACAGCCAGAAATCAGACTTGGCAGCAAATAAAGCCCGGGGTGGGAAATACCTCTCACTTAAAGTATCTGCTGCTGTAAGAGGGTCTCTTTGTAACAAACTCCCACGCTGTAGCCTTAAAGCTTAATGGTCTCTGAAAGTTATTATGCAACATTTTTAGCATTTGATTCCGTTCTGACAGGACTTTATGATCTGTATTACAGGAGAACACTGTTAAGCCAATCATACCCATAATGAATCTTTGTAATAGAATAGCTTCTAACATTTTGACTCTTCAGAAATACAGAAAGACAAAACTGTCACTGATGTTATTTTCCCCCTGCTTCCCCAAGTCCATCTGTTAGTGCTGCTAAAGATCAAGGGCCATCATTTCTTCTACAGACTGAATGGTGGAAAAGGCACTTGGCTTCCAAGGGCCTAATTCTGCACTTTTTCTATTCCCAGGCACAGACTTTTCAGGCACTATCAATTTGCCTTTTTCTTTTTGAAGCCTGCCTGGTGTAAGTCATGTCTGAAATATAATTCCTTATTTCTGCTACTGATGACAGCTTAAATGATTAAAAGGAATTTTTAAGTTCTTTGTAGGATTCTCATTTCCATATTACCGTTATTTTCCTTTCTGCATTTCATTCAATTCTGGTTGCAGAAAAAAACCTTACTGGAGTCGCTTTTTCCTTCTGTTCATTAAAACTATTTCTATACTGTTTGCTTTCGATGAGCAGTTAAAATAAAAGGAAATAAAACCACAGGTACTAAATAGCCTAAAACACTCACCAACTGCATATACTTCAAGAAAAACTGAATTTGCATCCTATAATTATCAAGAAGGGACCTTTAAGCTTGAAACGGGAGCAGATTCTTTAAAACTTTCCCAGAGAATAGCAGTCACCTTGCAGATCAGATAACCCATGGTCTCCAAGAGTTCAAATATGTCATCAAGACTTTATTTTACTGCTCGATGTTCCTTGCCTGAGTTGCTTCAACCTAAGGCTAATTGCACCACTCCCCCACCCAAAAAAACCCTACAATAGGAGTGCACAACCAGAACCAACATCAGCAGAGCAGAGCTGGGCACATGGCAGGAACAAGAATAAATGAGACACTGTGTGGAAGGTCTCAGTGACTCTAATCTGATGGGTACAACATATTAAAACCAATGGAAACATTTGATTAAAAACCTGCTAGATCTTTGCTCAGGGTCTTATCACAAAGCCCTCACAGGCAGGCAGCCAAGTGCTGAGCAGCAGCACAAATGGTCCATGATGGAAATCCACAGGCCCCCAAGTCCTTTCACAGAAAACTTCCCTGAAGGATACCAGGGCTCCTCAGGCCTCTGCTGCCTTTCAATGTCTGCAGGGAGAGGCTGAGATTTGCTATCACCATCCTTTAGAAGATAGACAGCTCTGCAAGCATCATCTGCCCCAGCCCATGACCTCTTGGTCATGTCCAGGAAACGTCCAGGAAGCCTCAGCCCTTCCAAGAGGCCACGTGCCTTTATGTCAGGTCGACATCCTTCAGCCTCTGTGGATTTATTCCAGAAAATTTCCAGTCAGGAGTTTCAGGAGACAGGGGTGAGCACCCCAAAACTCCAGCATCTCCTGAGGCCCACTGAGAGGGATGAGCACCCCAAACTCCAGCATCTCCTGAGTGCCACTGAGAGGGATGAGCACCCCAAACTCCAGCATCTCCTGCATCCTGCTGAGAGAGGCAAGCATCTTGAAGCACCCTGTCTCCTCTCACTTGCTTTGCAGCCAGCTTGGTTTCACCGACACATTTTCTCTGCTATTCCCTTCCCCCTGGATATCCCTGCAGGATGGAAGAGCCCAGGAGCACAGGAAATAAAAGCATCCCAGTTGGCATGAGAACTGCTCCCCTCTGTTCTGTCTCCAACAGGCTGGAGCTTGTGAAATCAAACAGGGGCTACATGTTAGCACAAAAGCTGACTCCAGCCCATCTCGGTGGATTTTAGCATTAACTGAGACTTTTGCTTTCATTTTTATGAGAAATGGATGCTTTTCAAAGTTGTTGAGGAAGTAGCTGTTATTGTCAACAAGCTGTATCGGTTTTACTCCAGGATGGGCATTTCAGAAAAGTCAACCAGGAGAAGAATAATCACTTTCAGCAATAGCTCCTGTCTAGACTAGTTTAGACTTAACTTTAAACCATACCCTTTGGCTCCAGTTTAGCAATGCATTTAAACATATATTTAATTTTTAGGCACATGAGTAATTCTGGTGTACTTACTTATTTAAATTTAGGCACATGTTTCAGTCTTTTCCTGAATTAGCTTCTAAAACATTCACAATTTAGCCTCACTTCCATCAGTGCAAATCATTGTGCTACATAATTTGATTGCTGCAGAACTAGGAAAAAATATTCTTGATAATTTCTTGAGAAAAATGTCCTGCTTTTATTACCAACATTTTGCTGAGGGGTTCAGCTTTTTTAACCAGTTTCTTTCTCCAGCCTGAACTCAAAAGCAAAGCTGGGATTTGATGAAATACTTTGGTTGTGAAGGGAATATGCTCCAACTATACACAGATTTTAAACAAGAGAGAAAAAGTGATGGCATAGTTTTATTGAGCATTTCAAGCAAAAATGCAGCCACTCCCCTTTTCCAGATCCTCCTTTTCCCCCAGCTCAATATTCTGGGACATTATCTGTTCATTTCAAGGCATGATGGTGGTCAGCACTCACACCACAACACCACCAGCTTGTGCCCAAAGATGACCTCTGTGTGTATTTTGGGTTGATGTAGTTGTTGATCAAAACTGAAATTCATACTTTATTTTGATTTTTTTTTTTTTGCTTTAATCCCTCTGAAATGGAATGCACACTCAGAAAAACGATTCCTCTTTTATTTTTTT
The DNA here is from genome assembly GCF_048771995.1 of Taeniopygia guttata. Taxonomy (NCBI): domain Eukaryota; kingdom Metazoa; phylum Chordata; class Aves; order Passeriformes; family Estrildidae; genus Taeniopygia; species Taeniopygia guttata. The sequence continues at coordinate 10,112,594 of NC_133030.1, forward strand.
CTTCTCCAAAAAGAGAAGTATTCACAGTCCAAGACTGCAAATCTGAGCAATTTGGTCAATGATGTAAACACAAATGAAAATTAGCCAACTAAAGAAATTCACTTGAATTAAACAGGAGGTTATTATCATACCTTGCACCCTCTTCTGTAACTAAATGGAAAATGAGTCAGGTTAAGAACCAATCAGAGGGGACAAAGCAGCTACTGCTAACACTGTGTAGTGTTCCAGACACAGCAAAAAGAATATAAAATAAATAGGATACAAAGATGCAATTCTAGGATTATGTGTTTCCCCAAAACCATGCTATTCCAGATTCATTTTTAACCAAATCAGACTGCATCTCAAGTAAATAAGAAAATACCAGTTGCCACAAACAGCTCGAAATAAGTATAAGTATTTCTGAAGGCATCACTAAGACTATAATCTCATCTCTCAAGGTTCTCAGTTCTTCACTTCCTTTACTGATTTCTGGAAACAAGTGGACCAGGGTCCCCAAATCTTGTTACCCTGCACCATTATTTATATTTTCACCAATATAGCATGGGTGCTGCAGATTTGAAATGGCAGCGCCCCGAGTCCTCTCCTTGGGCACACACATAGAAGTGCACACACACACACACACACACACACACACACACACACACACGAGGCTAAAGGTGGTAGAAAGCCCAGGCAAAGTGAGTTTATTTGATTGTAGTCATTAATGCTATACACTACGGGTTCAATCCTGCTCCCTTTGAAGTTGGTGGTATTACTCCCATTGAATTCATGTGCTCTGAAAAAATGCCTGAGTTTTGCAAATTTATCATTTTGTCATCTATGCTTCAGGTCAAAACTATAATCCAGTGTTTTAGACTTGGTTCTGAGCCAAAAGATTTTTACTGAAGGTTCATAGAATGCATACTTGTCCTTCAGAGAGGTGCCAATCCACTTTACAACCAAGGAGCAGAGTGGTTGAGTATCTCAGAATGGTCTGAAGGATGCAAACATCTTGCAGGTGACCACAGCAACCCCAGCTCCCAGAGTCTTCCCAACAACAGCACCTCACTTGAACTCAACAGAAAGGATGAGAGACCATCCTTTCTGAGAGAGCATTTCTGCAGTGGATGTGATCCATACTGATTTACTGACATTTATGGGGCATTACGCTCAAAATCGCTACAAAACATTTTTTGTAGCAATTTCTTCTGTGTTTATGTTGCAATTTCTTTTTTATTTGTTTTTTTAAAGACAATAATAACATTGTGCTTCAAAACCTTCTGAATAAGCAATTCAACAACACATTTCCAATAGTATTTATTTATGTGGCTTTTGGATGACAAAGAGCGAGTGCCAGTTTGGGGAACTGTGGCCAAGATGTTCTTTTTCCTACCTCACATATCCATATCAAACCCCAGTGTCTGTGCTGGCCATTTCATGCTGGCCATATTACCAAAACATACTGTCAGCTGAGCAAAACAAAACTGTAGCTGCTGGGTACAAAACCAAAATATTCTTCACTAAAACACTTTCACTTTAAGGATGCTGGTGCTTAAATACATTGTTATTCACCTTGTTACTGTCTGCCAGGCTTCCTCTGGTGCCTCTCCCTCCACTGGCTCACTTCTGGCATGGCCTAACAGGAAGTTTTCCTCCATGAAGAAACGAAACCTTACTCCCTGCTTCTTTTTTTCCCTGCACTTAGGCTTTTTATGTTTTCTTACCCCCAGGATAAACTTGGGTTGAATTCTATTAGTTCTGGGTCTGCCCCTGCTTTTTTGGTCCCATCAGTAACAGCTCCTCATCTTGGGACCCCCCCAGCCATCCCTACCTTCCCTCCCACCCAGACTCATGCCTCTCCCCAGCTTGGTGATGATTCCCCTACAGAAACCCTCTGAGCTTTGCTCCATCAAATTCCCCATTTCACCAGCCCCCCACGGCTGCCCTGGGGTTTTGGGCACCGCAGATGAATGCCTCCAGGTGGGTTTGGGATGTCTCCAGAGAGAGAGACCCCACGCCCTCCTTGGGCAGCTGTTCCAGAGCTCTGCCACCCTCCGTGTGAAGTTCTTCCTCCCCTTAAGGTGACAATTCTTGTGCTTTGTGTTTACGGCCACTGCTCCTCATCCTGTTGCTGGGCACCCACTGAAGAGTCTGACACCTTCCTCTTGGCACCCCTTGGAGGTTTTTATAAGCATTGATGAGATGCCCTCGCAGTGTTCCCCAGACTAATCCCAGCTCCCTCAGTCTCTCCTCTCAGGAGAGCTGCTCCAGACCTGTCATCGTCTGCCTGACCCTCTCCAGCAGCTCCTTCTCTTCCTTGACCAGAGGAGTCCGGAACAGGAGTGGGGTTTTTTTCTGGGGGGGGAAGACGTTCTCTTCCGCTGCGCTGCTCTTCGCGGCATTACGGCGAGCCCCAGCACGCCAGGAATGCGCGCTCCCGCGGCGGGGCCGCGCGGCGCGGCAGCGCGCAGCGCCGGGGGCGGGATGACATCATGAGAAAGTGGCGGCCCGGCCTCGGCGTCGCCGGCAGCGGGCGGGCGCCGCGGGGAAGGGAGCGCCGGGCAGGCAGCGAACGAGAGCGAAGGAGGGAGAGCGGGCAGGAAGGAAGCGCCGTCGGAAGCCCCCGGGGGCGAGAGTGGCGGGAGCGGCCGCATCCTGCATCCCGCATCCAAGGATGGGCGGCTCGGGAGCGGGGCGAGCGGCTCGGCGAGGGAGCGCACCCCGAGGCTCCGGTGCGGGCACGGCGGCGCGGTCTCCGTGGCTCGGGGACCGCCCGGTGCCGCCGCCGGAGCGAGCGGGGGCGGCCCGGCGGCGGCTCTGGCGCTGCCACCCGTCCCGTCCCCTTTGTGTCGGCGGGACCGGGCGAGCCCAGGCTTAGATCTGCCCGTCCCGCCCGGTAACAGCCCCGCGCCCCCATTGGCTCCCGCGCCGACGCTTCCTGCGGCCGCGCCGCCCCGCGGGGGCTCCCCGGGCCCCGCGCCAGCCCCGCCCGCCGCCGGCACCGCCCGCCCGCCGCGCAGCCCCGCGTCCCGCCGCGCTGCTTTTATGAATGGAGCGGCGGCCGCGTGCTCCGAGCGGGGAGAGGCACCTCGGAGAGCCCGCTCCCACCGGCGGCCACCGGGAGGATGGCGAGGCTGCGCCGCGCAGAGAGAGGGACCCGTGTGTCTTGGCAGCGCGGCCGGGAACAAATGCTCGGAAGGAAAGAGCTGGCACGGTCCAATGGAATGCGGCCGGCTGCCCCAAGGGCTCGCCAAACCAGCTGCTCGCCAGAAAGGTGTTGGGGGTGCAGGGTTGTTAATTAAATAGGGTCTCCCCGGATGTACATCCAATTCCCACCCGAGAGCGCGGGGTCGTGCGTGCTTCTTCGTTTAATATTAAAACCTTTCCGGCCAGCTAAACTTGTGGAAACAGAAGTGGGCGTCCTGTGCGTGAAGCACAATAGACAGGCGGAGGGACAGAGGGACAGGGGACAGCTTTCTCGATGAGGGACCCTCTGGAGTCTCCCCATGGGCTGTGGCGTGCAAGAGGAACTGAGAGCGCGGGGCCTCCGACATCCTCCTCCTCCTCCTCCTCCTGGCAGACGGAGACAAAATGGAGACAAATGGTCAAGCAAACGAGTAAATGAGAAAATGGGCAGACAGTCCATGCAAAGAGATTACATAAACACACAACTGTGCAACAACATGCCCTGTGATCTTTGGCACTGCTCTCCCTGCAGGTCACGCAGGAGAGATGCTGTGTCCTCCATGGCTAGCAACTCCTGCCACCATCTGCAGTTTCTGCCATCAGTGTTGTACCCCAGGCAGGTGTTTGACACCCAGGTGATGCCAAAGCACCAAGGCTGAGGTTAATCCATGAACCCCAATTTACAGCCTTCCCGCTTCTCCCTATGCCACTTTGGGGCAGGACAAGTCACTTCTCCCATGCATCAGTCTCACCTCCAGTGTTCCCCAGTGGGCCTCAAGTTGTGCTGTCAACCCCTGGGAAAGTGAGGCTTTCAGAGATGCCCTTTTTTAACAAACAGTGCGAAGCAGAGTGTCCTCAGGTACAGGAGGCTCGGCCAGGGAGCGGGCATTATTTACGGTGGGGCCCCATCACGTGTGGACAGAATGTCCTGGAGACGTGGATGAGGCCCCTGCAGGCTCCAGTGTCTGCCAGCACCTCCCTCCCAGCCCACCAGCTCATCTCCCCTCCAGAGGTGCTGGAGGAAGCCCTGGCCTCCATTTTGCTGCTCCGCTGGGATATTTTCCCTGGGTGGCGGTGAGCAGTGGGGGTGGGGTGCCAAGCATGGCCTTCCCCGGTGTGCACTGCCACCGGCTGCACCTCGGATTAGTTCTTGCCCTGTCCCCTGCCACCTCAGTGCCCCTCTGGGAAGGTGAAACCTTTAAAATGGAAGGAAAGACCTTTAAAAAAAAAAAAAAAAAAAAAAAAAGGGTTGGAAGAATAACCATCTTGGCAGAGGGGTGGACACCTCAATTGTTTAAAAAAAAAAAATTTTGGTGTGCAGTAAAACCATCCTGGCTGGGAAAATACAGGACTGAGGAAATAGGAGAAAGGTTTTCCCTTGGAATCAGCTATAAAGAGTAGGCGTTCAGGTTGGGAGTGTGCCTTTTTAAAGGACAGCGTGGCAGCTACATGCCAGTGACAGCACGATTATTATTATTATTATTATTATTATTATTATTATTATTATTATTATTATTATTATTATTATTAATGATAGTAAACAGTGAGGCGCTGGTTCTGCTCTACTCCCCTCCCTGGCGCCCCTGTAAAATAATACAAAGTCTCCTTGCATTTCTCTCCCTGGTGTCTGTGTGTGGCCTTAGCCCCATTCATCATTTGGCTCCCAGTGCAAAACTCGCTCCATTTTTAAAATTATGCATGATCCACTGAAGAGACAATTTGGGTTTCCCCCACTTCTCCCCTGCCCTTGAAGAAAGCGAGCCCTTGTCTCATTTGCATTAAAACCCTGCTCTCTATAAGTTAAGCAAAGGGGAAGGACTTGAAGCCTATGGGATGGCTTTAGGGCTCTGCCCCTTGCTTTTGGCTCTCTCTCTCTCTTTCTCATTCTCTCTCGTGCTTTGATCTCTGCTTAACAACACTAACGTCACAGGGACTACACCAGGAGAGTTTTGTTGGAAGTTAGAAAGTTTTGCAGCCTCCAGAGGGCTGTAGCGGCAGTAGCAGAAGCAGCATCCAAGGGACTCCTGGAAGGGGAAGAGAGAGAGCGAGCGAGCGAGCGACTGACTCAGTCCTGCTGCAGAGAACTGACTCGAGGCGACGAAGGCAGACATGGAACATCAGCTGCTGTGCTGCGAGGTGGAGACCATCCGACGAGCCTACCTGGATGCCAACCTCCTCAATGACAGGGTGCTGCAGACAATGCTGAAGGCGGAGGAGACCTGCTCGCCCTCCGTCTCCTACTTCAAGTGCGTGCAGAAAGAAATCTTGCCATATATGCGGAAAATAGTTGCCACTTGGATGCTGGAGGTTTGTATCTTTCGGGGACTTTTCCTTGCAAGCTCCGGCACCGAAACGAATTAATCCGGGGAGCCGCTGTCCCATCTCCTGTCTCCACTCCCTTTCCCCCGGGATCGCTTCCCCGGCGCGGCACACGTTGCCTGCCCTCGGGGCCGCCCGCGTGGAGCGAGGGGAAGCGGCCCGAGGTGGCGGTGGCTGCCGCCGCCGTGGCCGGCTCGGTATCCGCGCTGCCGCAACCGGGTCCCGGCGCCGAGGGGCGGCGGACGAGCTCTCCCACCCCCCCCTCGCCCCCGCCCGGTGCCCCCCGGGAGTCGGAGGGTGCCCGACAGCTTTTCCGGCCGTCGGGGATCGGCGGTGCCAGCCAGGGGAGCCGGGGCAGAGCCGGCTCGGGGCTCCCCGGGCCCGGCGGGGAGCGGCCCCAGCCCGGCCGCCGAACCCCCGGCCGCGCGGGGCCGCCGCCAGCCCCTGCCAGCTCGTGTTTTCTGGGGATTTTAAATTAATATCCTTGTACACGTATGCAAGCGGCTGCCCGTGCCAGTATTATGCGCCATCTTTGTTCTTTTATTTGCAAAGAAAAGTGTTTATTAATCGGGAGAAAAACGAAGAAAGTCCCGGGGAGCAGAGCCAAGGGTGTGTGTGTGGCGGGGGGGAGCGGGAGAAGGGGCCGGGGGAGGAAGGTCGGGGGCCGGGGGACCCCGCTGGGGCTACGGGCAGGGGGACCGGCTGGAGGGGCTCCTGCGTTTCTGGGGGGAGTTGCAGGGTGAAAGTTCCTTTGTTCAACGCGAAGAGAGGCTGGAGCTGCGGTCACCCCTCAAAGGCACGCTTGTGCTGCGCCAGCGATCGGCAAGGTCGCCTGGGAAAAGCCAGTTTGAAAGGGCCTCGTCCCTGGCGGGACACGTCCGAGGGGGCTCCCAGAGGGAGCCCTAGGAGCTGGGCTACATTTTCATGCCTTTTCGGAAGCCCTCGGTGCCCGTGATGTATTTTTAATTAATTTTTGAAACCGCAGCGCCCTGCCTTGCTCTGGGGAAATGTCGCGCCCGGCTGTGCTGCAGGGCGAGAGAGGGAGGCGGTGGATTTCACTTCGGGGGATCCTCCTGGAGCCCCCCAGCAGGACCAGAGGCACGGGCCTCGGTAAAGGACCCCCGCTGCTTCATTTTCAGCCTTTTTTGAGAGCTCGAATAATTTTTTAAATATTTTAAAATATTTTTTGAAAAGATGACGTCTGGGGAAATGAGGCTGGACGCCACCTTTGTGTCTCGACCGGAGAGGGGAATCGGCAGCACAACGGCAAATTAGATGAAAAAATAAAAGCGAAATAAATAAATCCGGGGCCCAGCCCGGCTCTGCACCCCGTTACCAACCACGGGGGTTAGCGTTTTCCTCCGATTTCCGTCTTCTTCCCTTTTAAAAAATTTGTTCTTAAGGGCTGGAAAACTGGGCGCAGACCTCTTCTTCGATTACCCCCCTCCCCTTTTGCCATGAATCACCTGCGGGTTTCTAACGCAACATTTCCCCCCACTTTGTTACTCGTGACTTTCATTTTCTTTGATGCCGCTACTTTCCTCATATTTATGTATTTTTTCCCAACTCCGTTTCCCCCTCGTCTCCTTCAACCTTGCCCTGCAAAGCTGGTGGTGAGGGAGGAGGGAGGGCGAGAGCAGCGGGACAAACCTGGCTTTCGCCTCAATTAAATTATTCTTCAACAATCTCTCTCCTTCTTGCAGGTTTGCGAGGAGCAGAAGTGCGAAGAGGAAGTTTTCCCCTTGGCTATGAATTATTTGGACAGATTTTTGTCGTTCGAACCCCTCAAGAAAAGCCGATTGCAATTGCTCGGAGCTACCTGCATGTTTGTGGCTTCAAAAATGAAGGAAACTATTCCTCTCACCGCAGAAAAACTGTGCATTTATACAGATAACTCCATTAGACCCGACGAATTATTGGTAATTTCACGTTCAATCACTTCAGGAATTTAAAAAAAAAAAACAAAAAAACCAAAAACGAAATAAATATTAAAATATAGATATACAAAAATACAGGGAAAGAAAAAAAAAAAAAAAAAAAAGAAGGCACGTTGGGAAGCCCCGGCCGCGCTGCGGGGCTGCTGGCGGCAGGCAGGGATGGGGCCGGGATGGGATCGGAGCAGCACCGGGACCCCCCCGCCCCCCACCCGCGCGGCGCTGGGCGGCCCGCGGGCTCCCCCTGCCGGGCCCGGCGGGCGCTGCCCCGGCCCGCTCCCGGCGCGGGGGGGACCCGCGCACCGCGCCCCGGCAGCGGCACAGCGCTCTAACCACGCTCCCCCCGCTTCTTCCTCTTCTCTCCTTCCCCCTTCCCGTCCCTCTTCTCTTTGCAGCAAATGGAGCTGCTGCTGGTGAATAAGCTGAAATGGAATCTGGCTGCAATGACCCCCCACGATTTCATTGAACATTTTCTTACTAAAATGCCTCTGGCAGAGGACACCAAGCAGATCATCCGTAAACATGCTCAGACTTTTGTGGCTCTGTGCGCTACAGGTATGAGCCCTGCACGTTGCGCAAAGCGCGTTGCTCCCCGACATGCGCCCACCCCCCGGCTTGTAAAGCTTCCCGTAGCTGTTGGTCTCAGGCGTGCTCGCAGAGCTGCGGGGAGGTAGTTTAAGCCCCGATTATTGCCCCTTGTTTGCAGAAGGTGGATTACTTTGCCAGAGGTAAGTTTTTCTTTTCAGAAGATATTTCACTTCTGAGTCGGAGTTTTGTGTGGTTGTCAGGGAGGGAGAGCGACCACCCCCCACCCCTGCTCTCTGTAGCTCAGTGTGGCACGATTTCTTCACCTCCCCACACCGGATTTATGTGGGGGCTGCAAAAGGCTTACTGCCCATTTGGAGAATCTCTCCCTGTGTGGATTCATTCTTTAGGACAAGTGTTTAAAGGCGGAGGGAGATTTTCCCTGTCAATAGCACTGTGTGGGGGTTTTAAACCTTCCCTCTTCAAGTTGCGTCTTCTCCCCCCTCCTCGGTGGCTGGTGGATTGGAGGAGGGCCACGTGGCACAGAGGCTTTTCCTGGCACAGGATCGAGCCGCTGCCATCTGCACCCTCGTGACCACGTGCTGTGCTGGAGCCATGAGCAGGGCTGGCCTCCAAAGACACCAAAAAGCCATGGTGTCCACTCCAAAACCTCGGTGGGACATGCCAGTGGCCCGTTAGTGCTGTGTAGCTTGTTTTCCAGAGGTTGAATTTGGTATGAAAAGGTTGAAGGAAGGTGGCAGGCACTCAGAAGGAACACAAATGAACAAAAATAAAAGGAAACAAAGAAAAAAAAAAACAAACCCAGAAACAACAAAAAAAAAGTTTTATTTCACAGAACCGGTCCTGCTCCAAGGCCTAAAGATAGAATGACCAAGCCATAAAAGAGAAGTTTATAAACATTGGCATTGCTCTTCATCTTGGGCCTAACATCAGCGTGAAGGGCAGCTCATAGGTGAGGTTGCCTGGAGTAATGCTCAGTGCTGGAAGCGCCACAACCTTCAAACCGCTGGCAGCAATATTTTGGGAAAATCCAGTGTGTCCCTCTGTGCCAGGTTCTACCAGATATGAGGCTGCTGTGACTCTGGAGGTGTGATTTGGAGCTAAAAAGAACGGCCACCTGGGCTCCCCTTTGGATGTAGGGATGTTTAACCTGGGTTGTTGTGTTGGCAATGACAGGGATGAAAGCAAGAGTAGTTCAAAGGTTGGAGACTTGCTAAGAGTCCAGTACTTTGATCTACTGTCAGTGTTGTTATGTTTCTTTTAGGAAGCACATCCAGAGCCTTTATTTAACACTGCTACACACCACAGCTGGAGAATGGATCAGTAAATGAGAACCATGTTCTGGGAGTTTCACTGAGCTTTTAAAAAAAACAGCGCTGAGCTCACCAGAGTTGGGGCCCTCTTCAGCTCCCTACTGGAGTTGGGAATATTGCCTGGGGAAGGAGCACTCAGGAAGGCTACCACTAGGTTCTGTGTTTTTATTGTTATTTTTGGATGTCAGGGGTTTCTCTACCTTCTGCTTTCCTCATGACTTCTTTGTTGGCTAGTGAAGATCACATGTGGCTTAAGCAGCATCTGGACTTTGCTTTGCTGTTGCTGGGTTGTGCTGCATTTCCCCATTGACAAAATGAACCTAGATGGACTGCAAATGCCTTGTGCTGCCTGGATGCTGTGGGGCCTGATCCAAAGTCCACTGGAAACACTGACAGCTCGCTTAAGTGGCCTCAGGGGCAAGTGCAGTCTCTCCTTTGCCTGTGCCCTCTTCTGTAAAGGGGGTTCTCCTAAGAAGAGACTGCAAAATAATGCTTGCTTAGAAAACAAACCCTTGGCCAGTTGGCTTACCAAGGTGAAGCCTGTGGAAGTATTTGTAGATGAGTGTTTATGTGTGTGCTCCAGAAAAAGAAGGTTCTGCTGCAAGGTGAAGTTGAGGGGAATTCCTCCTAGGCTCCCGCTCCAGTTGTCTGGCTAGTAGAAGTACAAGTGGGTTTGTTTGATTTGGTTTGGTTTTGAAAAATCCATTTTCACCAAAGCATGCCTTTGTGCTGTGGTAGGTTTGGGAGAAAAAGCAAAAAAAGAAAAAACAGAAAAAAGAGAAAAGAAAAAAAATTACCAGGGTTTGTTTGAAGTTAACACATAATTGAGCTTAATGAATGGGACTTTGGCATGGCAGAGCAAGGCAGAGAGAGCTCAAAAGGAAGCAGGCCTCTTTTGGCCCAAGTTAAGACTGGTGTTGAGGGAGAACTGCATGCAGCTCTATACAAGCACAACAATGAATAGCAACAGATATTGGAGCTTCAGCATTTCGTTATGTTCCTCTGGTTATCAAAACATACCAGGCTCCTTTTTATTTTATTATTTTTATTTTTATTATTATTATTATTGCTGTTATTATTGTTGTTGCTTTGGTCCTCTCCAAAGGAGAAAGAAAGATCCCCCTTTGAAATGAGCCTGTTACAACTGTCCCATTCTCTGGCCTGTATAAAATTGGAAGTCTCAAGGTATGTGACCAGTTGGAACCTGTTGCATCTTGCAGCAAGTGATTTATGTTCACAGTTTTGATTTGTCTCAATGAAAAGATTTTCATTCATAGCCCCGAGCTCTCCAGACGGATGGAATTGCTGCTCCATTTAAAAAGGAAAAGGGGTGACTCGCCTTGTTAGGAATTTTTTTTAAAGCGCTGCAGCGCCTATATGCCTGCTTTGTCCTCCCTTCAGGGTGGCTGGCATTCTTCTCTCTCCTCCCCCTCCTCTCTCTCTCTCTCTCTCTCTTTTTAACAACGCTGAAGTTGTTTATTCTTTTTGGATGAAGTCTCAGATAGGCTACTGGGGATGTGTGCTTCAATTGATGGGGCCCCCTACCCCATTGTGGCTGTGTCAGGTCTAATTCATCTCACCGAAGCCCCCTTGTTCCTGAGTGCTCAATAGCGCAAGATGAGGCGATGGAGGCTGACAATGATGCCACACTCTTCACTTGGGGGCATCCAATTACAGGCAAGAGGGGCCCCCTGATTAATATGCTGAAATTAGTGGCCTCTGCCACAAATAATTCCTTGTTGAGTTGCAACAAAAAGGCAGTCCATGCTGCTTGTCTGGAGTGGTTATGGGGACAGACACAAACTGGTCATTTAAACTTCATTATCACTTTTCCACCTTGGAAAGAATGAGGGTGTGACTATGAATTCATGTTCTTGTTTACTGCTCCATTTAAAAGAAGAACGCAAATATTAATCCCAAACGTGGTCCTGTCAGGACAGGCTCATTAAAGTGACACATTTTGGTCATGTCCCGTTTGTAGCGCTCCGTAAACAGTGTTGGGAAGGCACTGCCACCCTACTGCTCTAAGCAACCCCATCCTGGTGGGATCCCTGCTGGGAATCCCCCATTTCCAAAATCCACCTGCAGCTCTGTGTCAGTATTTCAGTTAGGAAAAGGGGGAAAAGCAAATTTATTTTGAAATGTTTATTTTAACATAAACGAGATGACTTTCACTCGAACTTGCCTTTTCGCTGGCAGTGCATCCTCAAAGCTTGGCCAGAATTTTGTGTATCAGTTTAATTTTGGAGGTCCGTAGGATGCTGGGCCAAGTGCCCTTTGGGTATTGATCAGGGCCACAGTGGAGTGTCAGAGGTGTCTAAGTGAACAGATTCAGAGCCAGGACTTCCATGGAGTCCTGAAGGCTTTAGTTCCACTGGTAAAACATTTACACAAAAGTTATTTTATCATAATAAAGGAGATGCATGATTTAATACTTAAACAGTTCCACTTAGCCCTCTAAGCAGTCCATTCCTTTGATTTCATTCAGGGGTTTGACAGATGGTTTATATTTCTCCAGCACAGAGGAAGTTGTATTCTGATAAAAGCTGAAGGAATGTATCTCAGGTTCTGGTGTACATTGTGTTATTTCCCTTTCTCCCTCACAAAATTGGACCTTGACTTGTGCCACTTGCTTCCTTTGTTCCTGATTCTCCTTCAAGGTGTTCACTGCCACAGATCAAATGCATTTCTGCTCAGTAGAAAAGAGTCTTATCATTAAAATGTAGACTATTATTATTAAAAAAAACCCCAAAAACACTAGAAAAACTCAAACCTAACCAAACAAACCCAAAGGAAAAACATGCTAAATGGCAGAGATAGCCCCTTAAGGGATCCTGGGAGTGTCTGTGTGGAGAGACCTACAGCAATGCAGTCTGGAAGGGGGCCCAGCCTCTTGTCAGCATGGTGTCACATCAGAATGTAACTGATTGTCCGCCAATTCTTGGGACCCCCGTCACTTAGTTATGCCACATTTACATTAAATCCCTGTTGCCAGGATGGATGGCAGCCACTGACAAGAGACTAGGTTGAGACAAAGCATTTTTAAGATGAAGCCTTAATTTAAATATGGATTATCTGCCTCCTGACAGGGTTAAGCAGTCTCTCTTTTCTTTCTTTTTGTTGATGTTGTTGTTCATTAAAGCAATATTCCTTTGAGTGTCAGAGCAAAGGTTTCTGCTTTTAAGGGGGCCCAGGACTTGCTGTTAGAGTGCACCTTGGATCTGACCATGCAAAACACTGCAGGTTTTCTCAGATGTGCAGTGCCATTGACCCCCCTGGCATTATTCACAGGAGCAAAGTATTTTAACACTGGAAAAATGGGGGCTCTGCTTATGATAAAAGTACCTCCAAGTGATGAATGGGCTCCCAGGCCCAGTGCTAGGAAGGGCCACTCTCTGCAGAGAAGTTTCTCATGTGGATAAGTGTTTGCATGTTTGGACCTATAAGAGTTTTAGAGCAGGAGGCACATTTCTGCTCACCATTTCCCCTGCCTTTTTGGATGCAATAGTTGTCAGCTGAAAGCCATGCTGGTACAAAGAGTTTATGTGTATGTACAGGCTTCTCCTAAAGCAATCTTTTCAGTCTTTTTTTTTTTTCTTCTTTTTTTTTCTTTTTTTTTTTTTCTCTCCTTTCTTCATACAGATATTAAATTTATTTCAAACCCACCCTCCATGATCGCAGCTGGCAGCGTGGTAGCAGCTGTGCAAGGCCTGCATCTGGGGAACACTAACACTTTCCTCTCCTATCAATGCCTCACACATTTCCTATCACAAGTTATCAAATGTGATCCGGTAAGTGACTCTTTCTCTTGGTTGATCTCCTGCATTAAGGGTTTTTAAGAATGAATGCCTGCCTACTGCACGGGAGCTAATCTGACAGTAGATCTTGGGAAAGGTCAAGCCTCAGAGTGGGGGTTCTCAATGTGTTCTCTTGTGCCCAGGCGGCTTGTTTTGGCTGTTGTGATGCCCACTGATAATCTGTGATGCCCAGTTGGGAATGGCACATCCAGCTCTGGTGTTTGGCACAGGAGGAAAGCCCTGCCCTGACTTAGGATCTCGCAGAGGCTGTGTTTGGCTGGGGGTAATTAAACCAGGAGTAAAACAAAACTTGGGGAATAAGTCCAGGAAACAGTTGCTGAGAACTTGTGGTATCTCTGACCTTATCTTTGACCATTCTTGAAGCTTTTTATTGTGCCAAGTGGTGTGAAAAAGCTCTTCTTAAAAGAGTTCTAATGATCTAATTTGGTTTATTACATGCTAGACCTTCACAGTAGCTGGTATTGAATTCCTTTTTGGAACAAATGCTTGTCCCACGACTTTCTGACAAGGTAGATGGTCCTCACAGGACCCTTCATTTTGCCCTGCAGCTTCCAGGAGATGCACATCAGTAACTAGTGAGCAATAAACCTTTCATGAGTGAATGGGCCAGGAAGGGAGCCTACAAGGAAGACCTAAAGTCAATGATCCATGTCATAATGGTGTGTGAAGTTGGGGCAGAGTTGAGCTTTGTTTTGTAACAATGTGGAAGACCAATAAATAGATGCTTTAAAAAGGTTCTTGTGAGGTCTCCAAGCACTAGACAATGAGTCAAATAAAGACAACTCTGTGGTTAGGGGCAGAATCTTGGAGATGCTATTAAATTATTTTACATGTTAATAATTTAAATGCATAGAAAATTCTTCCAGTCCAGCCACTGCAAAACTGGGTTGTGTAATTGGGCTTTGTTGATGGGATTGAGCGATTTCATTGCAATTAATTATTCTCAAAAGAATATTTTACTTTTGATAGACTGTGTGAAAAAATTGCTGAAAAATGCAGTATCTCAGGTTGTTATTTTATGTTATCACCTGAACAGTGCTTCAGTATTGAGCACGTTCTTTTTGCCACTTTTATCACTGCAGGAAATGTTAAATGCTCTAAGGACCTGAAATGCTGAATTCTCTAAGAAAAGCTGAACTAATGGGCTGCTCAGTTTGGTGTGCACGTGTGATGCTTTTAGTCAGTTTGTGAGCAATGCAGATAATTCCAGTGTGTGGTTGGCCACTGTCCAGGGTGAGATGTTTGAAGCAGGTACTGAGGGAAAATGCTTGCTATCTGTCCAGGCAGCATCTTGATTCAAGCAAGATGATTTAACCATGCCTGATACTGGGCACTGAAGTGGATTCTCTCACATCGTGCAAAACAATGGCCTGTTCTTATGTGACTTGATTTAGTTGATGACAGAGCTCTTGAAAAAGAAAACAAAGTTGCTTTAGCAAGAAAAGAGGATTTTTTTATTATTTCATTCTGATTGTCCTGAGTCATTGCAAGGCCACAATCTGTTTGACCTGGGCTTGGTTAACAGCTTGAAAAGGGAGTAATTCCCCTCCAGCTTCCAGTGCTAAATATATTCATGTGTTAGATAGAAATAAGGATTTGGTATGGATTGCTACAGAAAATTAGCATCACAGAGTTCTGTGAGTGCACAGGTATATTGTTGAGTTTGGAGTGGAATAAGGGAGCAGCAACTTCCACTGCAGTTGTTCTGGGAGATGAATCTGCTTGGTTTCATACAGAACATGATTCCCCTGCAGGGAGACTTTCCCAAAATACCTGTCTATGTAATCCATGGTATGAAATGCCATTCCAGCTTTCTCATTCCACTAGGATTTGTATGATCTATGCTATGCCCCAGTGATGTCAGGGAACAGGTTTTATATTGGATAGTCTTGGAATGTTAAGAGCAGGGCTGGTGTTCCCCCTGATGATCCATTAGCTGGAGCACAGGTCTGTTGGATTTCAGGTTACATAATTACACTTTTTTACTTTTAGTATCAAAAAGAGCTGAATCTAAAGTAAAATTAATATCACCTGATTGGAATTCCTTTATGGTTCATGTTTATATGTTGGTAGGAGTCCAATTTCCCATTTTGCCTTTGATCAGGGGTAATTAGAAGTCAGATAATCACAATTAGAAGTCTTGGGCTGTCTTCCATCCTTCTATTTTTGACCCCATCATCCAAACAGATGGAATTTTACCTGACATTCATTTCCAGGCCAGAAATTTGCTGAACTAGATTAGATTGGGTCTCCATGCTGTCTGTTAGTGCATTGGAATTCACCTCCTGCCTGCCCCTTCTCAGAGGCACCTTCAAACATGTGCTTGCTATCCAGAACAGGTCAGGCAGGAACAAAGGACTTCCAAGCAGTTCCTTTTTTGTTGTTGTTTGTTTCCTTTCCTATGTGACCCTGGAGTCTGATCATGTCCACTGTGTCTTAAAGGTATTTGACCACTTCAGTTAAACTAGCATGTCCTTTTTTTTTTTTTTTTTTTTTTTTTTTTTTTTTTTTTTCACTGAGGAGCTTAATTAATCCAGGAAGGGTTTATGACCTTGAACAAACTGTGGGCATTGAAAATTTGGGTAGTGAAGCAGAAAAGTTGTTGGGAGAAGCTATCAGAGTAATGCACAAGTTTTGTATTTGCTTTTCAGTGTTGAGAAATACTGAGAATGAAAACAGTTTTGGTGAGGTTGTTCACAGTGAATTTTATGTTTTGCATTGTTTTTTGCTAGCTCTAATGTATTCCTACAGGCAAACTATTTATCTAATAGCCATGTGAATAAGACATGGGCAAAATACCTTAAAGAGTAAAAAACACTTTTCATTCAACTGTAGCTTAAGACAGTCTGTTCATAATATATTGTAAAGATTGTTTTTAAAAAAACATTACAGCATGCTGCACTCTGAGAATTTTAAATGAAAAAAAAAATTGTGGGAAAAAAGTGCCTTTAAATTACGTAGTCCTATGTAATTATTCATAACTGGACTCCAGAGGGAGAAGAATAGATATTTATAGAAATTCTTTTGAATAGTTTTAGTTTTCAGAGGTCAAACATGCTGTATGCAAATGGTCAGGACTAAAAAAAAAAAAAAAGCCCATGAAGTTCCCATCAAAACTCACCATAAAATCTACTCCCACCTAAAAAAACCCAAAAAAAAACCAAAAAAAAAAACCAACAAACCAAACCCAAACTAAAAACCCCCAAAACAAAACCCAAGAAGATTAATTTTGCTCTGAAAAATTAAAATGCTTTCAGTTTGGACCACTGAACTTGCTAGAAAAGAATTATCCCCATAAGTGGCTTTGTAAAGCCAGGAACACCTAAAGCTGTGCTGGTGTGGACTCTTTAATGTGTCTGAAGTACAAGGGGGAGCCTTACAGTCAGGATTGATCTGCCATATCTGGAGGAGGGCTGGGTGCAGGGACTTCATAGAGACCTGATTGTGGAGGCCACAGGTATGCAGGAGCCAAAGGCATGATGACTTTAGGATATGAGGTGTTTCTTTTTGTCATTTAAAATGCTGTGTGTCTCTGTCAAGAGGAAATATTACACTAGGGTTTAAACCAGGAAAGGTCATAGGTTATGTGTTTTCAGTGAGCTGTACTGATGGTCTGATCTGCTTAGAGGTAGGATTAACCTCCCTCTCTCTCAGAAAGGACTTGAAGAGAATTGTTTGCTTGGGTTTCTAATCTTATTTTACCCCAAATGTCATGTGCCCTTATTGGTGGCAGAGGAGATTCTTGTGGTAGTGTAATCAGTGAAAAGCTGGTAGATCACACAAGAAGCCTCTGAATGAAGGCAGAATTGAAACTGGGAAATAAAGAAAACAGCAGGCAGGTCACCCTCTCAGGAAAACAACATTCATTCTCAGTCATGCACATCCTAACACTTTTGACGGCAATTTATCATGGAAGACTGGGTTCACCGCAAGGGCTAACACATGTCATAGGTTAAATCAGAAAAGGCAATGCTGAAAGGAAACTTCAAAGTCCTTCATACACAGAGTTAAAGATGTTGGGGGGAAAAGCTTGCCGTGTTTGTTATAAAGATAAGGGTAAACAGCACACTGGATGAGTTTTGGCAAAATGCTGTGGGATTGTTTGGCCTGTTTAGGGCACCATTTCTGTGTCACTGCAGTGGATGTACAGGCCTCCACCGCCTGCAGGAGGTTGTGCAGGCTGAGCTTCTCAAATTCTGCCTGCTGGGAATCTGATATCTCTCCTCATGGTATGGCATAATGCCTGGGGGAGGTTGCCTTTCCCCACCACAGACAGGACCTTCCTTAGTTCTTCATGGTTTTTTAATTTCCAGCGAGACCTGTGCATCCTCCTGAGCCCTCAGGATAAATGTGTGCACACCCAGCTTGGAGAAAACGCTTTGGAAGTGAGAGGAAAAGGTCTCACCCTGACTGAGGTTTCCAGGTGGATGGGGTAGCACACAGGAAGCTTGGATGGGCTTGGTAGTGCATGGTTAGGGAGGCGCTTTGTGGTGCTTCTGAGAGACCTCTCCCTTTTGGGGTCCGACAGTCCAGTCCACTTCTGGAGATGGTTTCAGGGCTAGGAATTTATCAGCTGCCCACAGCTGGACATTGCAGCAGTTGGCAGGCAGCTTTGGCGATGGGCAGCTCAATATGGCATTTCTATCGTTGGAATTTAGCTTGGGAAGAAAGTCACTGTTGGTGAGCATTGCTTCTAGCAGACTACTGCTAAAGGGTTCCTGGGGTAAAAGTAGAAAGTTGTGAGCAGTGGGCTTGCAGAGAACTGTAAACTGCACAGGCAGAGAAGCAGGAGTGCCAGGTAGAGTCTGCAAAAAAACAGGCTTGCTCAGCCAGTCCTTTCACTGTCAGGTGCTTCTGCTCTTCCCACCCTCCTTTCCAGCCTTCTGCTCTCCCAGATAACCCGGTAACATTTCTCTTGCTTTGTCAAGAAACTGGTATTTTAGCCTGTGATCTTTCTGAAGGAATCTTGGGTCTTTCTCACTCTCTCCCCTTCCATTGCACCTTCCTGCAGGATTGTTTACGAGCCTGCCAAGAACAGATTGAGTCCCTCCTGGAGTCCAGTCTACGCCAGGCACAGCAGCACAACGTATCTTCAGAAACAAAGACTGTAGAGGACGAAGCAGACCTCTCTTGCACACCTACCGATGTGCGAGATGTGAACATTTAAAGAGGACTTCTTCCTAAATGGATTTGCTTGGCAAGAAAAGCAGACAAAGAAAGGGCATCTGAGAAGGAATCGGCATCAGGATCTCCCCCCAGAAACCCTTTTCTCCAGGACATTTTTATACCAGAAGGGAAAAGCCAATCTTGTTATATTTTTTCTTGCTCTGTCTCCCTTCCATCTGTGACTTCAAACAAACAAATAAACAAAAAATACCCCAAAAACTGTCTTAAAAAAAGAAAAAAAATAGTATTTGCATTACCCCCAGGGGTTTGTGCTACAAAAATAGAGGATTTTATACAATAATAATCAACTAGTTTTTTATATTAAAGTGTTCTTGTCTGTATGTTGTAAAAATAGGCATTAACACACGAAATGTCTCCAGGGGAGGTATTAGATTTGATTTCTTACATATAAAACAAACCAACCAACCATTTTTAAAGTAGAAGAGGGTTTTTTTTTTTTTAGATAGTAAATGAAATATTCTTTTTCTTTAAAAAGCATAGCTTTAACGCAGTTCTAGGCTTTTCTGTATCTTGCTTGCTTTTGCATTTAGTCACTTTATAATTCATCTGTAAATGTTTATTTTATTTCCTTAGGTTTGTTTTTTTTTTTATCCTCTTCACCTTATAAATGGTTAACGTAACCCATAAGTTAGTGTATGTTAGTATGCAGCATTATTATGTGTTAATCTTTTTTTTTTTTTTTTTGTGCCTGTGGATTGCCTGTGCATTGAGGCATTTGTAGGGTTCCAGTTTAGCATGGTTGGGAAAGGCCAATGTACTACTCATACAGGACCCTATTATAAAGAGAAACCGAAACAGTGACATAATATATTATATTTTTGTAATCTTCCTATTTTTGTAGTTACCTGTGTAAAAATGCTGTTCTGACTCCACAGATATTCAGCCTAATTATGGTCAGGTTCAATCCACAGTTTAGTCTTGTTTGTTTTTTTTTTTTTTTATTTGTTTGTAATATTCTAAAACCATTCCATTCAAAGCACTTTCAGTCCATTAGATATAGGAAATACATTCTCTTATTGTGTGGGAATTTTTTTTTGTTTGTTTGTTTTTATAATGGAATGGTTTGGAAATATATAAAGTGCTTGTTGGCAAACTTGGAATTGCAAAGCAAGTGCATTTAACTATGGTGTTAGAGGAGAGATGATTCTTTTTTTCTGAAGGTTGTGTTTCAGTGAGAGAAAATTGCATTCACAAATTGCCAGAATATATTTCTTTCCTTTTCTATAGAAAAGTTTGAAGTTTAGAATCCTTTGGTGCCAACTCATCTTTATAAATTAGGGGCCTTAAAGGTTCACATATAGGACACATAGTTTTAAGGATTATCGCTAGATGTTTTTACAATTGAAGGTTTTTAAACACTAAAATATATAATTTATAGTTAAGGCTAAAAAGAATATTTATTGCAGAGGATGTTTGTAAGGCCAGTATGATTTGTAAATTAATGCAATCGCCCCTTTTGAAAAAGAAAATCTTTCTACCCTTGATGTTGCAGTTTTAACCCAGCTTATTAAAGCAAAAAAAGGACATGCTTCAAAGAACAAACCCAAAACCAGGCAGTCTATTTGGCCCCTTCCTATACATTTTCAAAAGCAGTCTAACCATGAAAAAACACCATAGTTAATAGGTATGAAAATTGGAGTACTTGAAAGAAGTTTTTATTCCAGTATATGCCCCGTTGTTTTTTTTTTTTTTATTTAGCTACAAATAGAAAATTTGCACATCTTGGCTATGTATCTTTTTATTATTATTTTAGAAAGTAGCTGAAGGGATGTGGACATAGCTGTTGAAGTTGATGCTCGAGGAGAATGTGATGGTGAAATGTATGTGAGAAAACTGCCGCTAAGGTGTTGATTGTAAAAAAAAAAAAAAAAAACAAAACAAAAAAAACACCCCACCAACAACAAAAAAAGTAAAAAAGGAAAAAAGATAAAAAATTCAAAATATTTAAAAAAAAAAAAAAAAAAGAGAAAAAGACAAAAGAAAAGGAGTGGATGCTCCGTTTTTATTGAGCTGCTATGGATAAATTCCCAGCATGGTTTGAAAAAAAATTAACATTGCTTTCCTGTATCTTTGTCATTGTGTTTTGCTGCTATTTTGTGGATCAGTTTTTTTTTTTTTTGTTATACAATGTCATATACTGCCATGTAATAGGTTTTAATTTTCTCATAGAAAATTATATTATTGACATCATTTTTTTGTAGATTTTTTATGTGATCAATTTTTACTTAATGTGATTACTGCTCTATTCCAAAAAAGGTTCCTGTTTCACAATACCTCATACTTCAGTTACCCGTGTCTAGACCAGGTTTTGATGTTCTTACAGTGCCTCATAGTTCTACTGCAAACGGAAATGCATCGAACGTTGCTCTGAATGGGTCTCTGCATTAATTTAAAAACCAGCAGACATTTCAGAAGATCAGTTAATGTCAAGGGTTGGTTGTTTTTTGTTTTTTTTTGGTTTTTGATTTTGTTTTTGTTTTTTTTTTTTTTTTTGTTATGCATTTTATAAAGCTGGATTCTTCATCTGATCTGGGGTTTATTATCATAGTAGTTTTAAGTTGTGTTATTAGCCACATTGATATATGAAAGGTGCATTATAATATCTCTTGTGTGCCACCTGATGTGGTTTTCCCTCAGCTGGGACACATCACTTGGTATGATAGGTTATCTTCTGGAACTCTAAGTATTTTTTGTGTTTAATCTGTTATGATATACTAGGGTTTCTTGTTTGTTTGTTTTTTTTAATTATAGCATAATGCTAATTTAAAAAAGCCTGTAAATCTCATAAATAAGCCAGCTAACGGAGTTGTATGCTGAAGAATAATCTAGCTGTTGCCTGTATGCTGCTAAACCAAAACAGAATTAGAACTCATTTTGAGGCAAATGCAGTTAAGATCCTACATAGTGCATAAATAAGCATTGCAATGCTACTAGCAGTCGCAGGACCCAGGAGGACTGGATATATTCTGTCCAAATTTCAGGAACATTTCTTACTGCTTACCTCATAAAACACTTCTGTTCGTGGCATCTCTGTGTCTCTGAACCAAACATGATTATTGAGTTTAGTGCTTGTTGGTTTTATTATGTGTTACACTGAGTGGTAGTGTGTACTGCAAATTTTTAAAAAATATTGTATGTACTGAAAAAGGCCAAATCCAGATAAGTGGGTTCACGTGCCAACAGAGATGCTTTATTTGTCACATCATTATAACAATCTGTAGTAAGCAAAAGCAATTCAGATTTGTACATTTTTATATTGTACTTATTGGCATAACTGGTCTGAAATGCACATTTTCACCAACAGACCTGTAACAGACAAGTTTCCAGCAAAAAAATCTAAAGTCTAGAAATAAAATTGGTAAAACCCAACTGCTGTCATCCTTTAATTTACATTTTTTCAGTTGCCTTGAAAATGCTGGATGGTTGTAACTCCCTGGTGCTGGGAGTAAAGCACGTGACATTTTCTAGGTTTGACACATTTTAGAAGCTGAAAACCTTTTGTTATTTTAGGAAACTGTGGGTGTTTCAAGCCATGGGGAGGTAACTGCCTGCCTGTCACACCAACGTGTCTTTTTAAAGAAGCAAAATATTTTTTTTTTTCCCTGCCTGAAGACTTTATTTTTTCACATTAAAGGAAATTAGTCATAGTAAAATGCCCTTTGGTGGTTCCTGTGAATGAAGAGTAAAACAAAGTAGGTGTTGGATGGCACAGAATGCTTGCTGGTGGAAGGTTTTGTGTCCCAGAAGACCTTTGCAGAAGACAGTTGGTTTTAAAAACCAGTTGGTTAAGCTGCTCTCTTCTCTGTGGCTTCCCCTCAGACAGCTTTTACAGCTAAGAGAATACAGAATAAACCTGAAAAACATTAAAGCCTACTAGAAGTATGTAAGAAAAGAACTGGACCTAGGACAGGAATTATATATTATTACAAAATAAAATGAGAAAAAAAATTATAACCTCTGTTCCAATACACAGTCCAAAATATCTCTGAAAATAGGGGTTGCACATTATCAATTATTAATATTATTTTCAGAGCTGAACAAAGCAGAAATAGCTTATTTTCACTGGAGATGGTCAAGCTTGTAACCCATGTATTTGATTATTTATCCTGTGAAATTATTTCTGCCTTAAAAAAAAAAACTGTGTAAAAGGCCAAGTGCTTTTCCTCCCTATCACAAATTAGAAATTTGGTATCTGCCTTCTGAGTTTCCCATTTACTAAACTTTACGTTACAACTGATTCTGTGCAGCGAGTGCAGCACAGGAAATGAAAAATGAAACTGCAGAGCTAACTTCTAATGTGTTAATCGTTGTCTAGTGCAGAATAAGCTTCTTTCAGGGCAGCTACCACTAGATGGGAAACCACCTGCATCAGAAGAATCCCAGATGACCTTGTGTGAGCTTGGTGGTTTCCCAGTCATTTCAGCCAGAAACCTGAAGCTTGTGTGACCAGCTGCAAAATCCCAAATCAGGTGGGTGAAGTAAAACCAGTATAAATGGGGTCTGGTTTGTTCCTTTTGAAATGGGCAGTTTCTCTGTACAGTGAGTTACACTGGGAGGTGTAAAGCACTGAAAGATGACCTGAACTAAACTCACTGGGACTTCAAAAACAAATCAAGCCAAGGCATAAATTGGTCTGGGCCAAAAATTACTCATTTTCCCAGCATAAAAAACCCCAAAACCCCAGAAAGAACAAGTAGCTTTCTTTTGTATGGCTGATGGCTCATCCCTCTGATCCGAAGTGTTTGAAAACCAAGCGAAGACACACTTAGGGGACCTTGACTTCTGACAAAAATCTTGTGCTGATAAAATCTTGTGAGAAATGTAAACCTGTGTTTGGTTGAACATGTTAAGTCAGTTTTGCCATTCCCATCTCTTTTATAAATGCTATTAAACTAAGTGTTGTGACTTAAGTAGGTTTAAGCCCACATAGTCAGCTCTATTATTTACATTTTCCTTCTCCTGAACATCATCTCTCCTTCCTTCCTTTGGTGGTTTCCAACCACCAAAATTCAGCCCTCCCGTGTTTTTAAATCCCTCTGTAAACCTGCTCAACATGTCTTCAGGAGTCTCTTTCCTCCATGTTTCTGCTGAAGGAGTGTTTCATACAAATCACAAGGCAAGGCTCCTTGAAAAAGTATCTCCATGCTTGCTAACACCATTTTTTTTCTTTCTCATTAGTTTGAGGAATAATGATGCTACTGCAATTTTCTGAAACTTGTCCTCCTCCTAATGCATAAGAGAACTTAAAAAAGGCTGGGACATAAAACTATAATAAGCCAGGTTCTCAAAATGTGGTTCTAACAATGTACTTATGGTGAAGCAGGTTAATGCAGTCCCAAAGTGTGCTCCAGTCATTCTCTACCCTACTCAGGTGTTCTGGCTTTGACACATCATATGATGCCATAATCCATGTGGGTTTAGGCTTCCAGTCTACTCGACTACCTGCCCCACAACCAAGGTCTCCTCAGGAAGGAAATACACTGCAGATACAACTCCTAGCTCTGTTAAGAAATTACATTCTGTTCTGTCTGTTCTTAGTCTTAGAGTAATTAGAGTAATTTGCCTTTTAACTTTCTGAAACTGTCAAGTGCTTATTAACAATAACTTCTGTGTATGTGTATGTTTTTAACAGAGGTAAACGGGGTCTCAAAAATTCAATATCTGCACATACACTGAAAAAAAAAAAAAAAAAAAAAAAGCAGGCCAGTTTAGAGAACAATGTAGGCATGTGTTTTTAAACTACTGTTCGTGCAGTCTGGTCAGGGCTGTGTGACACAGTATACAGTGTTTTGTCATCCAAGGAATGTCTTTGATCAAGAGTTTATGCAAGAAGAAAAAAAAAGCCATGAAACCCTAATCCGTTCCCACAGTCCAGTAAACGTGAGCTGGACAAACAGTGGACAATAGCAGCAAAGCTTGCTGCTGGAACAATAGCTGCAACTAAAAAAATTAAAGGGTTGCTGACTCACAGTTCCTACTATCAAGAAAGATTCCACATAGTGTTGATTTTCCCCAGAATCCTGAAGATGCTGAAAGTTAAAAAGTGTTGAGATAAAGCAGCAAAATAGGGAGTTAAAATCAGAAATGGAAGACAGTGACATATGCTGAGTTGATTCTGCTTGATGCACAGTCAGGATGCAGGGACTGAATAATCAGCCTCCTTTCTGCTGAACATTTTGCTAAAATAAAACACCATCATTTTATTAAGGAACAAGTATCAGTAAAATTCTATCAGACAGGAGGGCACTATTTCAGACGTCACCCTAACTAATTCTGCACTAGAATTGTGTAGTTTTCTGATTTTTCCAAGGCAAAAGTTTTATGCCATTTCTTATTCAGAAATCTCTCCAAAACCAGACACAGAATGCTGCACTAGTGCTCAATTAGTTATGGTTATAGAATAGGATAAAATAATTTAAAACGCTGTGCTGCAAACTGCTTTGGAATCAAGTGAAACAATGTATTCGTTTTTTTCACTTTTCATATATTCCATGGGTTTAGGAAGTCTCTCATGTTTCATCTCACTAAGATGAGCTTAGTGACCATGTCTACTTCCACCCAGTAGTGCAGTATTTGATAAGTAGTACTACAGAATTCTAGCACGAAAAATGCAGAAAAAAATTAATTACCACACTTTTGGAATAAACACTCCAGTGATTAAGGTGGGAGCATTCCCAGTGTAATGTCAAAGAGATATTCAGGTTAGCTACAAATGAACTGACTGTGCAAGCTTACAAAATAGCACACAGAGCTTTTATTATTTTTATTATCACCCCAGGCTTGGCTGGTCCTGCAGGTCCAAACCCTGGGACACACTGAAGTGCTTCAGCAGTGCTTTGCTCCAGTTGGCCTTTACACATCAGTCCCAGACACCACAACATGCAACTGGGAACCTGCTTAACTCCTCTCACACCTCCCAAATCCCCTTTTTCCCTGGTGATACAACCACTTCTGTGGGAATGTGTACTGTCACAACTTTATCCATTAAAAAAACAACTCTGGCAGACTGTAAAATGAGAATCTTCATGGTTACTTCCCAAACTATGAAAGCTGAAGTTTTAGGCTGCAATTAGACCAGAAGCCATGGCTGTAAGAAGTTGCAAAGGGCACTGTTCAAAAGGCACCAAGAATAGAAAGAATTAGAAAACATTACCAGAAATATTAAGTTCTTGCTCTAAAGCAAGAACTTTATTCCAATGCAGGAAGTTGTACTTCCAGCCAAAGTGTAAATAAGCATTCATAAATACAGGGCAGGCTCAAACTCTCTCTTGAATATCTTCTAAAACCAAAACCTATATAAATACTGAAACTGATTTATTGGCAAATTAAAACTTCAAATTTAATCTCATGTGGAAATGATCACAACCTTGCTTCAGAAAAACAGATCAGGGTTCAAATGAGCCAGAGTACCTCTACAGGGTTAGTTTTGAAGCAAACAATTGCACACCCAGATTCTTTTTCTTTTTTCTGATTTATTTCACCCATTTCTGTCAAGTATAGATGTTCACTCAATGCTGGAATTGATCACCTTTAGTAAGCTGACAAGAAATGGAAAGGAAGTTGCATAATGAAGGTAGAACAAGAAATGTGCTTGGGAACTTTATCAAATGGCATTCAAAGTTTACCTCTCTGCTGATGCCTCAAAATTCACTATTTCTTGTACTCATCACACATTGCAGAAAGGAAAATTACAACTCTTCTGGACTGCCATGACTTCAGCAGCCTAGCAGTAATGAGCTGTGTATCCATCTTTTACTAAAATTCCATATTCCACAGACTCAGCTGATAGATGATCACGAAGAGACAAAACAAGCTAGGATGCAGTCCAGGCAAGTGAGAAATTGGTGAGTGAAATGTTTCAAACATTCCTCCCTAACTACTGAGCTATACGTAGGGATGGTGAATGAATTAGGAGATAAATTCTTAAATCTTACTTCTGCAAAATTTTGAACTTCTTGGACAATCAGCACCAAGCCACAATCTCTTCATTAACTCTGCTTTATTAATAACCAGTATCATAATGTACAAGGTTGTGTATGTTTCTATATCTTTGTGACCCTAAGACAAAGACAAATGAATATTTTTGATGTAACCTGGGCTATAAATCAGGCTTAGCCAAAACCACAGCTGTAAATCAGGTACAAAAACACCTCTACTGAATGCTGGGAATGTTCCACTGCCACAGCACTGAGCATGACACAAACCCCAACAAAATCACTGCAGAAAACAAAAAAAAATGGTACTGAAGAAAGCATACAACTGCACATACAACAGAATTTTGAACTGTACCTCATTTAATAAACCAAATCAGGCCCACACAAGGTGTGAAACAGCAGGTATTCAGAAAAATACAGACTCATGGAAGAAGACACACATTTATGTGTCCACACAAATGAAACTTAATTAAAGACCTAATTAAAAAATTAAAAACCTAATAGATAAGCCTAAACTTGGTATATCCCAGCTGGAAATCCTGGTTGATACAATACTTATGGTTCAGTATATACACATGTATTTATATAATAATTTACTACAATATTATTTTTTAAAAATAGAACTAAACAATACAATAAAATTAGCCACCAAACCAATTTTCCAAATACCAGTCACCACCTGACTGCTAAAGACCCTTTCTCTCCTGTGCTGAACAAAAACAATTGTGTTTGGTACAATCTCTGGAGCAGCACCTTGGCTTGTCACTCACATATCACACACCTCTATTAAACAAATGCTCCACCTGGAGCTCTCACAACCCTGCTCTTGCTTTTACACAGATTTTTGCAAATGAGGAAACAAGTAAAAATTAATTCCTACCTCAGTGTTACTTCATTGCAAAGAAATTCTCTACATAATTAGAATTCTCATAAGTGTGTATGTTCTGTACTGTCTGTTTTAACCTACACAAATATTTGTGAGCTCCCACAATCACATACATCCACTAGATGGCTCTGACACTGCCTGTATCAAAATTCATGTGTAACACAGTTAAACAAACCAAAAATCTCAGATCTGTCTTCATGAGGCTGAACCGTGCCATGCAGGCAGAGCCACAAACACACAGGGTACAGCTGATAAAAGGAACTCTGGAATTCCTTACTGGTGTGCAAAGACATCCAGCAGCCCAAGCCAAAGCCAGTTCCAGGTATTCCTCTCAGTTAACACAGTTCAATGCATGCAGCTGCAGCATCCTTTGATTTGGAATGAGACTGGAGTGGTCACTTTTCAAGGTTGGCACATAAAAACCTGGTCTGTGTAAGAGGTACTAGCAAATACAGTCAATGAGAATCACAGCTCTTCTGGCAGTTATGTTTCTCTGACACACCATTTAAACTGATAACTTGTAGAGAGGAGTTAATTTTGTGGAGTTTGCTCCCTCCCTCCCATCAGTCTGCAAAACTATTGGAAATTCCAGGTGCAAATTCCATATTCTGAGCAGCCATCTTCATCCTTCTCCTCTGCATTCTGACCTCCTTTGTCATTCCATCTTCTCCCCACAAAAATGTTTCCTGCTGCAAAGTCTGCAGGGAATTGATTTTATTTTCCTTCACCCACAGCATGTACACATGGTGTAAACTGAATGATCTGCATACACAGATTTTTAAGTAACAGACATCATTTAAACAAGGAAACTGTGCAAATGCTTGTTTTCCTTTTGAGGAATTATCAGTAAAAGACTAGCAAAGAATTAAAACAATTATTTCTATTTAACAGATTTACAAACTAGTGTGTGTAATACCCTAAATAAAACTTGAAGATAACAAATGTTAAATAATATTGCAAGTCCAGTGATTTTTTACTTCCTCTTTAACATCTCTTCACTACTTTGATTTTTTTTAAATATAAAAGTAGATAGACACTTTTCCAGTTCTGCTCTTTTAATGTTTTTTTTTCTTTGGTCATCCACGTTTATCTTCATTTGTTGCATTCAAAATGTTAGTGAAGATCTCTCATTATCAATTCTAAAATCTGACTGAATATTTAGCATTGAACAAACCTAAAAAACGAATACACAGAAGTGTTTCAAAGGGTCTGTTTTCCAAGAAGAATGTTCAACAAAACTCCCAATTGCTCCATTTCTCTTCTTCTGGTCCCACTTGTAATTCAAATTGTCAAAGATTATTCCCAACTTGCTTTTTAAAGATTTTTTTTTTCCTTTATTTTGCATTTGTTATTGCTTGGGAAATTTTCAACTATCAAAGATTTTCACTTAATTTATCTCACTTCAAGTATTTTGCTATGATTGCAGAATGGGAGCAATAACTGCTTCACACAATTTTGGAGTGGCTTTAGAAACAAAGTATCTTCAAAAATGAATTTATATGTTAAAATTACAACTTAATCCTACAAACCTGTTTAAATTTTCCTCTGATTTTTTCCAGATCTTCTTGCAGCTTATCATAAGTGGGGTCTTCATATGGGAATTTCTGAATCATCCCTATTAATGAATCCAGAGCCCTTATCTTTTTGCTAGAAAAAACAAAATTAATCAAATCAAAAGAAAACCCAATGATCCTCACACAGGAGTTTTTCCAATCCATCACTATGAAAACTATACTGTTATATAATAATCCAGAGCACAAATCACAGCCCTCCATCCTTCTTTAATTCCACTTCTCCCATTCAGCCCATTGTCAGGTGTGTTCCATATTCTTAAATAAGAAATTATCCAAACAAGGTATTGTTCCAAATTGGGAATTAAGCATAATTGACGGATTTAAGGCTTCCATTTCAACTTACCAGTCCAAAGTTGAGAAATATTCAAGAATCAATAAAAATTCTGATTAGATGACTGGTCAAAATAAAGAAAAAAAAAAAAAGGAATTCTGGCAAACAGATTAATCAAAATGGGACCAAAAAAAAAAAAAAGATATGAAGAGAAGAATGGAAGTCATAGTGAAATGACTTTAAGCCTTTTTAACCTCACCTGTTCTTTTCCTCTGTGCATTTCTGGAGCAGACAGTGCCATGTCAGTGCAAACCCAAGGCAGCAACCAATCTAAAATTAATTTAGAGGAGTCATGAGGGAAAGAAAAAACCCCACAGAACACAGAGCATAGACAGTGGAACAAAAATAAAACACTACACTATATCTCACTCTTCAGGAACCTAAATCATGGGTACACAAACATGTTTCCAAGCTGGAAAGGCTGACAAGTATAAGGTTACCCAAGCCACCCTCTCACTTAATGTGTCTCATCCTGCCTCCTTCTGGAGCTTTCCCAGTATGAGGAGATGAGAGCAAATTCTCTCTTACGGTCTGTCCAGGACCATTTTGTACAAACCATCCAGCTCTGGAGACTGCTGTTTGGCATTCCCATCCTGGAGCTGTGACAAACTGAGTGGACATATGGCACAAGTTGAGGCGCCTCCCCACCAGTCTCCAGCCCCTGAATTCCTAGGAAAGGTTATTGATCTGGGTGTGCCAGCACACAGAGCAGAACAGGAACAGTGCCACAAAACCTCCCAGCATCACAATTAACAAAGGGTGCATAAGACACACAGAACTGCCTCTTCATGTCTCAAGATTCCATGCTTTTCCCTATGCTGGGCCACAGGAGATGGTACTGGGGGGCAAGGGACCTTTAGCCATAAATTTGGGAAAAAAGATTACTGAATCCCCATAGAGCAAATATACAAAACACAACTGCATCTACTGAACTCTCCAGCTCAAAACAGCATCTTTAAAGCAGTTTAATGGGTCCTCCTGGACACAGACAGAGCAATGAAACACAGCAGGCCTCAGCTTGAAAATTTCTTTGTGGCTGTAATTTTCAAATGACAAGAAGATTCCAGTGCTGAGGAGTTTCCCCATTTACCTCTGAGCCCATCCTGGCTCCGTGGAGAGCTCCGTACCTCCTGCCCTCAGCCATTCCAGCGTGGCTGCCCTCTGCAAGCCCCTCCTGGTAGCCCTCTCCGTGGAACCTGGGAGTGCAGAATCACAGCTTGGTTAATCTCCTGTCCAGCCCTCCCCGTGGAACCTGGGAGTGCAGAATCACAGCTTGGTTAATCTCCTGTCCAGCCCTCCCCATGGAACCTGGGAGTGCAGAATCACAGCTTGGTTAATCTCCTGTCCAGCCCTCCCCGTGGAACCTGGGAGTGCAGAATCACAGCTTGGTTAATCTGCTGTCCAGCCCTCCTTGTGGAACCTGGGAGTGCAGAATCACAGCTTGGTTAATCTCCTGTCCAGCCCTCCTTGTGGAACCTGGGAGTGCAGAATCACAGCTTGGTTAATCTGCTGTCCAGCCCTCCTTGTGGAACCTGGGAGTGCAGAATCACAGCTTGGTTAATCTCCTGTCCAGCCCTCCTTGTGGAACCTGGGAGTGCAGAATCACAGCTTGGTTAATCTCCTGTCCAGCCCTCCTTGTGGAACCTGGGAGTGCAGAATCACAGCTTGGTTAATCTCCTGTCCAGCCCTCCCCGTGGAACCTGGGAGTGCAGAATCACAGCTTGGTTAATCTCCTGTCCAGCCCTCCCCGTGGAACCTGGGAGTGCAGAATCACAGCTTAGTTAATCTCCTGTCCAGCCCTCCCCATGGAACCAGGGAATGCAGAATCACAGCTTAGTTAATCTCCTGTCCAGCCCTCCTTGTGGAACCTGGGAGTGCAGAATCACAGCTTGGTTAATCTCCTGTCCAGCCCTCCTTGTGGAATCTGGGAGTGCAGAATCACAGCTTGGTTAATCTCCTGTCCAGCCCTCCTTGTGGAACCTGGGAGTGCAGAATCACAGCTTGGTTAATCTCCTGTCCAGCCCTCCCCGTGGAACCAGGGAATGCAGAATCACAGCTTGATTAATCTCCTGTCAAGCTCACATTGCATGCGAGTGGCTCTGGACAAGAGAAAAGTGCATTGCCTCCAAAGCTTAGAAATATCACATAAAATCAATTTAAATTCCAGAATCACAGGCTTGTCTTGGTTGGGAAAGACCTATGAAATCATCCAGCCCAGCCTTTGAATGATCATCACTGTGTCAACCAGACCAGAGCCCTGAGTGCAATATCCAGCTGATCCTTGGACACCTCCAGAAATGGAGACTCCAGCAGCTCCCTCGGCAATGCCTGGCAACATTTTCCACTAATTCCTCCTTATGTCCAAATTAAACCTCCTCTGGTGCAGCTCGAGGGCACTTCCTTCTGTCCTGTCACTTGTTACCAGGACGTAAAGTCTGGCCCCACATGGGGGCTCCTGTCAGGGAGTTGTAGAGAGGGAGAAGGTTCTCCCTGAGCCTCCTTTTCTCCAGGCTCAGCCCGCCCGGCTCCCTCAGCCGCTTCTCATCAGACTTGTGCTCCAGAGCTCAATTCCCTTCTCTGGACACACTCCAGCACCACAAAGTCTTTCTTGTAGTGAGGGGCCAAAAACTGACCCCACAATTCAAGGTAGGGCCTCAGCAGTGCCCAGAACAGAGGGACGGTCACTGCCCTGGTGCTGCTAGCTACACTACTGCTGACACATGCCAGGATGCCATTATCCTTCTTGGCCACCTGGGCACACCTGGGCTCGTGTTCAGCAGTTCCTGGCCAGCACCCCCAGGCCTTTTCCCTCTGGGAAGCTTTCAGGAACTCTCCCACCATCCTGGCACGCTGCAGGGGTTGAGGCGGCCCAAGGGCTGGACCCGGCACTTGGCCTTGTTGACCTCAGCCCATCAACCCGGCCTGACAGCGCCGGTCCCACTCTGTGCTGAGACTATTCCAGCGCCCGACCATGCTCTGGATGAAGAAGCGTTCCCTGACATCCAACCCAACCCTCCCTCAACACAGCCTCAGGCCGTTCCCCGCTGCTCAGGCTCTCAGAACGCGCAGAGAGGCGAATCTTCCCCGCCCTCCTCTCGGGCTCAGCGCTCGCCTTCTTTCCCTGGCGCTCCCCTGGCAGCTCCCAGAGGGAAGCAGAGGCGCAGGGGAGCCCCTCCAGGCTGCCCTCACCTCTGCTCGGCCATCACGATCCCATCGAACAGGTCGGCCATGGCGGCGCCAGGCACGCCGGGAGCGGACGGCGCGCGGGGCGGGGCGGGGCTCCCGCACCAGGACACGCCCCCTCGCGGTGAAGCCACGCCCACACGTGGCTGCGGCGTGCGGGCACCAGGGGGCGCGCGAGCACCGCCACAGAGCGCCGCCACAGAGCGCCGCCACAGAGCGCCGCCACAGAGCGCCGCCACAGAGCGCCGCCACAGAGCGCCGCCACAGGCCCCGGCTGTGTGTGGGGAAACCTTGGTGTCCCAAAAATCCCGCCCCGCGGCCCAAAAATCCCACCCCGCGTCCCAAAAATCCCACCCTGCTCCTCTAAGCGCTGTGCAGACGCTCCCTGAGCTCCGCCAGCCTCGGTGCTGTGACCGCTGCCGTGCGGAGCCTGCTCCAGTGCCCTGAGGTGAAGGAGCCTTCTCCCGATATCCGACCTGAGCCTGCCCCGACACAGCTTCAGGCCGTTCTCTCGGCTCCTGTCGCTGGGCATGGAATGATGGAGTTTGCACATCTCTCTCACGTCATACTGGTAGCTGTGGCTTTCAAGAAGTGTATTTTTGGTGCAAATGCCCACAGTTTTTCCCTGTGAGGGCGATACGGTCCTGGCACAGGTTGCCCAGAGAAGCTGGAAAGTGCCCAGAGTCAGATTGGATGAGGCTATGAACAACGTGGAAAGGTGTCCCTGCCCCTGGAATGAAATGATCTTTAAAGTCCCTTCCAACCCAAACCAGTCTATGATTCTAAAACGTAAATATTTTTGGTGTTAATACCCACTCAAACTATAGTGTGCCGTTCTAGACTGCCCTATTAAAATACCAGTTGTTACAGATCAACACTGGTCAAAGGAAACATTTACAAGTACTTGTTTTAAAGTTAACTTATACTATTACTTTCCAGATACTTAATGAAAATGTGGCTCTGGGTCACACTATTCTGCCACCCTGGTGTTGGAATATGTATATTTTTGAGGTAAAAAAGAGAAATTTTATTTAATTTATCAAGTTGTTCCCCATTCATATGCAAAGTACACTGGCAGAGTAGAAAGAGAGGCCCCCAAATTTTCCATCAGTTTCAGTGATTTGAGCAGAGGTAAAGTGGACACTGTGACTTTGAATTGATTTATAGGTTTTTACACTTCCTCCAATAAAAGAAATGAAGACGCTCAGTATCGCCTTTCCTTCAGCCTCTCAGCTTCTCTAACAACTCGTATTTGCACATCACAGCTTCCAGCTGAGACTTCCCAAGGAGACATGTGACACCTGAGCTTTAGAAACCTTTCAGGGCTGTAAAATGTGCTGCTGCAAATGAAAGCAGCGCCGTTGTCCTCCTGCCTTTGAGGAGCTGCGATGGGCAGGGGACAGGGGTGTGCTGAGGGCTGCTGCTGGTGTTTACATTCCCACAGAACCAAAGGTGCTTTTTGGAGGTTTTGCATACCCGGTTCCCGACCGAGTCAGGTGTCGCAGGCATTTCCCAGCAATCCTCCCACCTCAAGCCGAGATCTTGTCAGATTTTATAAGCAAAACAGCCAGGTTTGGTCAGAGCTGGGATGGGAAAACTCCAATGAAAACTGAAGCGCTCCAGGAAGTGGTGTGGGTTAATTTAGCTCCTGGCATTCTTCCCTCTGTCTGAATAAATATTGAACCGACCTCTAACCATGCTGTTGCAGGGAAAAATCATCGTGCTGCCGGTGGAAGAATGTAAGCCAAAGGTGTCAGCAAATAGGGTCACGAGAGCACTCAATATGATGTTCCCAAAATGTAAGGTTGCCTATCTTTTCACCCTTGAGAAACATTGCCAATGTTACACCCCCTTAAAAAATCTCTCACTGGTTCAGTTAAACTGTGTACCCTCCAAACTCCATTATTTGCCATGTTTCCTGTCAAATCTGTGCCATTTTTAGCAGAAGAGTAAAAGTGACTTTTCTTTTCTTGACCAAACTTTAAAAGTTCATTCTTATTTTATTTTGTTTTCTGGGTTTTTTTGGGGTGTTTTTTTTTTTTGTTTTTTTTTTTTTTTTTTTAAAGAAAGGTCTTGAAAAGCATTCAAAGAAAATACAGTGGCTGATCAAGCGAAAGTGGAAATGAAACCCCCTGAAATCTGAAAAGGTTTGGAATAAAACAACCTGAAAATCAGAACTACCTCTTCCAGCACACGAGGAGTGGGAACCCTCCGGATGTGTGGCAGTGGCTCAGCACAAAAGAGAATGGGAAAACACCATGGAAGATGTTTGCCAGCCAAGAAATCTGCTGTTCCTGTGTCTCACAGCATTTCCAAATGGAAACATTCAGGGTCTTTTCCTGCCAGAAACTGACATATTTTTCAGGCA
This sequence comes from Taeniopygia guttata, assembly GCF_048771995.1. Lineage (NCBI taxonomy): Eukaryota > Metazoa > Chordata > Aves > Passeriformes > Estrildidae > Taeniopygia > Taeniopygia guttata. Next base: position 10,147,152 of record NC_133030.1, read on the forward strand.
AAACTCACCACTTTTCTCCCCGGCAGCACTGGTTAGAATGGTTTCCATTTTTAAAGGGGGCAGCCTTCTACCCATAGGATTTTTGGATTTCTTTGTCAAAGGAAGTGGTTGAGTCACCATCTCTGGAGGTATTTAAAAGGTGTGTGGATATGGCACTTGGGGAGAGACAAAAGAGTCAAGCAGATTTCAGTGTTGAAGATGATTTTCTCTTTTATTGGAAATGTACACATTACACTAATGATAAAGTACAGAAATTTAAAAATTGGCTAAAATTCCAGCTATTTAAAAATTGGTTAAAAATTGGCTATTGGCTAAAATTCTCTTGATTACAAAGCTCGACAAGATTTGTTACAACTAAAAAATCCACCTTCCGAAGTATATAAATAGAATTTTGAGCATAAATAACAGTAGCAAAATAAACAGATGAATGTATTCAATAAATTAATTATAAATATTGCATTGGCAATGAAGTGCTAGGTCAGAAGAACACCAGTATTTCAACTAGAGCTTTTTTTTTTTTTTTTTTTTTTTTTTTTGGTACAGAAATCTCTATTATAAAAGAACCTTTGGAAAGAAGTAGAATCCCTGAACCATCCTTTCTGCCCCCTTCCCCCCCCCCCCCCCCCTTTGGCTTCACCTTGATTATTCCTCCATTGAATCTTTTCAGAGGGAGAACAGAACTTGAAGACATTGAGTGCCTTGGCCAGAGGTACTCACAATCTCTTATTGCAAGGAGAATCCTGACCCAGTTCTGCAGCTTTTAACTCACTAAACCATCTCTCCACTGATTCCCGTGGATGCTGAATCAAGCCTGGAAGTGACTTGAAAGAGTTTCTGATGGTTAAAGGTTAAACACAAAAACCTATTTTATGACTGATTTGACCTATACATCTGTTCTCAGTGTTTTTCTGTGTTTGCTAATGACATATACAGGCTTATATACAACAGAATCTTCATTTGAACGTTCATTTGAGCTGCTCATTCCCTACTTGATGAACATCAATTCTAGCCCTGGGCACTCTTCCAATGACACACTGAATCCTCACTGATGTTAATGAGAACTCTCTGCAGATGATTCTGATGCCTCAGAGAACATAATTTAGCCTACCAAAGAAATCAATGATCAAGTTTCTCAAAGTACTTCTTAGCAGTATGGGAAGAGAGAATTTTTTCCTTTCTTCTCTTATTTTCTGAGAGAAGAAAAAGCACAATATACAAGCAGATTTGTTTTTTCAGTAGTACACTTTCCACAGAAAGTTTTCCCCAGAATGTTGTTAGCAGCCTTTTAAGAAGCAGCATTAACTCAAGTTACATCTGGTAGGATGTTTTCTTTCATCTAGTTTTGCTCCAAGTGTTTGAGTTTGAGGTCTCTGAAGAGGAAAAGGTTTTCTGCATTTGCTTGTATGAGCAGCTACAACAGGTGAATATATGTAGAAGCGAAGATTGCGTAGAAAAACTACAGTTATTTTATCACCACCTATGGAGGAATTCTGATAAGGCTGCTAAACTTTTTGCATTTAATTCTTCTTTTCCAAACAAAACTATGGCTAGACAGTTCTTTAGACTATAGAACAGCCTCTTGGCACTCATCTCTTACAGGTACAACAAGGACGAGGCTGGCTCCATACTCAAAGCTACAAACCCTGCAGTACTCTTCAATATTTCTGTGAACACATGTGTGGGAGCACAGTCAGTTTTGGAAGCTAGGGCTCTTCACTAGGGACAGTTTGGAGGCGATGCCAAAGGGGTCCATGCTGTCCGTCTCCAGAGGTGAGGAGAAGGCCTCTGTCTCAAAGGCCTGGCTGTAATCACCATATTCACCAAAGTCTGCTGACTCCATGGGCACAGTGTTGATCATGGGCAAGAAGTGAGACAGGGGAAGGAAATCTTTCCCCTTGAACTGCTGTCTTTGTTTGGCACTGCTCAAAGACACTGATATTCCATGTTTTTTAGATCTATACACATTGTAGCCGTCTGGGCGAATCTCCTCCTCAAAGGAGCAGTCTTCAGTGGAATACCTGAGCTGAAAAGCAAGGAACAGTGAGAATTACAAATATGCCCACCAGGCTGGTTGTATTCAACCACAAAACAAACCTTGGGTGGGAAAAGTCCTAGTCCCTCAGTGGGGGTATCCTGGCTTTCCCAATCCCTATTCTATTCTATTCTATTCTATTCTATTCTATTCTATTTCTATTCTATTCTATTCTATTCTATTCTATTCTATTCTATTCTATTCTATTCTATTCTATTCTATTCTATTCTATTCCGTTCTGTTCCAGAAGCCCTGAAGTTCTTTCCATGTCCATCCCATTAAATAAGCTTTGAATCCTGGGATGTGCTTCTCCACAGCCATCACACTTATCCTGTCTGAGCACTGGGAAAAAAGTCTCAGATGCCAGAGCCGATTTAAATGAATTGTCCTTAATTGCAATCATAAATCCTAATCCAAATATATAATTCCTGCTCTGTTAGAGATTTGCCTGTGCAAGGGCTTCAGGATCAGGTCAGTAGAAAGGCAGAGTGGCCAATCAGTAAAACAATGCTAAAAGGTAATTTCCACCTTTTTCCACCCAGAATTTACTGAAATTGCCAAAAAGGTCCTTTTACAAAGTGTCATTTTCATGTTAACATGAGAACTGTTGAATGAATACCAGCACAAGTTAGGACTTTGTACAGAAGAATGTATTTCCTTAGGTATGAATTTGTAGGATTCCATTTGCAATGGCCTGTACAGATATTATATACCTGTAACATCTTAAGTTATAAATATATGTATATATAATATTATATTTGTATATTGAACCCTTATCAGCAGGGCAGACCTCTCTAGATCTTTACACCAGTACTGTATTTCTTACAACTCTGTTGCTATTTCAGTCTCAGCTACTGCAGGTGATTGAACCTTGGTCAACAAAAGATAATTGCTGATTATGTCTCAGTCTGCAGAGACAGAAATGTCCTCACATGGATGTTCTGCCTGTCTGAACAGAGAGCATATTTAAGACTTCTGGGCCTTTCTCAGACACTCTCAGTAACATGGAGTAAAATTAAGGGCATGCATTTTGTTATCTTTCAAAAGCATGTTTTAAATTAATAAAGTAATTTTTTAAAAATGTTTTCTTCAAAAAAAAAAAAAGGGTGCAATATTTATCCTTATACACACACACACATTGTATCTCAGAAAAATATATGTATATGATAAAAAATTGGGTTTGGATTGTTGGCTGTCTTTATGATTGCTCAGCCTCACTAAAAAGGATGATGAAATAAAAAAGATCCTTGCTGAATAAGTGTTCACTAAAAAGAACAGATATTGATTGAGTCTCTGTGTCTCAGCTATACCTTTCTGTCTTCACTACATTGGGATGGTCTCCAGTCCGGTTTTTTAAACAAGTGCCAAACAGACTTTTTAAGTATTTCCAGATTTACCACCCCCCCCCCCCCCTCGCCAAAGGAATCACGGTATGTCCGTAGATTCAGCATTTCCCCTAAACTACTGAATACACCACACAGCAAATTCAAAAACCAACCCCAGTCATCAGTTTTCCAGTGTCAAAACAGGCCAAGTTGCAGGAGCACAGGTTTAGCCCCTAGGCAGCATGTTTGCCCTTTTGTTCTCCTAATCCTGAGCGTGCTGCTGATAAGGTAAAGATTTACCTGCAGAACTGCCTGGCTGGGCTGTGAGCACAGAGGTGACAGCACGGAGATGGGACAGCACAGCTACATGATGTTGTGTTTTCAGAATAAAACCCCAGCCTGCATCTAATATACTACACCAACAAATGCAGCTCCAGTCAACGTGTATGCCTTCAAAATGGTGCATTTTAAAATTCTGTGATTGCTTAAGTTCAGCTGGTAACACCAATGGGAGCAGAATCCAGGTTCTGATTTGTTTTGGATATATATTAAAGAATTAAGCTAATAATTTACCTATCATATAATCTGAATTTATGCACCTCATCTCAGCCTCAACTGTTTTGAGACCAGAAAAGCAACAAAATTCAGAAAGAAAGGCTTAATTCTCTGTTCCGCCTTCTTAATTTCAACCACATTCAGAAACATCAGCGTTGCTGTTATTAAAGATACTGGGCATTTTGAGAACGGGCCAAGTCCTTTCCTAAATAAAATAAGCAGAAATTTTCCTGGGGTAATCAAAAAAGAATCAAGCTGTATCTTTACTGTGGCATCATGAAAAGCCATCGCTCTGTGAAATTCAGGCTTCTGTACAGATTAAATCTGAACTGCACCTGTCAAATTCCAGAGTCAAGAATGTATTCACATGCCTTAAAAATGAGTTTATGTCAATGACTAGTTGCTAAACGTAGTGAAAAAGCTGATCTAGTGGCATCAGAGAGGCACGTAACTCTCCAACCCCTCAGAATCCCGCAGCTGTGCTGTTATAGCAGGGAAGAAGTGAGACGGTGGAGAAGCATCCTTTCCCCCTCACAAAATCCTTTTCTTGTCTGCAACTTCCTAAGAGATGGCAACTCATGTTCCTGGGAGTTGTATGCCCGGCAGCCAGCTGGCTGCAGCTCTTCTCCGAAGGAGCAATCTCTTTTTAATTTTATTTTCCAGAATACCTGACCGGAACAGTGAGAAATTACTCATATTCTCTTGCAGAGCCTAATCTATTCCTGCAGCAGAATCACAGTCTACCACCGATGAGAATTCTAAACCTAAATGCCATTTTACCCTGGGCTGTACATTCAGTATATTTTGGCAGGGGACACTCAGAACATCAATTTTTCTGCCTTCTAAGAATCCCCACAGCCTTTCGGGCAGTGACGGTGACGAGAACCGCAGGTCCTAGGGGAGAACAGGGGAGGAAGGTGTGGGAGGGATGGTGGCGGACACCTGGAAGTTTTGTTACCCCATTATTAGACCACGCCGCTGTTCCAGAGCGGAAAATGCCCCCGGGGGCAGCAGCGCGGGTGCTCACCTGCCCGTGCAGCCGCCCCGCCTCGTCCATGCACAGGTACCGGGAGCTCTGCACGCCCTTGATGGCCACGGTGCGCACGGCCACGGCGCGGATCTCTAGCAGGCCTGCGGGCAGACAGAGAGAGGGGACAGCAGTGTCACCCCCGGCCCATCCCCTAACCCATTCCCGCCTCCGCCACTCACTCTGCGGGCTCTGGCTGCCGGCCGCGTCCACCCGGCCGTCAGCGCCGATACGCAGGAAGCAGCTGAAGAGCCCGTGCTTGCTGGCGGTGTAGAGGTGCCGCAGGCGGATGGGCTCTCCCCAGCCGTAGTTGAGGTGCGGGCCGGCGTCGGGCGGCGGCAGCGGCAGCGCGGAGGCGGCGGCGGCCGCCAGAGCGAGCAGCGCCAGCGCGGCGGGGCGCAGCCCCATCCCGGCGCGGCGCCTCGGGGCTGTAGCGCGGCCGCAACCGCCCCCCGGCCTTTTATAGCTCGCCCTTATCAGCTCCATCGATCCGCATCCGATATAGAGCCCATTTGATAGCCGGATCGGTCACTCCCCCGAAAATATTAAGCGGGTGACACCCTAAAGACGCGTCCTCCGCATCCGCATCTCCGAGCTCTCTGCTCCTGCGATCCCACGGCACTGCACGTCCAGCAGCCCCGATGCGACTCCGCGACGGGGACCGGGGGTGGGCGTATGTGTACCCAGCCCACCCAGTGACAGGAGGCTGCCCCGCTCCCCGCCGCGGCTCAGCCCCTGCCTCTGCCCTTGCCCGTCCTGTATTTCATTTCGCTTTTCAGAAATCAAAGAGTTGCTGCCTAAACCTGGGCTCGCCTCTCCGGTAGGGGCCGAACGCTCGCTGCGGGAGCGGCACAGCCGCTCCCAGTTCCGGGCAGCCGGCGGGGCACACAGCGCTGGTACAGCCCGGCCTGGCCCTGCAAAGCCCGGTCCGGCCGGGTACCGGCGGCTGCAGGTGCCCCGGCGCGGCTCCGGGCTGGATCCCCGCCCGGCCATCCCCGGCCGGGTCACTAGATGGAGCCTGGCCCCTGGGATGCGGCTGCCTCGCCTCGGGAGAGCCGCCCTGGGGGCGCTCTCCAGCTCCTGATTGTCCCCACTTCTTACAAAGAGACTGGGAGGAAAAAATCCTGGGTGAAGTAAAACTGCATTACCCCATTTAAGGTTCAAACAGAAATTTTTTTCTGGTCTGCGCATGGATTTTTTCCACGTGGGCTCCTCCCAGGGAGCTCGCTCAGCGAGTGTCCCTGGAAAGAAGACATACAAATTTGGCGGATTTCCACCGTATTTGCATCTCAGACATGTTTAAAGGGATTGCTGCCGACTTTTCTGCTGTACATACAAAGTAATCGTTGAAGGAATTTTCTCAGATTCCCAAAAAGAAAACTGGCAATTTCATAAAGAATTCCACCCCTCCCCCCCCCACCCCAGGACATTAAATGACAATTCAACAAGATATAACCCCACCTCCAGACCATCTTCTCTGAAACACAAAGCTTCGATCAGCTTCCACATACTGTTTTTATATTTTGCAACTTGTTCACTTTCATCCTTTTGTCCCTGCACTTGCATCTCCCTCCTGCAAACACTCCCACAAAAAACCTGTTCTTCATAAGCAATCTTAGCTCAGTGAGGATGAGCACACAGACAAGCTATACAAAAACACAGAGGCTTGTAGGATGATATCTTGCACTTATTTTCATGTGCAACTTTGGGTGTATTTAACTGGAGTTAAATCCAGTCCACGTTTGGATGATCAGGGTCTTGCATAAGAAACTCACTGGGAACAAGGTATTGAATCTCATCAATCACTTCAAAAGCAGCTTTTGATTAGCTTTGGGCATTTTTTGGTGATCAGCTTGAAACACCCGAAAAAAACCTAGTTTTTCCCTGAATGATTGCTGAATAATTAATAAGGATTAAGATCACTTTTCATTCAGGTGTCTCCTGCTGCATCCTCCAAATCATGTGTGGGCTTTCCTACCAATTCTGGTCTCCCTTACATCACGGAAGTTCACAGTATTATAAGCCCAGTAAATAATACTAAGGCATGCAAGTCCCTAATTCTTTTTTCCTCTGCAATGTTATTACATGGCTGCTACAAAGGCAGTTCCTGCCCTGCAACCCTGGGCCCCACAGCAGTTGTGCATGTAACTCATCCTGGCATTCTTCAAGGTAATGAGCACCCACCACACACGCAGAGGTTATGGTCTGAAATTAATCTGAAGGACTTCTTTAGTTCTATTTTTCTGTGCATCTCTGTTAATAGAAGCTGTTTTATGACCCTGCTTCTGCTATACTCTAGTGGGAACAATAATCATGATCGCAAGTTTTATTTTCTTCATCACGAAGTTCAGGCTTCTTTCAAGTAAGGAATTGATGCTTGGAACTTGTTAATTCATCTCTGTGAGGATCAAAAATTGAGGCAGAAAGGGCAAATCACTTACACTAAATGATATCTCAAATCAATGAAAAGGGGGACTATAAAGGAGAATTTCCCAGCAAATGATGGAGAGCCTTTAAAAATTATTTTCGTTGTTGCTGTTGCTAATGTTGCATGGGCTGATGTTAAAGGGTTTGTGTCTAATCAAATTAAAACAAAAATTAACACTTAACAAATTTTTTTTTTTTGGAATGGCCTCTCTTGTTAGGGCAAGGTTCCAACCTAAATAATTTGTCCAAGTTCCCCCATAGTCCCTGACAGGGGTAAGTGTCTGCAAACACTTAGCTAGACTGAATGGTGCCAATCCTATCACAAAACAGCTGCTGAAGAGATATGGGTTGAATATACCCTGGAAGTGTTCATTTCTTACTGCCTCTGTAAAGAAAAGAAAAAAAAAATCCTTGATGATTTATTCAGATTCAGGTAACTTATTTTTAGCTAGAAACTAAAGAGAAGTTATTTTTAGCTAGAGATAAATGAGCTAGTGAGTGTCACCGAATTCAAAATACAAGAGTTGTGACACATTATTTTAATTTCAGTTCCTGTCTGTGTCACTGAATTTTATCATTTATTGGCATGTTTTATCAAAGTTCAATAGAAAGACACATGCATTTGCATGTTCCTACAAATGCATTTGCAGGAAAAGAGATGTTTGCAGAACAAATGTATTGTAGGGTGAATCTCACATTCACTTCCAATGCTGGACCTGCTTCCTGAAACAAGGAAACCTGGTAGTGTCAGATTTTCTGCTTTTATGAAGATAGGAAAAACGACAAAAACCCAGGAGGAAAGTCATATAGACCAAAAATACCTCCTAACCAAACATACACAATTACAAAAGCGTTTTCACCTGTTGCAATGCATCATTTATTTCCACTGCACTTTTCCATGCCCCAATGAAATTTCTGCAGAATGAGAAGTCCAGATTTCAGCGATAATGAAAATTGTTTAAGTGAATGTGTTTTAGAAGAATAAAATTAGCTATAATTAAAAGTCAAACATCCAGAGATCCTGGAACACACCAAAAAGGTAACAGAGGGCTTGTACCGTACTGGATAATGACATCATTGGAACTAACTGAAAAGAAACTAAGGAAGGTGGCCACAAAAAATGGTGAGGAAATAGGACAAGAAGCCACCCATGAATCAAAGTTGGTTGTAGCAGGCTACCTTGTGGTGGGGATCAAAGGAAGAATGATATAGGTGAGTCACTCAAGGCTGAGTGAGGGTCAAAATGTGACAAAAACTGGAGGTGTTTAGGATGAAGAGTCATTTTCTCAATTATGGAACTTTGGAATATCATGGTGACAGCTTTGGTTGTACGAGTCACTGCAGGAAGAGGGAAATACCTCAGAAACATTGAAGACTTTCTCCTTCCTTTGGGCTGCCTTTGGGACCTCCTGCAGATTTTGTAGTTGGCATTACACAAGTGTTATCTAGTATTACTTTTGTGAAGAGATCTGTCAATCTTCCCCCTTTTCTCTGAAGTCAGAGGTGGGAGAATTACAGAAGCTGCAAATACTCTGAGGGCAGTAAGGTTCCAGGCAGGACTGGAGATGTCAGTGCTAATGCCGCCAGTTTCTGGTTTCTGCTGTGGTTCCTGCCAGTCATCCCAGAAGTGACAGAGAAAAGAATATTATTTTACCCGTGGCAGAGAGCCAGCAGAGCAGTCCAGCCTTTTCTCTTGCTTCTGGTGGAGAAGAATATGTCAGGAGAATGAGGGAAGGCAAAAGTGAAGACACAGGACACTGTGATACACAGTGACTCGAGCACGAGCTTGTTCTATAAAGAGCCTTATCAGCACAGCACAATTTAAAAAACCTGCCTAAGAAGGAGAGGTTACTCCACCATATGTCAGGGACTGCTCTGCTTCCCAGCTGCTTCTGCAATCCAAGAGGCATGGAGGTGACAATATTTCTCCCCGGACTGTGAATGAGTGCAGAATTGAGATTCCACAGCTCCTGCTGCGCGCGCCCAACTGACAGGATGTCATAGGATCAGGAGAGCACTCAGAGTCTCTCCCCTGATACCACAGTCCTCGGTGAATTTGTAGGATTCAAATGCATCAGAGACTTATAGCTTTTCCAAATGATCCACTTCCAGAGGGGTTCTGCTTTTAAAACTGCTTTGCTAATGAAGGGCAACACACTGTGGAGATTGTTGCTACTGCAATTGGCGTGTGTTGTTGCTGGTTCTTTCCAAGGAGCACAGCCAGACAACCAATTTCAAATATCTCTCACCATTCTGTTATCTAATGCTTCCTCAGCTATTGCTATCAGTCAATGCATTCCGGAGAGCAATACTGAGCCTGGAATTGACTTGGAGCTTGCACAGTCAAATGATATCTTCTGGTTAGGTCTGCTCTAAAGTACACAAAATTCCCACCAGCTTCAAATAGCCTAAATGCTTTTTTTTTATCACTGTAAACCATTATTTCATGTTTTAGAGGTATTTTATCCACTCCAATCTTTTCTGTGTGCTATGAAATCCTTCATAGTTACACTATAGAAGAAACCTTACCGATTTTATGGGATCATATTTGATACTGTGCTTCTCCAGCATTAAACCAACAAAAGCTGTGTTTTTCTTATGTTTTTTTTTTCTTATGTTTTGAGCAGATCTTTGTCCTGCAACAGAAATGAATAATTGCAGGTTTCTTTGCCAACAAATTCCATTTTGACTTCCAGCTTGACCTAGGGAGTAATGACCCTGGAGTTTGTTTACACAATGTGTTGGTGAAAGCCATAAGGGAAGATTTTCTAGAAGAGGATGACTCTAGACCATCAGCTTCTCAGTCAAATGTGGCATCCTTGGAGCATTTACCTGTATTCTTTTCCTGACAGTGACTAAATAATGCTGTCTTTATGACAAGTTCCAGCTTTACTGGAAATACTTCTCATTTATTAGACAGAGAACAGGAGAAGAAGATATACCAGAAATGTTTCAAACTTGCAAGAGTGCATACTTGGACCTGTGGTCCTGTACAAATACATCTGGACAGAATTGACCGGGTGGTCTTATTCAGCCTGATATAGTACAATTCCCACAAAATCACCCCTGAAGAGCATAGTAGGAGCCAGGATTTGCAAAGACTTTGGCAACAAGACCAATACAGGCCCATTAAAACAAACCTGACCCAGGAACAATTTCACTGAGTGAAATCTGGGATGAATTTGTCCCACGGAGGTCTAACTTTCACTGGAGGTGCATTGTTAAGAGGGACACTGAGCCAGAGGTGCTCAGGTGATGATTTTTTGGGAGTCAGAAGAAAGAAGGAGAGGTATGAAAGGGGTTTAGCTCTGCCTGTCTGTTTGGTGAAACACTGAATCTCTCCTTTCTCTTGAAGTTAAACCACCTCAGAAATGTGATTGTACCTTTGCTTAAAGGCATATGTCTTCTCAAAAACACCTATGATAATAATCGTGATTTGTGGTAAAATTGATACTACAAAGTCTTCTAGCCATGAACATGGTAATAAATTACATCACTAAAGTTATTTATTATGCTTATGACCATCTAAGTGGTGTTTTAGCTAGAATGAGTTAGGCTGGACTGAGAAACAGAGAGGTGTTACGGTTTATGTGATGCCAATAATCAGATCACCCTACAGGGACAGATTGTACCTACACACATTAGCTCTGGATGCTCAGCCCTGTTGAGACTGAAGGATGTGAAAAGGTAAAAATCCCTGTCTGGAGAATTCACACTTTGGATAGTTGTGACTTTTTTTTTTTTATTTGAGCTTCAAATACTTGATGAAGATCAGAGAAAAATGAGTGTGTGCGCTGAACACATGACAACAATTTACCATATTGTGAAATAAAAGAAATAGAAAGTGAGTTAAAGGAAGCCAGTTAAGACTCATGTTTTTCTTGCTATTGTGTATTTCATGCTACACTGCTGAAATAGTGGAGTATGCTACATGCTACACTTATCACTACTAAGAACTGCAAGGCACCAACAGAACTGTATAAATTGTTAAGAGATGTAAATGATTATCAAATTCAGTCCACGAGTGCTTATTCACCTGCTGTCATCACCTTTGATTATGATGATACTGCAGGAAGGACTGAAACAATGAAGCCCTTTATGAAACAGTCTGAACAAACATAAACCTGAAAACTAGTACAAAGTTTCCTAATCATTTAAGACTGTTAATATTTTGCACACAGGCATATCCTCAGCTTCTGGAAAGCAAAATGATTCATCTGAGTCAGTAGATATCTAATCTTTCACTTTAGCTCATACCATAGGCCTAAAGCCCTGGAGAAATATCTTAGAAAAATAAAATTCTGATATAACTCCTCCAAAATCTGTTTAGTACATGGAATTACATCACCTGGGTTTTAAAAAGTGTGATGATATCTTGCATCCTTTCTCAGAAGATCCCCAGACTCAGTCCTTAATATTGGTGACAACAACCATGTAGGAAGTTTTACAATGGCTTTTCTCAAGAGAGAGGAAGATTATTAATAAATTGTTCTTCCTGTTGGAGGTCATAGGAAGTAATTTTCATCTGAAATGAAGCCTAAAGCCTGGGTGTAGCTGCACAATTTGCTATGAATTGGGAAACCAAGTAACTTTCTCTGATGTTCCTTATTGCAACTGGTCCTCTTTGCTGCCACCAAACATGGCTGTGGGACATTTAGGGTCAAGAATTGAAGGGCAAAGGTTACTGAAGCATCCTGCCAATGCAGCTAAAAGTGACCTTTAGCTGACAAAGCAGAAGTAACACGGGATCTAAAAGAATGGTATTCAAATAGCCAGTCCATGCAAAACATTGCATTTCGATTGATCCTAATCAGCCATAATTTCCTACTTTAATGGCCAATTAAAAGGCCATTTGAAAGTAAGAGAAGCAGAACAAATCAGCATGGAAAGAGCCTGCATGGTCTTTAGAAAGTAATTCAAGTTTACTTAGGTTTTACACATCTGACTAGTGAGGAAACGAGCAAGTAATGGATGTCTTACTCCAAAAGTAGTTCAGCTTCATTAAATAACTTCTTTCAGCAAGAGATAAAATCTGAAACACCCCTGGAAAGTAAAATGAAATAGCTACATTACCACAAGGTATTTATCTACCTAAACATCACAAATATTGGAAGGAATGTAGAATCCTCCACTATCTGGCTATTGTTTGTTATGTACATTGACTTGCTATAAGAAGCAGAATTAAACTCAATGTTTTTTGTGCGTATTTACAACTGTGATCAGACATACAACGGTCAGAACAATTCTATTGTATAATTTTTAAACGCCAGATATTTTTATGTCAAACGCATCTTTGATTTGTTTTCCTTTTTTTTGGAAACAAAACTCCTTGAACATGTCAAGCTCCATTACCTCTGGTTCTTTCATGTCTGGAGGTAGCAGGAAGGTCCTTGCATGACCAGAGGCAGAGAGCCCTCAGTTGCTGAAGCCAGGATTGAATGATTAATCAGTGTCATCAAAGCAGACAGATGATATGAGGATGGAAAGGTGGAGTCCATGGTGGCTCTTTCACATGGCTCAGTGTGCAATTCCTACACTCTGAGTTGTGGATCTATGGATTTGGTCATTCCTTTTGCCAAGGGGGCTGTAAAGACAGTCACACACCACACACACACTCACTTCCCCCAATTAATTCAGAATTTAACCTGACTGAGAACATTTCCAGAGCAGGGCAGGAATCCTTCTCTCCCTGTGTGGGGCATCAAGGTTTCAATCAATAGTAAAGGCTCCCTGAGACCTGTCTATTGCTCTTTATCAGAGGCCTCCAGCAGATAAAACCTGTCACAAAACAGCTACTGATCGCTGCCACTCCAGCCTCGCCGCAAGGAAGAGCTGCTGCTGCAAGGCAGGAGATGCCCTTTTTCCCATTGCTTGGACTAACAGGACATGGATTTCCACCAGTGGGTTTTGGACTCAGCCAGGCAGAAGTTCCATCAGCTGTATAACAGAAGGAAGGGAGCAGCTAATACTAATGCCATCGGGAGCAGCAGAGTTGTGACTGAGCCCTGCACAAGCATTTTCAATTAATGGCTCCAGTGGCAGTGCCAGCACCTTTCTCAAAAGACAGTGATCCCCAAATTTATGAGTTTTTCTCTCACACACAGGCAGCAATGACAACCCTTTGCACAGCAAGTAGCAGATATAAAACCCCACTGATTAATCAATCAACCCTCACTCCAACTGCCTGACTTATGTTCCCTGTAGAGCTGCAATTTAAATTAATATTTGTAGTTTAGTCCTGTTGAGGCTTCATGAGAATGAAGGCTCCGTATTTCCTCATATCTTTATGAGCATGAAAAAAAGTGCAATGATGTCATGTTTTCCCTTCTTCACATAACAAGATGCACAAGGAGTGGATCTTGTAGTCCCCCAAGCTGCATTTATTCCTCTGGAGAGTCTTGCTCCCTTTACAGCTGTGGACACACATGGCTCCAGCTTTTCCAGTTTCAGATCAATGAGACACCCAACAAAGAGTACAGAGCTGGCAGGTCCTCAACATTCATCTGAATGAAATGAAAGGGACCTCAGTTCTAGGCTCCAGTTTTCTGTCACTCCATTGTCATTCAGCAAAATGGCCCAAAGAAAAAAGCGATCAATCCATAAACTCATGAAGCCTCAGTCTCCATCTGTCGTCAGCTTTGAGCCTCCTCCACTGATCTTATCTGTTGCAGAGTGATTGAAAGTAATTTGTTTTGGTTGAAAGTAATTTGTTTTGGAGAGTAATTAGATTATCTCTTGGAGGTCTTCCTACCTGGTGACCTAGTGTTTCTCCTTTGCTAGCTGCTCATTAACATCAATTACCATAGAGACGCTCTTCAAAGGAAGGCTTGCATGGCCCAGGGTGGGGAACCTATTAAAAAATATGCTTCTCATTCCTACTAGGAGATAATAAACCTTCTGGTGTCACACAATTATTTGTGGGTCAGACACATATGATCCCACTTGGGCTTAAACCCTCCTTTTGCCATTTGGTGTGAAATGTTTAGCAATTAGGGAATGAGCTGGATCTCTCTATAATGGTGTATATTTAGTAGAACAGGCTCAAGCATAATATCTGGGAGCATTTCCGGACACTGGATGAATATCCCACACTCGCAGAGGTACTGGGATGTCAACTAAAGTTCACATCTGTAGGGGAAATTGCATAGAGGCTCAAAAGTTCATACTCTGATTCTTGTCCTCAGAATCACCTCTTTTTAATTGAGACAATTTATATGGTTATGTAAATGACACAGCACTGATAAGCATAATCATAAAACCAGTATCTATTTTTTTTTCCTGCAAAAATGTGGGTGCCAAATGAGTCATTGCCTGACTGGGACATTTACTGGTAGTGATTGCATCATTACTACTGTTCTATCCAACAGAACAACACAAAATAAAGAACCATTGTGATCCACCTTTTGGACCGGGTTTCTTTTCAGGCACAACAATCTGAGTAATAAATGGTCTTGGTTATGCCTTCATTTACCAGCATTCAATCCAAAATTTTCTCTTGTTGCATCTGATTTCTGTGCTGCTCAGGAAGTAGAAATACATATAGAGGGAGCAGAAATTATCTCTAAAGATAACGTTGGCTCGTGTAGATGTTGTGTAGAGGTCCCAGAGCCACTGAAAGCCCAGGGCTGGTGCTGGGAAGCTGAAAGAGAAACATGGTGAGAACATCCTTGTGCAGCTCATGATTGCCTGGTCCATAGGGAGAAGAGTTTAAGTTGTGGCAGCCTGAATCATAATGGCTGGGAACAATCACAATGCCTATAGTCATCAAACCCCACCCTTTTAGATGATCCTGGTTCTCGAGGTTTAAGTCCCTACTACAAATCCTTTAAATGGCTTTTCTGAAGAGCTGCTAAATGCTAAGGTCTGAAGTAAATAACTGCCTCTTTTTTTTTTTTTTTTTTTTCATTTGTCTTGTTTGTGTAATTAGGTCATTATATCTGAAAGTGATTGTTTCATGCCAGCCATGAGACAATAATGAAGATCTTTGATGAATCCAGTGAGCAGCATGTAAATGTGGGGAAGGAATGCAGAAGCAAAGGAATGACCTTTCTGGAAGAGAATTTCTCCTCGAGAATTTCTCTACCGTTTTCATCCACATTAAAGTCACTGCATTTACTTTTTCCTGCTGTGTGTTTTCTTCAGTGCTTCCTTTTCCTAATAAAATGCACATTGTCCAAGGAGTTTGCAACATTCTTTAAATGACTACTGCTGGCTTGTTTGTGAGCCAGCCAGTGGCTGCTTGTACAGAGCTAAATGTTTCCTCTTTCCACAGCTTTCAATGAATGCTTAGAACTTAAATACTTGATCTGATTGCATTTATATAATGTTGATATTAATGCTGAGCTATAAGTGGTGTCTAGCCACCTCTCCAGATCCTAACCATGGAGATGAATGGCGGTAAAAAAGTAAACTGATTTTATCACTCATTCAAGTGGTAGTTAAAAAAAAAAATCAGAAGGACCAAATAAGGAAGATAAATAACCTTTTGCTACTCAGGACTGATCCTCACAGGTAAGGGTGAGTTGGCTTATTCCAGTTAGGAGCTCATGTGAGTGACCGTGGGGTGTCTGTCTACAGCCCAGTGAAACTAGAATTTTTTTCTGTGCAGCAGAAAACAAAAAGTCTGCTTTGGCATCATTTAAGTTGGAGTCAAAGCAAATGGTTTGAAGGAAAATACTTCCCTCCTTGCTGAGCTTCAGTTTGCTTTTAGGAGTAAGTGGCATTGGAGCATGGGGACTGAATTCTCTTTGGAATAAACCAGGCCTGGATTTGTGCTCACTGAGGTCCCCTGATGTGGCCACTGATGCCACATGGCATCAGGTTATGCCTTACCTGAAGCAGCTCCCTTCAGCCATGTGCAGTGTGGATGCTGGGTCCTCAGCACCCGGGAAAACCATGGGATAATTCAGGATATCCACACGATCTTCTGTCTTCTTAAAGAAATTTTTTTTTTGTTTTGTTTTTTTGCTTTTTTTTGTCCTGTGACATACAGCAGGTGCAGTAATTCCAAATCTAGATCCATGTTGCTCTGATTCTGAAGAGTAGGTCTAAGGAGTAATGGAGAGTTGGGATTATCACTGATTTGAGATTATTTACTTGTGGGAAAGTTAGCAAAGTAACAATGCAAAGCAGGCTGCTAGGTAAAATCAAAACCAAAACATGGATCAAAAGAGATTAAATCTGTGGTGAAACTCCTGAATTCCCTATGGAGAAAATTACAGTTTTCCCAACCAGAAAATTGAAAATTGCTCTAAGTCATAACTGGGGCATGAGACAGGTCACTTATCTCAGAAATATTATGGACAGATACCCTGTTTACAGCTGGCTTACAGTTTTGAGTTACTTGAGGGATTACAGAAGAGAGAAGCAGAGTTTAAAGAGTGAGCCTCCTTTCTGCAACGCTATGCAGCAAGTAAGAGCTAATTCTGAAATTAATTTCTCGACCACAGAACCACAGGACAAGATACTTTCTCAATAGTTTTTTTAGACCTCATGTGGGTCTTGTTAAGGCTCCTCTGGGCCTTAAATCTCCTGTCTACAGAAACCCTCTGCCCCTTCTTGATTCTCTGCTACTGTAGTGTAAGCAGAAAAAAGATTAAGTGACATAGAACCACTCATTCACATATTTTTTCCCGCTGAATTAGTGACCATTACAAATGTAATAGCCAAACTATTTTCTCCACACAGCATGGAGAAAAAATATTGTTTGTATGGGTGGTTGATCAGAAACATTTTAGAAGCACAGCACAGAGCCTTATTTAAATGTGCAGGTTACTCACCCAAGGCAGAAATGCCAGGGTATGAGTTAGGGATCCCCTTGGGAGGAAATACCATTTATGTGCACATCCTAAATACAGAAATTTCAGCAGTCTTTCTCTTTGAGACTGGTACCAGTCACAGACCTAGGTTCATGTTGGAAAATCTCCACTGACTACTGTTTGAACAAGCAATCACATGTTAATTAATTAGTCAAAGTAATCAAATCTCTGTGGGCAATTTACTAAATCCTATTTGTTGCTGTCATGGCACATTCAATCCTCCTGAGCCAAGAGGTGACTTCTTAAACTCCAGTAAACAACATGACCAAATTACAAAATGCCAAATGCAGTTGCAAGGAGTTTGTCAGCTCATGCTTCCCCTTATCCTGAGATTTTAGCCTGGCCTTCTTCCAACATTTCCAATTCATGACCATGGAATTGGAATGGCCCACCATTGGTATGGCCCACCATACCCTGTGGTGGCTTTGCTGGCTTTGCCTTTTCCCTCAATGCTGCAGGATAACCTGGGTGAATTCCCCACAGGAAGAACAGGGCTGGGAGAGATCCTAGCAGAGGAAAATAAAATGCCAGCACCCTTTTTATTTGGCTGACACCAAGGTCCTGTTCAATCTCGTTCATTAAAGGGATGTCACAGGTGGTGATTACAGAGAAAGTTCAGCTGGTTTCCCTTTGAAATACAGAAGGGTGGTGCTCAGGTAATGGATATGAACATCAGTGCTTTTGATGTCTGCAATCTTTGCACCTGCTCATCTGGAAGCCTGGACACCTTGCTGCCACCAGGCCTCACAGCTGGCTCTACAAAAGGCCAGCAGGATGCTCTGAAAGACAACTCTCCTTCCTCAGCTTGCCTCAAATTGTACGTTTTTACCTTGCTTTGGTGATGGTTTCATTCATTTCCTCCTTACCTTCAAAGAATAAGCAATCTGGCCCCACAGGTTTTGCTGTGTTGCTGGGGCAATTGTCAGGGCCAGGGTTCAGCATTTGTCCTTGGAAACCCATTCCAGCCCCACTGAGGAGCACAGGAAGGCTTGGCTGTGGTACCAGATGCCCCCAGCCCACTATGAAAGAGCTGAGAAAATCAAAGGAGATGGGCTGTAATTGGTGTGGACACAAATCTTACAAATTTCAGTCTCTCTACCCCTGTATTTAATTACCTTTTACTTCTAGACTCAACCTCAGTGTATGGAAAGAGTGACAAAACATCATTGTCATTCAAAAACTCTGTTATAGGAGCAAATCTCTTTGTGTCACAGCTCAAAAGCAAAATGCATGTTCTCACCAGAAGTGGGAATGACCATCACTGCTTTTTTTAAATCTTGGGGGGAAAATGCCATTGTATTTGGGACACTGATTGATTTAGAGAGTTGGCCACCTCCTGCCTGGTAAATGCTGCCTCAAGAGGTTTGAGGCTTTAAGATTGCCATGTTAAACATTAGAGCTTACATCACAGGACATAATTTTCCAGATTGACGGTTTTTCTGATTTCCAGTTGGGTTTTATGTAGAACCAGCTGGTTTAGGGATTGGTTAAGGACAGAACCTTGGTGTTCAACATACTTCAGATATTTTGCTCTAACTGGAAGAATCTATCTGGGGAGATTTGCAAGGACCTAAGTTTGGCTGGAATGAGCCAGGTTAAAGATGAGTTCAGTGCAGGATCATGTGAATTTGGCTGCAATTCACTACAGATAACTACAGACCAAAACAAAAGGAATGTACAGAGTAATTCTTCAACCTTGGGCAATATTTGTTAGAGGGACTTTTTGAAACAAAGGTTAATTTTTTTTTCCATTAGGGTTTCAAACAAGGTATCCAGTGCAAATTATTTACTGATTTTTATTTTTTTAATAGCCTTCCCTTGATCCCTTTTGAAAACAGGCATCACATTCGCTCACTTTCCTTCTTCTGATACTAAGGCTGGTCAAGTACCAAGTGCCATATTCCAGTCATCAGTTCAGTGAGTCCACATCTGAGCTCATCTCAAATCTGCTACCCTTTGGTCAAGAGCATTGTGGTTAATTACTCCATTGGATTTGCCCCTGGAGAGAAATAAAATACAATGGATGGACGTTTAGACAATTAAAACATTATTTATATGGCAAAATGTGGAACAGCACTTCATCGTCTCTTGTCTCTGTGTACTCAGGGTGATCTAAAAGCTCCATCTAAATAAGACCTTTAATGCCTTTTTTTTTACATTGTTCATTCATTGCAACTTTTTTTTTTTTTTTTTTTTTTTTTTTTTTTAGCAAACACACAAATTAAAGTCTCTCACTTTTTCTCTTCTAATTTTTGAAACATAAAGAACAGGAAAGTGCCATATGTTTGTTTAGACAGGTTTTCAAAGTGCCAGTTCCCATCCTCCCTCCCCTTTTTCCTTTTCCTTCCAAGGAACACATTCCTGCAGGAGCTCAGCTGAAGTGGCTCTGTTGTTTTCTTATGCCCTGGCAGCTAGCAGCCCATGCCATGACACAGCATTCCTCCCGCTTTCTTTGGGCTGTGTCACTTGGAGCTGACATTTAGCAGAGTGGCATTAATGCCTCCCCAGACCAGGGCCCTTGTTGAGTGCAGCCAGCAGAGGCTGCAAGTTTGAAAGTGGAGTGTGGAGCCATGAATCCCAAAAGGAGCTCTCCCCTCCCTTGGGGTGTAGGGCTCGTTTTGCCATTTTGTCTGAAATGGGTGTGATCCCAGCAAGATGAACAGCAGGACACCCATGGGATGGGGCACATGCTGGATGTATTTTCTTTCCAACATCTGATTGAGGGCTTGACCTCAGTGAAGACAGTAGAAGGATCCCTACTCACTCCAGAAAACCTGAGTCAGGGCTGCAAGATAAACTGTTCTGCAACTTATGAAAGGGTAAGAGTATGTTTGTTAATTATCTGTCACATCTTTGAATTAGCAGCAAATGATCTTTTAAAGCCATCACAGGGAAAAATTTTCACAACAAACCATCCTCTCTGCCAAAGGAGGCAGCTTCTGCTAATAGAGGCTTGTAGGTGGTAGCTGCAAAGGAGAACTAAATTGTAAATGTTTGCTTTCTACTTAGTGAATGTCTGTCATAGCCCTGCTAAGTAGTCAGAAACAAATTATGCGTGAAACTCAGCATCCCTCTACCTCTTTCTCTCCTGTGATTGATATTTGCTTATGCAACCCAAGTCCTTAATTTAATTAACAGGAATATGCTTATTTTACAAATTATAACCTTGTAATCTCCTTAGCAGGAAAAAAAAAGGAGTGTTTTTACCACTGACTAATCTTTGTTGCACATCATTTTATTACCAACATTATTGTGGCCTTCTATTTCTTAAAAAAAAAAAAAAAAACCAAAACCAAAAACTGTATTAGACTTACTTTTTATTTCCACTAACTTCCAAGTGGATTTTATTTACCGAAAGTTTATGGGAAAGACACAAAAATCTCTTGAGGCTGTGTGTCCCTATACAGACTTCTAGAACAGCTCAATTTTTTGAGTACTTGTGTCAAATATAAGATGAATTAGCACTGACTGTTTTTTAACATTTTCTTTAACAGAAATATTGAGTGGATTTGCCTACATTTTGAAAAAAATTGTGAACTTCGGTGAAATTTTGTAGATGCCCATGACAGGTGAAAAATGAATAGATGTTGATAGGTAGCAGAGGTGTTTTTAAATGCATGTTTACATCTACAGACACATTCACAGGACTGTGGCTGTTGTATTTTTGTGACCCTCTATAAACAACTTGTGCTGCATCTGCCTTAAGCGTAGATTTATGGTTGCCAGTTCATTCACTCTTCCCTTTTATCAAGGAATATGTCCTTCAGTGCACTCCCACCACCAACACAAAGAAATATTTTTATTGATGGTCACATGCAAGGGTAATTCTGTTAACGCAGCACCCTGTGCAGTGGGTGCCCAGCTGTCCCTGGCAGACCTGCAAAGGGAGTGGGGCTCTGCATAATCAAGGGGACAGCATGTTTGGTGCTCCTATGAATAGAATCTAAATAAATTGGCAAGGCAAATGCATGTTTGCTTCTGTATTTTTCTTAATTAATTTCTGGAGAGTGCAAACAATGAATAAATGCAAATTTGTACTGTGTCATCTTCCAGAAATCTAATGGAAAGAAACCTCAAATTTATGTCACGAGGAGAAGGGAATGTGCTGATTTTCACTCTGCAACTCTGACACCCACATGAGTACCCACAGTTTTTTATTAAATGTATATCTGGTCCTTATTTCTGCATCTGTTCACCTATCTGTAAAAGTCAGAATGTTTCCATGACTATTACACTCTAATTCAGTGTGGGACATTCAATGCCTGCACTGGTAGCCTTATTTGTTTTCTGACATCATTAAGCAGAAGAGCATAACTTATTTAAAACTTGAGCTTTAAACTAATAGTTTAATAAACTAATAATGATTCCAAGCAGATGCCTTCCCTCATCCTGTGAGGCCACTATTCACTCTCACCTGACTCGCAAGCACAGAATACCAGGAGTTCCTTTTTACACTGGATCTACCTGAATGGGTATTCAGTGATTTTTCAGCATTTATTTGCAAAGAGCTTTAAATATATTTTTCCTGTTGTTCATTTTGCTGCACCTAAGAGTGTGACTAAGAGTAAGCTGAGGCTTTCAGGGTCCTGATTAATTCCTAATGATATGTGATAATTGTTTTATTAGAGTCACCCAGGTTGCAAAGGAGGACTTTGTTTAGAAGTGTAGTAACTACAGCCTTATTTCTAATGTGAACATTGTCATTGTGGTATTTATTTGATAATAAAAGTGTAAAAGCCCAAGACTGAAATGAAATATCTGAATTTATAATCTCAAGGAATATTTTGATAGACTTCCATCACATTAATTTTTGTGCTTGTGTTTACTCCTTTAATCCATATTTTGGACTAAGATATATTCCAAAATCATAACATTTACTGAATAAGCTCTAGTCTAGTACACTCTGAGGAATAATCACATTACATCATCTTATTCCATGAAGTCACATTCTTTACTATTTACTAATCATTAATCCAAAACATCAACTCCATGAATTATTTCTCAATGTTATTTTATGGCTACAATACCCATTAAATAATTTAAATGGCGTGTTTCTGTTTATATGTATATTTAAATGAACAAAATAAATAGCAAGAATTATTTTAAAATAAATCACTGCCTTGGATGTGACTGGTATTTCTAAAGATTTGCAAAGGATGCTAAATTTCTGACCCTCGAGGTCAAAGACCTTGTAGTAGGAGTTTATCTTACTCTGTGATTTCTTGAGTTTCCATTTATAGATCTGACTTCAGCAGCAATCAGATTTGTTCCAACACAATCACTATCAATCCCTATTGAACACAAAGCCACGTGAGGTGGCCATCTATGTAGATACCTTTCTGATGAAAACACGCTATGCTGTCATTATTCCATCAGGGCATGCCTCCTCTGCAGGGCATGAGACTATCACAGTTATATTTATAACTTACATAGCTCTATAAACACTTAAGTGTTTTTCCTTGACCACCCTAAGCATGCTGAAAAACCCTGTGCTGAAATGCCCATGCTGCGATTGCTAAAACCCCCAGTGAATCACATCTGATAACTTATCAGAGAGCATGAACAACCTGATTTTTATGCCCTTCTGGCTAGTAAGCAGACACTCAGTGTTCTAGTTCCCCTTCCATCAGGGTTCCTGACTGGTACACCTTGCTCTTCAGAGGGATGTGTTGAACTCCTCACAGGTTGAGCTTGGCCATGGCTGGCTCAACATTTGCTTGGTCACCTCTGCAGCCCTGAGACATGGGGAGAGAAACTGCAAAGGACTGAGGGAAAGGAGATACATGGGCAATTAAATATGGGCAAGTCAGAAGCTCCATGCTAAACTGAAAAGGACAATTTACTGCCAAAAATGAAAACTGAAGGCAGATACAGACACTGACGAGAGCAGAAACAAAGAATTTTAAACTTAAACAGGGTAGATGCAGACTAAATATGAGGAGCAACTTCTTTAAAATGAAGGCAGTGAACCACTGGCACAGATTGCCCAGAGAGGCTGTAGGTGCCCCATTGCTGGGAACTCTCAAGGTCAGGGCCTTTGAGGAATGTGATCCTGTTGAAGATGTCCCTGCTCATTCGACTAGATGACCTCTAAAGGTTCCTTCCAACCCAAATCATCTCATGAGTCTGTGATTCTGTAAAAACAAACCCACCCTGACAAGAACATAGCAGGCAGTCCATGCATATTAACATCTGCAGGAACAAATCTGAGTCATGGGGCTGGATGCAGGTATGAGCCGCTCCCATGCTGGCAGAGTTTGCATCGCTGCTCTTCTGACCCTGCCTGGCCAGCCAGGCCAATGCTTGGGTAAAGCTTAAGTGTCTTTGTCCTTGAGTGTCTTTGGCCTTAACATGGAGCATAAAGTCTCCAGAATAAAATCTACACAAAGGAGTTCAAGGTGTATTAAAAAATGGGAGAGAACTGGAAGGTGATCAGAGAGAACGCAACTGAAAAACATCGGGAAAGGTGGTAGAAAGTCAAAAGAGGAGTGTGTAAATGTGTCAAAACAGGATGTGGAAGAAGGAAGGGTGTTGGCTTGGATGGGGGATGTTTCTGGGCTCAATGTGAAGAGGAAGCTGGGCTGAGGCAGGGCTTCTGGGGAAAGGCAGTGCCAGTCACCCTGCCCTGGCAGAGGAAGGTCAAAACCAAGGCAAAAAGCAAAGTAATCTTGTCTAGGAGCTGTGGAAAAGCTGTAATAAATTGCAGCCTAAGTTCTGTCTGTTGGCAGGTCACTCTTGCCCAGGTTCCTGGAGCACACTGCAGGAGACCTGGGGTTGTTGCACTGGAGTAACCCCAGGGCTGCAGTGTCTGTGCCCGGGGACATCAGCCTTTATCTCAGAGCTCATTGAAGGAAAGGCACCGACAGAAAGACACTCTGGCTCCAGAGTGAGAGCACACAGGGGAGATAGGGAACTAACTGCCTGGGTTAATGTGTAACTCCTCATGGCTGAGCTCCTGCTCCCGGCAGCATCAGGGTGCCTCGGAGCGGGATTTGGGATGGAAGAATTGTAACAGAAAGGGGCTGTTACAAGCCCATTCCCAGAAAGGGGAAAGGTTTGGAGCACAGTGGTCTCCCTTCCTTCAGGAGGAAGAGGAGAGAGGTGTCCCAGCCTGGCAAGCAGTGGTATTCAGTCTTGGTGGAGGAGCTGATTCTTTCCTGGTTGCTGGGGCTGGCCTGCCACGGGGCCAGGTGGGAAAGGGAATGGGAAAGGACCATCACAGTACTGGGTTTTAGTGCTGGTATTGGGCACAGGGAGGCCCTGGAGCAGCCTTGGCTTGCTGATGAAGGAGCCCTGAGAATGGCACCCATACCACTGTGCTGCTCAGCCACAAGCCAGCCTGGGACCATCCCCACCCTAGACAGGAATCAGAGCAGGGATCTGGGTTCCATCTGGCCAAGAGAAAGAGTTTATAAAAGGTTTGTCCACCGAAAGCTCCAAAATACTCTTCATGGATGAGCCCTCAAGCAGCCATCACTCAGAGGTGCATGGCTGGACATTCCTTCTAATCTCCTTTAAGGAGATCCCCACAGGGTTTCGGTCTCTCCCGTCTTTAAGGGATGCTCCTTCTGCAGGTGGTGCTTGTCATGCTTTTCTCCTCCCAGGCACCCTTCCCCACAGTGACATTCACCAGCTGTATGGGCCCCAGCCAGCACTACAAACACCTTTTTGGAAGGCACTGGAAGCAAACAGATGTGGCTGCAGAGATAATGAAAAAGTATGTAAATAGTAGCTCCCCAGAAACCACTGAGTTTTACCAAGTGGTTTTGACACTTGCCAAATACCTTTAAGCTGATAAAGATCTGATTTGTACTTCAGAGGTAACCTGATTAGCAACCAATTTGAGTCTGGAATATGGTAATTGGTACAAACATCACTAAATCACTTTCTTTAACCTATATGGAGCGGTGTGAATGAACGATAGTGGAGGTCAACACAGCCTGGGGAGTCATAGAGGATGGGTACTCCTGTATCTACCCACAATAAAATTGTATGATTACTAATAAAATGCAATTGCGTGTACACACATAGAATGACACTAGAAGTTACCCAAGGTCAATCCAGCACTCAGAATTTAAGAAAAACTAAATTAAACCTGCTTTGACACTAAAATCTGGTCATGCACCACCTTTTTTTTGTCAGGAGTCCTGCCTCTTTCAGTGCCTAGTATGGAGGATGTTCAATAAGTGAGCACCCATTCCTCATTTTGTTTTGTTCAGCTCCAAGCTGACTGACCTCATGTTCTTGCAAACCCAGAATCTTCATGTCTCACAAAGTTTGATGTAGTAATGAACATATTTTGAAGACTATGACAGCTTGGAAACAAGGAGCTAAAAGCACAGGGATGTTAGTATCAAAAAGTTGAATTAATGTAAACTGCCCAGGTTCAAACCTTCCTGGCATGATTTTTGGTAGTACTTGTCATTATCAGTTGTTTGTACCCACCACACAGCTGCAGCTGAGTTAAGTTTTGGGTGCTCATCGTTTTTGTCATACTTCATGGAGTCTGGTTGAGCATTCAGGAGGGAAGGGCTGGACCTTGCTGTTGCTCCCCTTGGAGAAGAGAAGGCTCCAGGGTAACCTTAGAGTCCCTTCCTAAAGGGGCTTTGGAAGAGATGGAGAGGCACGTTGGACAAGGGGACAAGGGGACAAGGGGACAAGGTGACAGGACAAGGAGGAATGGCTTTAAATGGAAAGAGGGCAGAGTTAGATAGGATATTGGGAAGAAATTATTCCCTGTGAGGGTGGTGAGACCCTGGCACAGGTTGCCCAGAGAAGCTGTGGCTGCCCCATCCCAGGAATCATCCAAGGCCAGGTTGGAAGGGGCTTGGAGCAACCTGGGATAGCGGAAGGTGTCCCTGCCCATGAGATGGTGCTAGACTGGATGGTGTTTAAGAGCACGGAATCATGGAATGCTTTGAGTTGGAAGGGATTTCAAAGCCCATCTCATTTCGTCTCCTGCCATGGGCAGGGACACCTTCCAGGGACACACTACCCAGGCTGCTCTAAGCCCCATCCAACCTGGTCTCGGAAGTTATGATGAAAATTATGATGTAAGCAAGTGACATTGTTTTGCATTAAGTAGTTGTTTGCCTGAAGTGACTGGTGGTAGACACTTCTTGGATGATATTTTTAAGTAATCAAATTTTTGAACCAAATGGTTCAGGGAAATATTTCTTGTCTGAAGTCTGGAAATCATGACATACACAGGAAACAAAAATTGTGCTGTGTCCCTCTTTTGCATGTTGTATTTCCTGATAGCAGCTTGGCATTATGATTTTGCACCGTGCCATCCATTTTTAGATTCTTTAGTAGAAGGAGAACTGGGGTGGGGTTGTTTTGGGTTTTTTTTTTTCAACTTCACACTGGCTTTTCCACATTAAAAATCTGTTCTCATCTGTGCTTGGCAAGCAACAGTACTTTGTGTCATATAAAGGGAACTACTGCGTTTCAGGGAATTCCTTTCAACTCTCTCGATGCAGTGCTCACTAGTCATTATTAAAAGCCTGCTCAGCCCTTAACAAAGTGCCTTTAATTGGCCACTTGCACGGTCAGTTCACAGGCTGCGGTGGAAACCAAGTGGTAAAGGGTGAACAACTCACTCGGGCACCATAAACTCCGTGACTGCTCTGAAAAACCTGTGGCTATTTATATACAAGACAGTGTTTTGTCATGCTGATTTTTACTAGCGCAGATCAGATACAGAAAATTTGGGAGATGTCAAAGGTGAGTCACAAAAAGCTCAGCACAGACTGTTTAACACGGGCAAGGTTGCAAACGAGGGATGGGGCTTGGAGTCTCTGTCCTTCAACTGGTGAACGAGGGCATGGTGCCGGGCCAGGCTGGCACAGTTCCCCTTTTGGTTATCCCACAGGCTGGATCATCCCTGGGTGGAGGGAAATCTGCCTGGCTGGCAGAATCTGTCCTCAGGAAAGGTTTTTGGTTGTTCCATGCAGAAAAATGTTCAGTGGGTGGCAGGAACCTTGGCCGTGGCAATGCTTTCAGCTGTCTCAGAAATGTTGCAGCCCGTGACATATCAGTGCCTTCTTTCAGAGAGTTAAAATTGATTTTTACCTTTAATGCATTGATTTTACTACCTCGAAGGGTAATGTGAGGAAAGCTCATCCCTGGAAGTGTTCAAGTCCAGGTTGGATGTGGCTTTGAGCAGCCTTGTCTAGTGGAAGGTGCCCCTGCCCATGGCAGAGGATTTGGAACAAGGTGGATTTTAAGACCCCTTCCAAGCCAAACCATTCTACGACTCAAAGATTCAATGATTCTGTGATTCATTCTATGACTCTATGAAAGCTGGCTTAGCAATGAAGCGAAAAAATGGGTGATCCTGGAGGAGAAAAGTTTCTCCGGAGTCCTCTTTGACATCTCAAGCTGCTCCATCTGTGAGGGCCCTTAAATTTTCCTGTGGGTAGGACATATGTGCAGCACCAGTACTCCAGGTCCTATGAACCTGCAAAGCTACTGCCCTGAAATCTCACCTTCCTAACAGCCAAGACTTAGGATTTTTCTCCAGTCCTAAAATTGTAATTGATAAAATTTCATCCCCAAGGCTGCAAAATTTTTTTTAGCCTTGGCGACAACTTTTTGTTATAATTTTGGCAGCCCTGGCAGTGATAAATTTGTGTTTGTTCTTTTTAGAACATTGTAAACAAAAAAGTTAGTTATGAGAAATTCTTATGTCTGCCTGCCTATTTATTCTGGCTCTATTCATAGCAACATTAAATACGCTGCAGCTATACTTGTGCAGTTATAAAAGCTCCACCTGTGCCACGTATTTATAGAGCCTGTACAACTTTAGAGAGAAATTGCCCTTGTTCATAGTGAGGGCACTGGACATTCCCAGCTCATCCATCGCCTTCCCTTTGCCAGGAACAGAAAAAAGAGCATCCCTCTGTAGACAATGGAGAAGGCTCTATGATGGGGTCTGGATTTCTGTTTTGTATGTCCTTACTGAGCTGGACAAATTCCCTTTGCTGTCAGGAAGTGGAAAATCAAAACTGAATGTTGTGTCTCCCATTATGAAACCCTTCCTAGTCATAGGGAAGGGGTAAAACTGAAAGCATGAGAGTCGGACATGATGTGTACATGTGTGTGCAAGTGCACCTGTCTGAGTATTTACAAATAAAAGTTGTACCAAAGAATCACAGTCATTAGGGTTGAAAAAGGCCTCCAAGATCATCAGGCCCAACCTTCAACCAGACACCACCATGTCCCCTAAACCATATCACAAAGCGCCACATCTACTCATATTTTGGACACTTTCAGGGACAGTGACTCCACCACTTCCCTTGAGAGCTTTGACCACTCTTCCAGTGAATAAATGTTTCCTAATCTCACCATGTGCTGGCATGCAGCACTTCAGATTCTGTACATTTGTACTGAGTGTGAACACTAATTTTATAAAGATCCTATCCCAAACCAAACAGGTTTCTTGCATTGATGTTAGCACACTTCATAGAGAGAGCAACCAGAGCTCAGTGGAGCCAAAACCAGGCAATCAGGTTTGTTTGCAATATTAACAATGAGTAACAAAAACCTTACAGCTGGTTTGTGTCCCTGACAACTAATTTTGGATGCTGCCATTGTTAATAACCAGGGAAATAACACAAGTGAGAGCAGCAGCATGTGGCAGATGCAAGAGTGCATATCTGTTACTGAGCTTGGAACTGGGCTTTCCTGGACAATTTCCAGCTTTGGCAGGGGGAACTTTAGCTGAGTAAGAAATCCAGGCTGTCAGTCCTGGAGTAGCTGGCAAAGGTGCAAAGGCTCCCCAGGCTTTGGGAAAGTGAAATAGCATTTTTTTCTTCCTTTCCTTGCTGCATGCATTCCATTATAAAGAATTAAAAATCAATATCAGGTGTCATGCATTGTAAACATTTATCATTTATTATGCATTTAAGTGTGCACAGCACATACACCACAGTCTTGAACAGCACCTGTATAAAACTACAGACAGATTCTGGTAAATGGTGAAAGCTCATACCATGTAACATTGTTATCAAGGTTGCATCACAATATTTAAAATTTGCAACAACTACCTCTGAACATATCTCATGTGAGGCCATTGGTTGTGGATTTAATGAAGTGAAAAGTGGCAAAGAAGAACCATTCCCAGAAAGAACCTTTTGTGGTCTGATTTTGCTATCTGAAATCTGGAGCAAAATCATCAGTTGTCAGAGGTAGTGGTGATAAATACACAATGATTATTCACATATAAAAAACATAGAAAGTACAGAAAATTCCCAGTGTTACAGGAAAAAAAATTATAATCCTTAGGCATGATATTTCGTTTTCCTTAGTTATTTTTCTACAAGGGCAGCTGCCTTAATCTCTGGTCCTGGTCTGCTCTGATCTTACTGAACTTTGGTGAATTAAGTTTCTCTTCAAGGTCGTGTGTAAGTAGAGGATACAGACAGGTCTATGCCCTTACAAAGGAACCAAGGCTTTTGTGTAGGAATGTAAAGACGAGAAGAAAAAAAGCTGAATTAAAGATTTGTGTAGCTGGAAATAATTAGTTTAGATTAGAAGATGATCTGTAAACGTCCTCTTAGTCATCAAACATTGTGGCTAGTCCTGGATCCCACTTAACATGTTGATGCCCCAAAGATTAGGTATATTTTAAATAAAAAAAAAAAAAAAAAAAAAAAAAAAAAA
Source organism: Taeniopygia guttata (assembly GCF_048771995.1). Classification (NCBI taxonomy): domain Eukaryota; kingdom Metazoa; phylum Chordata; class Aves; order Passeriformes; family Estrildidae; genus Taeniopygia; species Taeniopygia guttata. The sequence continues at coordinate 10,177,002 of NC_133030.1, forward strand.
AAAAAGAAGGAAAAAACATGAAAAAGACACATGAATCCTTTTAATGATTCCCCCATAATCAAATCTATCTTTTCCTTCATCACATTAGAGACATGAGTTACACTTGCAAAATAGATAAGGAAAAATATAGGATTACTTCATCACAATATAATACTGCAGCCTGACAGCTGCCTGCAAATATTTTCACCATGATTACCCTTACTAAAAGTAAACCACTGGGTAAAGATAGCTCAAACGTGACAAGGCTCAAATAGGATGCAACCGACTCTATCCTGAATACTTTTGGCTACATATGGAAAAAAGAGAGATTTGGGATTATGATTGTTCCCCAGGCCCTCCTCCAGAACTTTAAGCCTAAGCAGGAAAGTGGGCACCTTCCTGCCATGCAGAATTTGTTATGAGACTGGCTTTGAGAGTAAGTGAGGTAGAAATTAACCAACTTCGTCAGGGAATGAGACAGAAAAATAAAAGCAGCATATTTCTCCTTCCAAATACTGCAGCAAAAATAATAAAACCCAACCTCAATTCGTCATCATCAATCTAAGTATTTTCTGTGGAGCTAGTGTTTACTACAATCCAGCAAATTCTTTTCCCTTGTAGAAAACTTAGGAGTGTTATAGAGCTCCCCACACTTTGAAAAATGAATGTGGTCTCCAAATAAGAAAGGGAATTTGGTTAGAGTGAAGTAGAGCTGGTTCACTGTCGTGTGTTCCACAGTGCATTTGCTGGGGGAGGGACTGACGTTGTATTTTAGCCTCGTGCCAAGCAATGGTGCCAAATGAAAGCTCCCATTAAGGGACGGGGTTTTTTGCAGAGAAAACCCCAGCCCTGCTGAGCCGGCTGAGGCATTTCAGCCTCTCTGAGGAGATGGACTGCAGGGCAGTTCAAAGTTCAGCGCTGGTGGATTTAAAAACAGATTTGTGTGGTAGCTGTGCAGCATAGTGCTCCTGTGCCGGGGTAAACCAATCCCGCTGCAGTGAAATAGCAAAGGGGATCAGGCACTGTATGTGGCTCCACACTGGCATCTGGCATCCCACCCTGGCACCTCCTGCTCCTGGCCAGGAACCGCACTGGGAGCCACCGACAGCTTGGAAAACGTTCAGGGGAGGACAAAGCCACCATTAAACCCAAACAAACAAACAAAACTCACACCTATACAGCAATAAACATTGAGCAACGCACAAACAGTGCAAAACCTTGGGAGAGAGGAATTGGATGTCACCTGGCTTAGGACATGGAGTAGCAGCACACCTGTGATAACTCAACTGAATTAAATAAACCACAAAGCAGAAGACTTCTACTGTTGCACCATGAAATGAAAGACCTTGGGTTGGAGGTTTGTTTTGTTTTCAGAGATTAATTTTTTTTAAAAAGTAACTATAAATAAATTTTGTGACAATATATACAGATTTAAATAATTAACTTAAATATCTTACACCTACTCTTGCATAAAACTCTTCAGTAAAAGTGCACCATGTTTCTTTTCCCCAAAGGTGTTCTGTTCTGCGTCTTCCCCTGTGCTGAGGTAGGTCTGAAGGGAGATGTCTCAAATTCTAGGAAGAAAATGTGTCACTGTCATTGTGGGCGATACTTTATTGCCTTTCTTTGTTCTTCCATTTTTGCTCAGGGCTATGTACATCCCGGGATAAATCCTGGATTCGTAAGCATTGTAGTTGTTTGGCAGGAGAATCTCTTTGAATTTGCACTCATCATTGAAATGGGTCTGAAATGAAAAGGAAGGAATGAGAGGGAAGGAATTTTAAACATCAGGTGTGGAAATATTCTTGCTACCAGGTGTAAGAAGGTGTGTTGTGGGCAAATGTGCAGGTGAGCCCCCTCCACTTAGTAATCTTTTGAAGTGGCCTCTGAAGCTTCAAACAGGACTCAGGAGCCAGAGGATCAATTAGGGATGCTGTGCCCAGGCCAGGCACATACACCTAAAGGTGGGAAGGACACCCATGGGAGGGGCAGGATCACCTTAACAGAGCTGAGGTGGGTAAGGCCCAAGCCCAGTTCCATGGTCCTGCTCATTGAATTGCTCCTGGATGTCCCACCAGCAATAAATTGCCTGAGAGGCTTCAGAAAATCCAGAATACTGGCACTTTCTTATATTGCTTGAGGAGAAAGAGACATTTTAAAGCCCCTCATCATGGACAGTACTTTTTCTTCTTTAGATTTAAAATCAAAGGTAGGGTTTGGATAACTTAGGTTAATGGATCAGGAAAACAGATCTGACAGCAGGCAAACTTTCATGGATGTGGTTTCATTTGCAAGTACATACAAAGAGGGACAGGTCTTGCAAGTGTCTTATCTGGAAAGGGACAAATGAACTCATCTCTTATTGTTGGGCTAAAACCTCAGGGTTTGTGAGAGGGACTGCCAAATTGAACTCTGCACTAGGGATTATTTTACTCAGGACACCAAGATAGCAGTATCCTTAAGAAAGCATTTTGGTGACTGATTCTGCCTGGTTTTTATATAAGGCATAATCCTCCACAACAGGACCAATGGCCCAGAAAATAATCCTGGATGCTTCATGCCTTCATGTGAAAATGCCCCAGTTAACTCTGACATAGTTTGGCTCTTCCTCAGCCCAAGTTTCTTCACTTGGGGAACATGACATGGGAAATTAATGGATGAGAAAGGAGAGCCAGGAACATGAGTTTAAAACTATGCTCATCACAGTCACTTGTACAGAACTGAACTCAAAAGAAGGAAGACAGCTCAACATGAGCAGAGATACACCCTGTAATTGTCCACCTCAAGTATATTTTACAAGATGTCTTTATCTTTTCCAAAGAACCCACATAAAAGAAGGTCTGTGTTGTCTTCCTAGTGGATCTTCCTTCTCCTAAACAGAAGTTTAGACCCCAAGGATGCTGAACTGCCACAGGAACTGACTGTCTGTTCAAGAGCATTAACAAAGAGTGATTAATAGGTCACTAATTCACCACATCATAAAGGGTCACTTGTGGGGCCTGGCTGATCACAAGTTCAAGTGCCCTCTGAGAGATGGAGTGATTGCCACACCTACCTAAGGCTGTTTGTACTTAGATATAACAAATATATGGACTAAGCCTAGCTTGTAGTCTTGCCACACAAATGACTGATATGTTGGTCTATGAAGTAGACAAGATGTGCAGCCATGGTTGGGTGACTACAGTTTTTATGTGAGACCCAAGGAAGTGTAATGCAGAAGAGAGGGTTTCACTCCAAAAGCTCAGTAAGCAGCATAACTGGGCAGCACACCTTCTGCTGGCAAGGCAGGAAGGACTGCTCTGTGCTGCTCGACTCAGGAGGGGCAAGGATGGAGCTTGGGGAGCTTTTAGCACTATGCACACATCTCACCCCAGCTGACCACCATCCCCTCCCCAGGCACACACTCAGTGGCTACTTACAGATCCATAGAGTTTGCCTTTGCTATTCATGGCCACGAAGAGTCCACTTTTGACACCAAATATGCTCACCACACCTCTTTCCACAGGAGAAATTTCCAGCAGACCTATACAGGAGACACAGAAATCAGGGGGACAAAAGGGTGTGCCCTAGAGTGTGTGGTGACAGTGCTGCACTCACCCACAGGCTGCCATCCCCAGTGTGGATCCCCACATCCCAGTACTGCTGTGGGTGGCCACAGAACTCCAGCCTCATACTCCATGTGCTATCCTATGCCCCATGCTGGGACCTCTTTTCTTTTAGCTAAGTGTCTATTTTTATTTTGCCCCCAGGCATCCTCTTGTGTAGGCAAGGTTAAAATAAGCTTAGGGCAAATGAAACATTTGTCATCATGCAGCTTATATCCCCGCTCCCAGACCTTATTGTTTCAGTTGGATATCAGAGTCACGGGGCCGCGGGGTTAAGTCACCGGCAGATGCTTTTCAAGTTTGGGGGGTGAGCTGGGCGCACCCCAATCCCTTCTCGGAGTGGGCGGCCCACGGCACTGCGGATCCTCCAGATGTTGAGGCAACCCCGACACCTGATGCCTGACGGCGGCAAGGGGACAACGCGGCACTGAGCAGCGCCGACAAGCCCCTCCCGAGCGCCCTTGGAGCTGCTCCGGAGCTCCGATGGGGTCCGTCGCCGCCCGCTGCCCCGGGTCCCGCCACCCGCGGGGAAAACGAGGGGCGCAGCCCCACTGTGCTGCCGGCGGCCGCACTTCTGAGGGAAGCTCGAGGTCTGCCACGCACCCACCCTCCTTTCGGGACACGCCACTCTCCGGGGCAGCTCATTCGCTCCGCTCCTGCAGAACTGTCCTCCGACGGTTCCGCGGGCGCGGAGCATCTCGCCTGCCCCGCCGCGGGAGTTGTCGCCGGCTTACTGTATCGATTCTCGCTGTGAATCCCATCGATGCGGCCGTCGGGCAGCACCTGGATGTGGAAACCGATGCCCACGTTGCAGTAGAGGCGCCGCAGCCGTTTGATGCCCAGGAGGTAGTCGCCGTCGCGGGCGGCATCGTGGCGCTCAGCCGGGAGGCGAGCGACGGAGCGGGCGAAAAGAGCCGTGTCCCAGCGGCGCTGGTGGGACCCGGCGGGGAGGCGACCTGGGGGCGACCGGCCACGCACAGCCCCTGGCCACAGCAGCCCTAGGAGCAGCGCCGGCAGCAGCGCCCTGGGGAGAGGCATCCCGGTTTAAGGGCCGCCGGTCGCTCCGAAAATACACGCTCTGCCCCCAGCTCCCACTTTATGGGAGCCCGGGGTCAAAGAAGGGGAGGAAAAAAAAAAGAAAACCAACCAAAAGCCAAACAGAAAAAAAAAAAACTAAAAAAAAAAAAAACTAAAAAAAAAAAAAAAGAAAACCAGAAAGCAAAGCGGAGAGGGAGGGAGAGAGCTTAGTGCTCAGTCCCCTGAGGATCTGCGGTTTCCCTGGGTTGGCTGCATGGAGAGGAAATCCCGGGAGCAAGAGCTTCTGAACTTGATCTCAACTCCAGGAGTCTTGTCTGAAGTGCTGATCTTCTTCTATAGCTGCTCAGCCATAGCGCTTTAGCCCTAGCCACGACATTTATATATCCATGTGCGTTGGTACCTATTACATCACCACCTACTGCTGTCTGCTGCAGCCCTCCGGCTTAGCTGAAAGTCAAATTATCACCCCTAGATGCTTAACAGCTCTGAAGCGTCTTGAAGGGAAAGGGTAAGCAGCGCTGGTGCTAAACAAGAGGGACAGCACAAACTTTTAAAAAGATAAGGTCATATTTTACGTTCATCACAGCAACCTTTCTATTTCTTTCTTTCTTTCTTTCTTTCTTTCTTTCTTTCTTTCTTTCTTTCTTTCTCTCTTTCTCTCTTTCTCTCTTTCTCTCTTTCTCTCTTTCTCTCTTTCTCTCTTTCTCTCTTTCTCTTTCTCTCTTTCTCTCTTTCTCTCTTTCTCTCTTCTCTCTCTTTTCCCTCTCTTTCTTTCCCCTTTATATCTCCTTTCTTTATATTTTTCCCTTTTTCAAATGCCTACAAATGCTAATGCAAGATACAAAAATCAAAGAATGCCCAGCACACTTTCCCCCTAACACATTGTATGACTATGTAAATCTGTGGAATTTCAGCTTTTTGCTGTATCCAAGCGACATGGTTTACAGTTTGCTGGATGCAGAAAAAAAATCCCTTCATTAAAAGCCAAAACAGTTTTTGAATGGGAGGTTTAAGAAATGAAAAATGAAAGAACTTGCAAAAAACAAACAAACAAACAAAAAATCACAACAAAACTCAACCAAAAACTTCCCAAAACAAAAGACTAAGGTTTTAATAAAGAGGAAAACATTTAAAGAGGCAGCAAGTGTTAAAAAGCAGCGATAAAGCTTTTGGTTCTAAATATCCCTTTAAGAAATCTGGAGTACCAGACATGTGAAGCTCCCACTTGGTCACTGTACTGACAGGGGCTGTGGTGACACAAGTTTATTCCAGAGCCTAGAGTCTGCCACTCGTGCAAGTATTGCTGCACTTTTTAACAGAATGGTTACTTTTTAATCTTTTCTTGGATGCTGCTGCGTGTTTTAATGATGCATTTGTTCTTAGGTAATCCCTTCATGTGGTTTATGTTCCTAGAAATGAAGCTCAGTATTTTAAAGGAGGAGAAGTTTTGAGCCCATCACTTGAGAACTACTTTGCTTCGAGCAAATCCTATATGTTTTGTCACCTCCCATAGCTTAAACCTCGGCCCTCCACAGGTTTTCAGCACAAACAGGTGAGGAGACGTTAGGACAATTTTGGAAGGTCCTGAATTAATATGAAAATGTGTTTCGAGGGGATGGGGGAGAAGTGGTTTGTGACTCAAGTCCTTTACAGCCCGAAGCCAGCTTAGTCTTTCACGCCAGTAAAACTCTCCTGCTGTTCCAGCAAAGGATGTGAGAGAAAAGAGAATTGCCCCGAGGCAGATGACAGCTCACCTAGGTGTGAAAATCTCTGACCTTCGCTAAACCTGAGCAAACTTAGATGATGTGCTTTTATTTCTTCTTGTGAGGTGCACATGCCACTGCTTTGGAGGTGATTGCAATCTCCTCGGTGTAGTTTTTGTCCCAGCCTCAAGCAAGTTCACTCCTCTGTGTGTGTTCAAAGACAGCACAGTGTAGATTTTTCGCTGTGGATGTGAAAATGCCTCATCCCTAGAAATGTTCCAGGTTGGACAGGCCTTTGAGTAGCCTGGTGTAGTGGGAAGTGTAGCAACGGGTTGGAATTAAATGATCTTGAAGTCTGTTCCAGCCCTAAAAGTTCTGTGATTCTGTGAAATACACTGATGTTAAATGCACAGGTGTTTGCTACATTTTTATTTTCATCAGGTCCAGTTGTGGATGCAAAGGCTGTGCTTCAGGAAGAGACCAGCTGCTCCCAAGCTTGGAAGCTGCCCTGCTCTGCAGGCTGTGCTGGGCACCTTCTCCTTCCCCAGGGTCCTCAGCATGGTGTGATCCCACCTCACTTCAAACTCACAATTATTTGCTCTTCACAAACAGCAGCGGGTGAATTTGGGTTTAAGTTTATTTACCTTCTGAGGGATGAGGAAAAGGAGTGGTGGAGTGACACATCTACTGACACACCTACCCAGCAGCTTCCCTCCTGCAGCACAGGGGTGGCCCAGTGCCGGTGGCTGATGGTCCAGGGCCGGGTCTGCTCGGCCTTACTGCCACGGGAAGCAGCTGGTCCAAAGCAGTATGAGCTCTAAGCACCTTCAAACTCGAGTTCAGGATGTGGCCTGGAGGCTTATCCATTTGGGAAGTATGGAAATGGGTCCTACAACACCATGTGAGGCTCCTAGTCCTTATGTTTGCAACGTCAGGTCCTAAATGGTTATACAGAGAATGCAGAACATCAGGTGACATTGCCACAATATCACAGATTAATAAGGGATGCTTCTGCAGTTCCATTAAACTTGCCGCTGGATTAGACATCAGTCTTTCTGTAAAGGCTTCCAATGAACTTTTCTGAGAGGAAAAGCAATGAGTTTCCAGCCAAGAATGAAACTATGAGGTTTGGGTTTGCTTTCACATTGTCTATATCCATGTGTGTGTGAGCTTGTGTGCAGGCTACCTGAAACCCTGGTGCTGCTGCTACAAAACCCTCTGGTTTTTCTTGTTTGCACCTGGGGAAAAAATGTACAGGGACAGAGGCAAAGCAGAACCACAAAGCAGAACTACACCACTTTCAGTTTGTGCCTGTCATTTGTAAATGACAGGCAGAAGATGCTCACCTACAGCTCTTAGTGCTGTAACACATTGTTAGTCAGAAATTATTGGCACAGGAAATCATTATAACAGGATATTCCCCATGGAAGCCAAAAATCAGTGTCAGGCAGCCCAGGTCAGAGAGGGACTGACCCTCCAATGTGCCATCAGCTTTCAGGCAGTGAAGGGGAGTGGGATGTCCCCAGATCATCCCATAATTAATTCTGAATCTTCCATATCATGCCTTGTTCTGCTGCTATGTGTCCCCACTCCTGGTGGACACTTTTTGAGCAACAATTTAGATATTAAACCAGGTAAAATGTCTCCATCTTGATATTGCCTCTCTTCCCTAAAAAGCAGATGTGGATGTCACAGTTCAGACAGTGCTTGTTTCCAAATTCATCTAGGTTTAAAGTATAAGAAAGAAGGAAGGATCCACAGAATTCAGGTCCATACCCAAGTTCAATCCCCATATCATGGATTCAGAAGGAAAAAGGGAAAAGAAGAAGGAATATTTACAGCATTATTTTGTAATTACTGGCTTAGCAGCCATCCAAATTGGGCTCTGTGTCTGCCTTTCCAAAAGGACCCAGGTCCACAGTTTTAAAATCAATTTACATATTTATTAGCTCCAGTAAATAGATGTAAATGACCCTGAAAGTTATTGCTCATGCGCTTTTCTCCTGAAGGCAAATATTTCACTGAGATCCTTTGGTTTGGAAGGATGGGGGGTTATACTGGAAGGGAAAAAAAAAAATTCCTTTCACTCTGTTTGCATGCTATGAAGACGTGGCAAAAAGGCACCCCAGCTTCCCCTTTGCCGGGCCGCGCCGCCTCTGCCTCCCGCACAGCGCACACAGCCAGCGCCGGGCGCTCCGCGCTTCGCTCCCTCTCTGTTCGCAGCTGGTCTGTCTGATCTCTGTGTGCCTGGGCTCTTCGCTGCTGGCAGCGCCTCGCCGGGAGCGAAACCTCCTTATCCCTGGCCGTGCTGCTCTCTTTCAATCGGAGAGGGGCAGCGGAGTATGGCAGCGGGCAGCAAAGGCAGCACAAACCTACCTCCGGTGTGCTGGGATGGATTGAGCGAGGGGAACGAGCGCAGCTTGGTTTGGGACGTGTGCGGATGCTTCCAGCAGCTACTCCCTCTGCTGCTGGGGAGCTCCTGCAGTGTCAAGCAGAGAGGATACGACTGTGTGGCTCCTGTAGGGCTTCAACAGCTCAGAGGCTGTGATTCGCACTTCCAACCTGTGTCCTCACTGCTCACCTACACCCACTGCTGCAGGAATGAGTGCCCGAGGGTGCTGGGAGATCAAGGCTCAGACCTCTGTCTTTCTGGGTACTCCGTTCAGCACTGTGGCAGCCCTTGCTTGGCTGCTGTGCTTGTGCTTTGTTTGTTCTGTGTGGGTTGATGTTCCTTCAGCATCACTGGAGAGGTGTGGGATGGCCTTTTGGGAGACCCAAGGCCACTCACAAGCAACCTGATGTGGTCCTGGCAAGCCATTTCCTTGTCCTCCTGGCGTATGAACAGCTCTGGGGTGAAATAACATGTCCAATCTATTACATCTTCTGCTTCTCAACCTGTTTCCCAGGTTGCAGTTTTGCTCCATACTTTTATTTCACTGTGTGTTGTCCAGAGCAAAAATTCCCAGCCCTGCTATCACTACTGCTCTGTATTTCCAGCAGTTTTCTTCACTCAGTAGCTTTTGCTCTGTTATCAGCTGTTCAGCCTGCATGTGCTTCCTGCTGTCCATTGTCCTCTCTTTTTTCTTGTAGCTGTTCTCCTCCCTTATTCATCCTCAGAACAAGCACCCTTAATGGAAGATACATTCCCAGACATCAGCCATACCTTAACTGAATGGTGGGATGGGTGGAGAAGGTGGAGACCTGAGGAGCCCCCAGGAGCACCACTGGAGTTTGTGTCACTGAAGAGCACGACTCAGTGGGATGGGATACTGGGAAGCCATCAGCCAAGACAGATTGGTTTGGGGTGTGAACATGTGCTGGGGTTTTATCACAGTCCCATAACCCTCATCCTTGTGTAGTTTGAACCAAAGTTTGGGGGGGAAGTCTGCTAAGAACACAGATGGAGAAATATCAAGCCCAGGAAGCTCCAGTTACTAATGTTGGTCTTTGGAAATGTTTTTTCCCATCCAGGCTCACTCTTAGGCTGAAGCTGACACGCTGATACTTTCATACTCACTGCTGAAATTTCTCCATGTGCTTCCTTGTCCTTCCTTGTCCTGTATGCTTTTCACCTATTGAAATTATAAACACTGTAAAACTAAAAATATACATTTTTTCCTTTTGTCAGATTATGACACACAAACTTCTGCTGATACATTACTTGGCACTCTGCCAAACAAAGCTGGAAAAAGGAAACATAATAGAAAATGAGTTTTGAGAATCAGAGTAAGTGTTTGTTAAGCTTATTTTTATTATTATTTTTGTGGGAAATAGTAGCTTAAGTTGACTTTTTGTGTGAGAATGTTTTAGCTGACTTTGAATGTAGCATGATTGGTTTACACCAATCTGTTCAACATGTGGCCTCTCTCGCATGAATCATTTTTTACCCATGGCTAAAGTGAAGAAAAATGGCTGCTGTAAGCAAATGACGTGTATTGCTGAATTTTCGAGCTCCCTAGCAAAGCACCACTTAGAACCTGTCAGAACATTTATGGACACAGCTGTACAATCCACAGCCTCTCCGAGCATGCAGGAGACCAGCTTTTCCAGTTGACCTTTAGTGTCACAACTGTGAAACAAATCTTCTGCTTTCCTGATACCACTAGTGGTATTAGCAGTGGCAACAGGTTTATCTTTCACTCTGGCACACAAAAAGCCCTAAAAACAGGTATAAAACCAGGTCAGCATGACATTACTCCTGATGGAGCCAGCCAGAAACATCTGTAGGGTTTTGATGGGTGAGTTTTTGAAAAGCAAACTGCAAGCCATGAACTATGCGCGGGTGACGGCTCTAGAGCTTGAAGATCAACCAGCATGTAGGTTACTCATCAAATTCTGTCTTATTTGAGGGTAGTGACAGCAGTAACATGTCAGGTAAAATGTATTTTCTTCCCATTCACTTGGAAAAAAAAGCTGAGAAGGTCTACAGCTGAGGTCTATAGCTGAGGAGCATATTGCAGCAGTGTGTAAAACAAGTTACCTGTCAGCAGACATGTCAGTCTTCTGTCAGCAGACCTGTCCAGGGGATTTGCCACAGGTTTTGTTACTCACTCCCTCTGTGCTGTTGAGTAACAGGCCAGGCAGATCACAATGGCAGCCAGTTCTCACTCTGAGTTCAGATCACACAAGTCACAAGTAAATAAGATTTGGATGAATGATCCTTGCCCAGGAAAATGCCCTTGACACCAAGAAACCAGCAGAGATGGCATGGCTTGATTTTTGATTTAATAGTTTAATTCCCCTTGCTATTCAAGGCCCAAGAGCAGCCACTTCAATATTAACTATTTTTACTTCCATCTTTCTCACTTCACTAATAAAGCTTTGAGAGCTACAGAAACATCAGCATTATAGGAATTAATCCATGCACCTTAAGAAATGATAAGCAAAAGAAAACTGTAAAGGCTGTTCATCTCCTTTTGGATGATTCCTCATGCTGCTCTGAGAGCACATTTCCCACAGGGTTTGCTTTTGTCCCCATAGGTGAAAGAGGGAACAGGACCAGGTTGAGTCAATTTGCTCCAGGAAGCCATGCAGCCTCCTCAGCTCTCAGCAATGAATAGTGAAGATTATGAATACTCTTGCATTTCACAATATGTTTATCTTTGGACCAGGAGAAGGTGCAGTTTCCATTCTGCTAGTGATCTCTGAGGGAAGAGATCCCCAGGGAATTAGTTCTTACCTGACTTGGGACTGCTTATTAATAAACAGAATGTGATAAATGCAAATTAGAAATTACCGATTTGAAGATTGTCTTGAGGAAAAAAAAAAACCACCAGTCTTAAATGAGGCAATCAACAACAGAATGAATGCTTTGGTATTTTTAATAATTTCCAGGACCAACCTGTGATTCCCTCCATTGATTGGAATTCAGCCAAGTGTCCCTCCTGAATGTGTGTGCCCTACAAATGCTGAGTGCAACAGCATATCCATCTAGAACCTCTTAGCTGCCACATCCCAGCAGAGCACGTCCCAGCAGCTTTTCCCTGACATTTTCCCTTTGCTACCATACACCTGAATTAACAGGTAAATTATTGCATGAAAGGTGCCACTGAGCTCATTTCCATGTAACTTCCTGGGATAATGGAATAAACCAAAAGAAGCTGTGATTGCCCAAAGTCTGATCCTACCAGAGACACTGTTTTTACTTCAGAGCACATCCACTGAGGATTATTGTTTTGATACAAAACTCCACATGTGTCATTCTAAATATTAGCAGGGATGGAGGATGCACATGAGAGCTCTTGGAATCAGGACACGAGGATGGGAAGGACACACAATGAAGGGAAAACTCCCTGCCCAGGGAATTCAGACAGTGCTGTGCAGTCACTGCTGTGCTATTTGCCACGTGCTATATCCAGTCACAAAATATTCCACTCAGTGACACGGCCAGAAAAAGCCCTGCGAACCCCAAAGTCTTGGAGTCTTATAATAACCCCTGGAGCACACCCTCCTCCACAAAAGGAGCCCAGCAGTGCTCCCAGTGACCTGCCAGGGACACACTGCATGCAGTTTGTTCTGTATTTAAAGAGCCAGGCAAAAGTCACAGAGGCTGGTCTCAGTGCCTTCATGGCCATCTAGCACTGCTCTGGAACAGGGAAACAAATACTTTTGGCTCTCCTAATGAAATTTCATAATGGTGGAATGAGGTGTTACAAAACTATCTGGAGTTTTCAGAATATCCATTTATTTCAGAGGTTGAAAACTAAATTCAGATACCAATATTGGGTAAAAAGGAGTCTGTCCTTAAAAAATATATATACTTTAAAAATTAATCTGTCTTCTTTCCGTCTCCCCCCTCTTTCCACTTTTTAATTTGCAAGTTTATGTTCCTGAGAGCTGCTGGACCAGCACAGTAGGAGGCTACTTGTCACTTGAAGTTCAAATGCTGGATTTCAGAAAAAGGAAAAACATTGGAGTCTTTATGAGCATTTCTTGGACTGGAAGACAAAGTAACATAATAATAAGTACTGTAAAATGCCATTTCTGTTGCCTACAACACCATATATATTGTCACTATCATCCTCATAATTATTTTTCTGGGGGGAAAAAAATAATTCTAAGACTTCAGTCACAATCAAACCACAAACAGGATGGAAAAAATCAGCTGGTGGCTGATTTATAGAAGGAGGGCAGATGAGAAAGGTCAAGACATCCTGCCAGGACCTCTGGGAACTAGAGTTCTGTGTCAAACCAGAGGCAGCCTTGTCAAACCAGAGCAATCCTCGGGATGCTGTCAGCTGAAGGACCTCAGGGAAGGTGGGTGTTTGTTGTTGTGGGCTCTACCTGGGGCTTAGAGGGTGGATGGAAATCCTGGTTCAGAGCCCTCTTTTGGGGAATGAGGGATTGTGGGCCCAGTAAAAATCCCACTGCCTGAGGACTGAAAGGTGTTGGAGTAAGCAGAGTCAGTGAGCCCTCAGAGCTCCCCTGCTCATTTGCCTGGAAGTCCTCACTGAACTGCTGCCAAAATAATTTAATAAATTGTTTGTTTTGGTGGCAATGACAGTTTTCACTGTGTGTCCTGCAGAGGCAAGAAGTGCCATTCTCAACAGCAGCACAGGGATGTGTTACACCTACACTCAGTTTACATCTTTTCCTTTCTCCCTGAAACTTCCCTGCTCTTTCTCACACTGGCTGGGGCCACTGCTGAAAATTAGGAAGATGAAGGAGAGAGGGGTTAAGAGCTGTGCTGGCGAGTGTTGTTATGCAATATATTTTGACAGAGCTTAGAAAGTTTCTCTCCACCCCTCTCTGTCATCACAGTAGTTTATCTAAATTGCAGCAGGCAAATTGAGGAGTGTATATCCCAAAAAATACCCCCAAACTCCCTCTTGTAGCAGATTTGTAGTGCAATCATAATTCAGAACCATGGGAACACACCTCACACACATTGTTGTAAAATCTCACTATTTTTTTCCAAGCCTGAGGAAAGGTTTGCAACCTGTTCTCAATTTTCCTGATGCTTTCAACTCAACATGGACAGAGGCTGCAGGATCAGTTCCTAAATACAAGGGATCATGATTTGATCACGTTTGCAAAGTGGCTTCAGGAACTCTTTTCTACCCCTTTGGGAATGCCCTGCAGCTACTCCTGCATCACCAACACTGTACTTTGTCATTTATGACAAAGTTGCATATTACTTGAAGTTAAGTTTTACTAGAATTTGAACAGTACTATAAGTTTTATATTTCTGAAACCTCTGTGACAATCAGGGATAAGGGAATGACATTTCCATCACCTGCAGAGGGAAAAATGCAGAGCACCTTTGCTCATGGACTAACATCAGGAGTTAGTGCACTGCTGAAGGAGCTGCAACACCTCAAAAAAAAGGTCACAAAGAAATCTGCCAGACACATTTAAAGAGCAATTTGGAATCACCAAATCCCAGCCAAATATATCTTGCTGTTGTTACAGCATAAATATAATTACTGCTATTATTAGTAGCAGCAATAGTTACTATTGAGGTTATTATTAGCCATAATTTTTACTGTGGTACCACTTAGGAATTCCCTCTGGAGACCAGGGTGCCATTGCAGCATGTTCTGTGTCGCTGTTACCATGACAGTTGTGCTCTGTTTGCTGGTGTGTTTTGGCTAGAGAGCCAGCTGCTGACTCGCTGCGCTCCAAGTTGCTGAGCAATAAATCCCAAACCAAATTCAGGACCAGATTTCTGCTCCAAGTCTCAATCCTGTGACTTGCCACGGAGGCTGCTCCGAAACTCCACCTGAGTATGCCAAGCCTCTCTGCAAAAACTCCACTCCTGCCAAAACCGGTGGTTCCCAAGTCAAGTTTTTGAAAATATATGTTGTAGGGAAGCACAGGAGGTGCTACTGGTGATATTGACACTAGTGAGGGCTATTTGTGGGAAATGAGGAAGATGAGAATTATTTCTTTGCAGTACAAGCAAATAGAAGCACATTATATCAAGAAGAAGACATTTAGCTAAGCAGGATGAGACAAACTTTGTGAAATGTTACATGAATACAGGTGAGATTCTCCTGACAGATTGCCTCAAGAGGTCCATGAACTGTTGTCCTGGCTCTCAGCTTGATGTTGAATGTGCTAATTTTGTTAATCCTTCCAAGACAACTCAGTCATTTGAGTTTTCTGTCTTCTAGCAACACGTGAAAATGGTCACTGCACATGGAGAATTAATTTCATTGTGGGTTCACTCACAGGTTATGTTCCCCCTTAAAATTTCCATAGGCTTCTGGGCAGAGTCATACACTAAGCCAAAAGTGCAGCAGAGGTGTGTGGGGTACCCTCAGCTGCTCACAGAGACCATGGAGGGAAGTTCAGCTGCAATGGAGGGAAGTCCCCAGAGCTGCAATCCATTAGAGTCCATGGGTAAAGCCATGGTATGTGAACTAATGGTCCCAAACCATTACCTACAGGGTTGAAATCATTATCACAAAAGCACCAGAGGTTGTGATTTGCATCTCCCCAAGTATGGGTCCAGTAACTTCTCCATCTATCATCGCCAGCAATCTCTCTGTGTAATCTTCCTTGTACCTCTGTGCCACCAACATCCCCACTATAGGTGTTGTGTTTTCTAATGGTCCACTTAGCACATTCAGAGGTCTTCCATGCTCCCAGCATTGTTTGATTATGTCTTTTAGGGCTAAGATCTAATCAGTGTTTGTACACCCTCTCCTAAAGCTGACCTGACTTTTCCTTAAGCCTGTCATTCAGCTGTGCCTGCTTTCTTGTTCACAGGCACTCAAGCAGATGGATTCACAAACACAGCAAACAGGCTAATGCCTCTTGAGTTTTGTATTCCTTCCTGCCACCTCTTTTTCTTTCTCCTTGCTTGTTGTGAGCACAGCTGAATGCCAGGGACAAGTCCTTCCACAGCTTCAGAGAGCCCTGTGGATAGCTGGCAATGTCCATAGGTGCCACCTTTGCTGCCAGCACGGCCAGGAGGGTGCAGGGCCATGTGTCACACCAAGGGCTGGATCCAGGGAGCCACAAGAATCTGCAAAGCCACCTCAGGGCTTTCGGTCTCAAGTCGTGGCACTCATGTTTGTAGGCTTTTCCTTTTCAAAATTTCCCAGCATCTTTTAGCAATGCTCTTTCCGATAGGTTTCCACTCTCATTTCTCACTTCTCACCTAAATTCCTGCCTTTTTCTGTCTCCCTTGTCCATAAAATCAGCTATGGAGAGATGAACCATCCTGACAGGCTTGTGACTGTGTGGAGCCACGTGAGTTTGTGACCCCCTGTGTGTGTCCCTCACCTGCCAAAACACAGTCTCTCTCTCAGAGGACCCATTTAGAAATACAGATTAATCAAAAGTAGGACTGGAATTTGGTTTTAGGTCCTAATTTAACACATACTTAGTCTTTATTCAGGCTAATCACAAAACTGATCTGTCTCTTCACACTAAACTCTTTAGGTTGACAGACTTCTGACCTCGACCAGATGTTTTCTGATTAAATATTCATACTATGGGCATATAATGGTATGAATTTAATTAATATAATTCAAGGAACCGAGCCTTTCTGTACCATGATACAGGCAGGAAAAATGGTACATTTATTTAAAGGATGATGAGCATTCAGAATTACCTGCTGTGATCAGGTGAAAAGAGAAAATAAAACTACTACTAAAAAACAACAAAAAGAAAGATACTGAGGAAAACAATTCTCTAACATTTCTGAGAGCAAATACTGCAGATATGGCATCACAAAATCCTGCAGTGCAAGGCACTGCTCTGAACAGCTCACAAACTTGCTTGGTGCTGATGTAAAACAGCCATTTCACAAATTTTTAACAAAACAGCACTGCTCAGGGCAAAAGGAAACCCATTACAAATAAATAAATCCAGGAGATATTTACGCCAATCAAAAATAGTCATGTCCATGTTCACGCCTTGGCATTTTAATGCTTGGACCTGAATTTTGTAAAAAAAAAGAAAAAAAGTTAAAATACATTTCACTAATAAATTATTTATATCATGTAGAGTAAAAATATCTCTGGACTATGAGGAAAAGTTTGTGATGTTTTATTTCAGCTGCAAATCAGTGTAACAATTAAGGTTCCAGCTCAGGTTCCTGGGAGGCATTTTTCTTCCATTGCATTTTTCTCGGTCCCTCCTATGCCAGCTCTTATAAAACAAGATACCACAGGATTTAATTCTAAAAATCTAATATTACTGCCTTGTGGTGAACTGAATACTACGGATTCCTTCTTGATAGTACTGTCTCATGGGATTCCTGCATGGTAACAGAATCTCCCGGGATTCCTGTCTGGTAACCATATCTCACTGGATTTTGGTAGTATTTCTCC
Source organism: Taeniopygia guttata (assembly GCF_048771995.1). Lineage (NCBI taxonomy): Eukaryota > Metazoa > Chordata > Aves > Passeriformes > Estrildidae > Taeniopygia > Taeniopygia guttata. Next base: position 10,194,111 of record NC_133030.1, read on the forward strand.
CATTGGATAACCCCGGCCCCACCAAATAAGCAGTCATAAACCTCACACTCTCTTTATTTTACATTACATTATTTTGCTAATATCAGATCCCGTTTTTTTTCCAACACTTTTTTCACCAAATTGGAATCAGGGCTCTAAGAGAAATGAATATGATGAAATATTTAGTTTGTTGGACAAGAACAATATTAAGATATTCCTTTAAAGAAGCAATAATTGGAATGTTTCATGGCTTCATTGCACTTAGTCTTTAGCCATACATGGACTAGAAAACTTTCTGTTGTTCTGAAAGCGAGCTGTGGTAAGAGTTCTTCCTCTTCATGCCTGTGAGAGAAACCACAGCTAAACACTTTCAGAAGGAATGTACTGAGCAGTTCTTTAGAGAGGTTTTCAGCTGAATCATGAGGCAGCAACCCAGCCTTTCTGTCCTTAGCCACTCTCTCCACCTGGTTGTTCTCAGCAAGTTGACTGGGACAAAATTATTGCAGCAAGTCCACCAACACAGAATTTTGTTCTTACAGTCCTGCCTGGTGTTGCCAGAAACTTTTCCAGTTTCTCACAGGGCCACCCTGGGAAGTCAAACTGAGAAATTCTGTCAGGAGAATTGCACATCTCAAAGGGTTCAAACCTGTTCCATCACCCTGCACCACTGGAAGTGGTTCAGGAGAGACCTACTCTGCTTCTCCCTGTGAGATTTCTAGGCTCAAAAGTTTTGTCTTCAGCTTTCCTCAGACTTATTTCTTGTCTCTAATGGCCCACTTTTGAGAAGATGTGGTTGGGGTATCACCAGGGAGGGATTGCTGGGATGGATTGCTGCTAAGATGGGACCCAGCCTTGCTCACAGGAGGTCAATTCCAGAACATTTTCCTATTGCCTCCTAGAGTACTGAGTCCCAGAAATGTGGGTCAGATAAAACACTGATGGGCCCTGCAAAGAATTATTCAGTAGGATTTGTGTCAGTGAGCTCTTGGGTGTGCCAACAGACATCTGGGCAGGTCTTGACCAGGTGGCTTTAGCAGAGCTCTGCCCAGCTGCACCTCTGGCTCAGTAAGAGATGCTTACCAAGGCTTGAAGCCCAGTGAAGGTGCCTGAAGAACACAAAAGTTAGAGATTAGGGAAGGTAAACAGGCAACACCTTCTATTAAAGTGCTGCATGTCCTGCCACATGTTCAGACAAAAAAATGGACATATGCCATTTTTCCTTTTCACAGCTGTCCTTCTGTCCAAATATAACACTCACAACTCCAGAACTTAAAGCCACTCCAAGCCCTTTCTTGAATCCAGACCAGGCATCAACACCAGTTTTATTCTGGTCCTGCCCAAGTTGTTGAATCTCATCACACTTGGAGGTACAAGGAACTGTTATAACAATCCCTGGTAACTTGATATGATTTTCGAGAGGATCAATGAAGTTCATGAAGACCTTCCTGAAGGTGAAAAAAGAAAATATGATTGACACACTTAATACCAGATCTGCCAAGACACCTTTATCCCTAAACCCTGGCATTTCCATGACCTTTATCTGCCTGAAGTACCACTGGAATTAGCAGGCAGGTGAGCATGTGGAGGTCTTGGCTGGCACTTTGGCTGCCCCTGCAGAGACTCGAAAAACTGTTCTAGCTGTTGCTGTAGGCTGGGATAACCAGGAATGGTGTCAGATCAGGGGCTGCATCTCTCCTCTGCTGCCTTTTAAGTCCCAGCTCTCTGCTTGGACAATGAACTGAGAAAACTGTGTTGGAGCTTAGGACAACAAAAACCTTTTACCAGGGGGCTTTTGATGGTCTCTTAAGGGGCTATTCATGGCTTTGTGGTGAGTCACCACCCCAAAAATACTACCAGGGCTACTCATTCAGCGGGGCAGGCTGGAAACAATCTAGGGAACTCTCATCTTCAGGTCACTGTGGGCTGGCAGCAGGGCCATGCTTTGCTGGGGAACAAGGGGTGAGATGAGAAAGAGCACGGTTCCCAAATTGCTCTCGTGCATGCTGTGCCTGGGGACCTGCCCTGCAGGAAGGGAAGGGTTTATTCCATGCCCAGAAGCAGAGCTGGGGGTCCCTGCTTCACTGTGATGAGTATTTTTCTGCTTGAGGAATGATGAGGCTGGGAAAGGTTTCTGTAAAATTGTGACAGAAAGGAACTCGGAGACAGCTTGTGGGAGACACATGAAAATTCTTGCCATCCCACACTGCTGGAAGGGTCAGGGAGAGACTTTAGTGTTTATCCTGTTTATAGCCCACAGGACCCTCTTAGGGCCTGAAGCCCTCCTGCTATAAGAATAGGAGACAATCCATAAAATCATCAGCAGCATCTCACATATAGCACAACTCCTTTCTTTCGAGATAGGCAAGGAGCTAAATGCCTTAATTAGAAGTTCACTGGGTTATTTTTTGTGAGTTGCTTTTTGTGAGTTGCAGCTAATGACACCGAACATGGACTCCTGATGGAATACCAAGGCAGTAAATCAATGGAGGGTCTTTGCTACCGTCCATGAAATGCTCCAGCTGTGCTTCTAAGGATTATAATGTCAACAGAACCCTTGATTTGAATCACAGCCTTGCCTTCACTCAGGGGCTGTATGTTGGTCTTGCAAAGCAGACAGAGTTTCATTGCTCAGGGAAAGAAAAAAAAAAAGAAAAGAAAAAGAAAAAAGTGCTGAGCTGAAAATAAAATGGTGATGTAGGGGAGGAACACGACTTTGTCTCCACAAAGCAGACATGTGGTGACTTCGAGTAAAAACCTCTAGAAACTTAAAGTTCTTTCTCCATGTTTGTTTAGGATAAATTTCACAAGTCAAATTTAATTTTTCCAAATACATTTAGACAGTGCTTAGGCACCTAATTAAGTGCACAGCTTCAGCAAATCCTTTACAGCAATACCAACTGACTTCAGCTAAGGATCTGGTCCTTACTTAGAGTATGAAATATATGAAGAATCCCAGGTAACAAAAATGGATCATTTCAGACAGTGGCAAGTTTGTCTGGAGGGCAAATATGTTTTAATACCACTCATGGTTATGTTTCTGCTTTAGGGCATGATCAAATCATAGAATTAAAATCATAAAATACCCTGAGTCAGTGGAAACTGGACTGTATTCCATCAGGCTGAATTCTCAAAAGCTGTGTAAAAGGTACAGTTTTACCTTAGCAAAACACTTGAAGATTCCCAGGAATCTTATGACATTTAGCAGGTGTTCTCTAGCAATGATTGTAATAAATCTTAACAACCCATGTGTAACCAGGCGACAAAAAAAAAAAGCTGAAGGATTTTCTAATGATGACCTTGAAGTTGTTGATGAGGTCACAGTGGTAGTGTCATGCTGCAGTTTGCACGTGTTCTTTCTTTCTTATTCCTACAGGAACCAGCTGCTGCCAAAGTATACATGATACAAAGTAGAATCTTGATTATCCAAAGCTCAGTCATAGACTCTGTTGCCTATAATACAGTTCTATCCCTGGCATTTATTGCTTACACTGAAAAGTATCTCAATTATTCAAAACCCTGGTTACTCAGATTCAGCGGCTGAACCCATTAAATCAATTTGCAATTAATTCAGCTGGCTCAAAAGCATTTCCCCTCTCACAAGTGTACTGAAGCTATGCAAAGATTTGCACAAAAATCACTCAGAAAGGGAGAGACCTACCTTTGCATTAGCTGGAAGCAAAGAGGAGAAAGAAATCTCACATAGCCCCAGTAGTCCTGGAACTGTTGGCATGTCTGTACCTTTGCAGGAGCAAGAAAACCTTCTCTCTGAGATGCACAATTATTTGAAAATGCTGCCTTGTGCTACCACTAAGACTGAAGAGCAGCTGAATGCAGCAGGGTTGTAGAGCTGAGCCAGATCCTGAAATGTAATCCTGGTTCTATTGCCCTGACTCCTGCACAGTCATGGTGCCCAGGGGAGATGTGAGAAGCCTTTGTTCTCGTCTTAGCATTTGGTTTATTCTGGTTTATTTTAGTTCCTCACCAACATGTGTGGAGCCTGTGCAGATCTGTGCCAGCTCCTGCTCCGTCCAGCACCGGCAGAACTGCCCTGGGACACCTGCCCAGGCTTGCATGATGGGCTCCAAGAGCCTCATCCCACCATTTCCTGGGATAACATGAACTTCCCTTCCTGTGATGCCTCCAAGTACAAGCACACGTGCACCCAAAGCTGAAAACATGGGTTTGCATCCACTAAATACATCCCTGTTTTGCTACCACCATCTGGCCAAATAGAAGCTACAAGTTTGTTTCATAAATCAGTGAAATTGAAGAGTCACACTGACAAGTGGATTATGTCATCAGTGTGAGTAGATGCATTTTGTTTGTCTCAGATAAAGTGCTTTAGTCCTGCAAGTGTGTGCAGAATAAAAACCCACCGGCCTTCACCTGGCAGAGCTCTCCAGGACAGTTTTCTAAACTGATTCTCTGTTTTCTTCCCCACCTGCCTCTGCTTCTTTTCTTCTTTCTCCTCCATCAGCCTCATGGAGGAAAAGGCCCTACAAGAGCAGCTCAAGGTGTAAGAGTATTTTTCTTCTCTCTCTTTGCATTTTTACCTGTCCGTGTCTCCTTTCTTATTCTGCTTTACCAATTTTGCATGGAAGAGAGGCACAAAGTGTCTTTCAGTCTTTCCATAGCTTTTTTACCAAATACTCCACTAGTTTCTAAAATAAAGAATAATAATTCCTTTGTTTAACCAGCATGTTATTGACATGAAACATAACCTAGATTGTCTTCAAGATTTATCAAGAAAGCAAACTCTTGTCTAACCTCTCTAAGGTCTTGTTAGACATCTGTGACTCCGTTCTGAAGACTTTTGTTTTACCATCAAAGACAATAGATAATCTCATTTTTCATGGCTATATTTGAACACATTTCCAGTAAAGAACTTGAAATACAGCTTCATTCTTCATTCAGAAATGGGGAAAGAAAGAGTTAATCTGATCCTGAGGGCTTTCTTTCCATATGCACTACTGAAAATGTGTAACAGATACTTGGAGCAGACAGGCTATGGGACACAAATAAACTCAGTTTCTGCTGCTGTAGTTTTAGACCCATGTTGCCATGAAAAAATGTCTAAGGATTTAAGAATAATTTTAAGTTGGTTTCACAGTCTGAGCAACACATGCCTGTGAGCCTCTGATGTCTGCAGTGCAAACCAGGCATGCAGGGTCACACCATAGCTATGCTGTGCCCAGCACTGTGTGTCACCTATCCTCTAGGGACACTGTCCCAGGGGACTTCTTTCAGACTAGATAATTTCTGGCTCCTTAAAGTAACATTTGTGTGGCTTTTCCTCAAAGAAACACAAAAGGAAGATGGAGTTGTGACCTGCTGTCAATTCTTTCTTAATGAAGCATCTAAAGGCATTGAATTACGGTCACACTTGGTGAATGAGCCCATTTCTCCCCCCAAAATTCATACAAGGAGTAATTTCTAAAGATAAGAATTGATCTAAGGGAAACTATTGTCTGGTTATCACGGATGATGCATCATTGGACAGAATAACCAAACCTACATGAAGTACTTCTAACAGAAGATTATTTCCAAATGAAAAAAAAAATAGTATTTCCAAACAAAACAGACATTTGGCTCAAAGTGTGAGATATTGTGATATTTAGACACTATCAGACCTAGTTTTGTTTCTTTTAAGACAAAAATTTGCAAATCAAGCAGCTGGTGCCAGAGATATTTCCAAGCTGGTAGAACTGGACATCCCGCAGGGGGCTGGATCCTCCAGGAGCTCTGCAGCCACCCCCACTACCCTGTATTTCTTACATTTGCATTACCACCAGGATGTCTCTAAATTCTCCTCACAGTTCTCCTCAGTGTTCTTCAAATCCACACATTTCAGCAATAAAGGCACCACAGCATTTAGGATTGACGCTGTGGGAAAAGGAAGTATTTTCTTTAACCCATAAAGTGAAGACCTTGAACAAAACCCCTAATGTTTTGTGCCAAAAAGGGTATCTTCCCTGGATTTTAGAAAGGCTTCCCTTCTGCTATGCAGTGGTGGCATCTGAACTATTGCAGGACTAAAATGGGACAGTTATCTTCAAGAATCTAAATTTGGAGGTGGCCCCAGAATGCTCACAAAGGACGGCAGTTACCATCAACTGCTCTGTAATTATAGATCTGCTTGTTCACCTTCCCAAATCCTTCAAACCTTCCAAAAGGAAACAGGAGACATTTGAACTTGCAAACTTCAAAGGACTGTTTAGGATAGCTTTAAAAATAAATGAAGATCAATCAGTTCAATGCATTTTCTCCCTATTGAAAGCATTTCACCTCTGAAAATCCAAGGAGGAAGAGAGCAAATCTTTAATAGAAGAGGAGGCAGATATGTGGACTAAAGGACTGCTACCTTATCCAGGCTGTTCAGTTTTGTTGTATCACTTAGTTCTCACAGGAGAGCAAGTTTCCAAAATTTCCCTAGGGTTTCATACATATTCTCACTCTCTTTTCCCCTCTGCTTTGCTAATTCATGCTGCTGAAATAAACTTTTCCAACATCACCCTTATTGGTAATGCTCCCTCCTGATCACATCCAAAATGCAAGGCACATTTTGCTTAAAAAAAAAAAAAAAAAATTGGCCTAAAATTGGAGAAAAATAAGTCAAATTTTTACACCTAGATATTTTTGTGTCTGTTTTTATTCATGAAGTATTTTGGGGTCAAATTTTTTCATATTTTAGAAGCTAGTCACTTCTTTTTGCTGTCATCTTAATGGCCACAATAAAAAAAGGGACATTTGCAGCTGGCAATGTTTTCTCCCTCAGGTCAGTTTGTGTTTAATGGCTGTGTCCACATCATAGATATGGGTGAGAACTTCCATTTCCCATGCCAGGTGCCATCTCAGGCTATATACCAGTGTTGGATTCAGCCCTTTTCTGACCCAGAGATGGGGCAATTGAGAGGTGTTGTAAAAACTTTTGTTCCATTTTCAGTCTCATGGTAAGGGTAAGACAATACAGATGTTATAATTCATTTATATTAAAGTTTGTATACAAATACATACTATATAAGCTTTCTATCAAACTTTGAAAATTTTCTACAAATTCATTTCCCACATACTAGCAAGTGAAAAACATGAGAAACAGCCACAAAGGAGGAGACCTCCCTCACGTTGCTTATCTCCACATTTGCCACACTTTTTCCTGGGGACAAACCAAGGAATTCACTGTTTGGAAAACCCCCCCGGCAGCAGCCAGGAATCCATGATAATTTTTAAAAATGCCATTAATGGAACAGAGGAAAACCAAGAATTCTTCTGTCCCTAAAGATCTGTACAGCAGAGGAGACCAGAAACGACCAAGGGGTGATTGAAGACATTTCACATCCTCTTGTTCAGCTCCAGAAAATTCAGGAATATCTGCCAGGATCTGACTCATGAGGAGATGCCCTTTGTAGTCTCCTGGTTTTGACAGGTTGGCATCCTTCCCCTCTGCCTTACCTCTCCACAGAGAACCATGGAATAGTTTGGGCTAGAAAGGCTTTTTGCTGGTATATTTTCCTGTTAAAAGATACTTATTTTGTGCCAGTAGAAAGATGCTATATTTATTACGAAGAAAAATATTTTGCATTCCAAGAAGGAGAAGAAGAAGAGCTGTAAGTAAGGTCCCTCTGTGCACAGATTATTTTGGTAAAACAGATCTCAGCAGTCCCTATCAAAATCTTTTTGGCAGAGTAATAAGCTTTTTTTTCCTTTGGTTCTTAAAAAACAATTCTGCACATCAATAATGCAAAAACAGCTGTTCTAACTGAATGCCTCCCTTTACAAGGCCTTCAGCATGTTACTGGTAATTAATATTGAAATTAATACTGCAGCATTTCAATTCCAGGAATGTAAAGTTATGTGGAATCTCATTTGCTTTGAGTCCAAAGGTGTAAATGTCTTTGCTGTATCAATGTGGCAATCAGTGATTTTGTTACAACTAACCTTAGAAAGGTTTGGCTTAATTTGTCTGTATTCATTTTTGGGGAGGTACCTTGCAAAGTTCTCTTTTTTAGTGCTCTCCCTCAGCTTTTGAGGCAGAAAAAGGATTCCTGATTTTTAATGTCATACATTTTTTCCAGAGGAAATTTCCATGTTCTATGAGATACACAGGCATCCAAGTATGAAGAATCTTGTGCTTTGTATCAATACAAATAAGCACTAAGACTCAAAGTTTTCATTGTTGTTGTTAACAGCTTTATTTTCTGAGGTTATTGTTTAGGTCTAAAGGAGATTTTAGATGTCAGTGCTAAGTGGTGGCAGGGTACTCAGGGGGAAGGTATTCAATGCAACTCAAAAAGACATTTTTCAAAGGCATTTTTCTGTGATATCTCATATATTTCCTTTCCTGGCTCTAATTTTAATATATTTACTTTTCTGCCCCTCTGAGTTCATATTTACAGATGAGGCTGTGTATCGAAGGTATGATGGTAAATATCAGCTGTTGTAACAGCTTTGTTGTACAGATTTTTTTCATCCTGAGCTGCTCTGGATGGGAGAAAACCTTCTGAAAGCTGGGGGTGTAACCACATCCTTGATTCAGACAATTATAGGACACACTTAAGCCTTGGCCACTGAATAGTTGAACTAACACCAGCCCCATTCCACCACCAGCCCCATGCAAGTATCCAAAGGGAAGACACGTGTGGCCAAAGGGATTTCTCTGCCTATTGTTTCCCAGAGGGCTGTACATCTGTGGAAGAAAAGCAGAGAAGAAAGTGGAAATGCCAGGAAGCAAAGCAGGAAATCCAGGAGCTCACAAAAGGATTGGGAACAGAGAGGGTTTTGGGGCTGGTTAGTGCTGTTAAAGAGTATGAACAAAACATCCCCTCTAGCATTATTTTCATGCTTGTGGTGACTGAGAAAAACAGATTTCTACATTCTTTGTAATTAAATAAGATTACCTTGAGAAATGTCACCAGGCCCTCTTCTACATGCTGGGGGAATAACTGTGAAACAGTTTTCAAATACAAATCGATTTCACTGCTGCTCTTGCTGAGGCAAACAGGAAATGGAAGCAGGGCTTGTAGAAACCAATATCAGACCTCTATAAAGTGGTGAAACAAAGAGCCAGAAATATCACAGAATTACCAGAATATAATCTCTGGATGGCAAATCAATGATGCTCAAAGAGAAAGGAAATCCATGCTTAGAAAGTGGAGAAAAAAGGTGTTAGTAAATTTGGAAACAATTCCTGCCTTGTGGCTTAGTTCTTTGGTATGAGGGAGCTGTTCATGTTTCAAGAACAACTCTTGCTTTTTATGAAGCCACAAAAGTCCCAACATAATCACCAAAGGCCAGGATATTTGACATGAGGCTGGTGAACAGAGCTATGATGGGCTAGAGCAAGGCTTAAAGGAACTAAAAAATCTGCTCCAGACAGAAATCAAGACAGGCTGTGTGTCTTCTGTCTGGAAGCAAGTAAATGAAAATTTTGCCAAAACCCCTCAATTCATTGTCCTCTGCTCATGAAAAGACGATGTTTAAGTAATGTGTCAGTGAGTGGGAAAGTTAAAAAAAAAAAAAAAAAAAAAAAAGCATAATTTGTACAATTTCTACAGAAAAATGTTTTTTTTAAGTGCAAAACTGTGAGGAAATTGTTCTACAACTGCTAGAAATGGCACCAATTGAAAGACTTTTGCCAGGGGGAGGAGGCAAAGGGGATGAAGAAAAGAGAGTGGGAAAGAGATGATGCAGAAGAGCAACCTGAAAAGGTAAATTTTGGAAGTACATACACCAGCTGCTCCCTTCTTGTTCATACCTGCCAGTTGGGCAACTCTACTGAATGTGCAATAAGTGATTTTAAAGCAGACAACAGAAAGTTAGTACACCAGATTGTTAGAGTGGGCAGGAGAACTACTGATCCCAAACTGAACAGTATTTGTGAATGGAGAGAAATCGGAGGGGTTGGGAGAGGGAGCTGGACTCCAAAATGCACAGCAAGAATCTGAACATCCAAAGTTGAGAACAAACTGATAATCAGTTTGGATTAAGTACAGTGAATCACTGAATCTCAGACAGGTTGATGGATGTGAGCCCCGGAGGGTCCAAGGATCAAGCTCTCTCCACAAGCAGGGTCATGCAGAGCAGGCAGCCCAGGAGAAGGCAATGAATGAATTTGTGGTGAGCATCCTCTCCTGGCCCCAGGGTGAGAACAGCAATAGCTTTGTGCTCTGGAGGATGTGAAGTTTGCAGAAACTCTGGAGTCCCCAAAGGGGTAAAGTTTACACCTTCCTCAAAAAGCACAAAAGAAAAATATCCTGGTAACAGCCTATACAATGGAAAGGTGGAGATTCACTCAAGGAACTTTTAAGAGAGGAGACACATCTTGATGCTTTAATCCTAAGGAGAAAATAGCTCAGATCTACTTCCTCCTGTAAGGTAGTTCTGGTCCAAATAAATAAAATGGGATATAGATTACAACTGGGATCATTATAATGAATGGGATTTCAGCCTGTAACTGTCTGGGAACTGTGGAATTCAAGGTTGCTAAAAGAATATTAAGCAATGAATGTCTGTAATGAAAAGCATTTCAACAAGAAGATTAATATTTTGTAAAAGATAGAAAAAAAAAACAAGCCAAATCCCAAAGCCATCTCCTTTGAATTGCTGCGATGAGACTGAGCAAAGAAAAATCCTAAGAATGTGGATGAAATTGTTTTAGGTTGATGTGAAAATCATCACTTACCTACAGTAGTTAAAATGCCATTGTGTCCAGTGAGTTAATAATTTTTACTTTTGTCTCCCCTCTCCTTTCTTTTTCAGTGTTGGTATTTTAGGCTTTGTTGGGACAAAACCTAACACTGAAATAAGAATTTAATTTGCATTGTGAGTTTAACTTCATTGTGATTTCCTATGGGAAAATTGTTAAAACAATATTCCTACAAGCATGAAATACAGCTCTAAACAAAGGCAGGTGTTTTGTCATTAGTGATATTCCTGTATCACCCACAGCAGTTACCTGTTGATCCTTTATGGCAGGGAGCTGGGACATAAAGGAAGAGAAAGGCAGGAGAAAAGAACAAGAGGAAAAATTTATAATAACAGAGGCGCAGCAAAGCAAGAGATACAACCAGCACAAAAAAAAAAAAGTAATGCTGGGAGTGAAGAGCAAATGTTTGATAGGAAATGGACTTGGAGCAAGGGGGAAGCTGCATCTTTGTGTCATGGGAAACATGGGTTTGTTCATTTTCTTCAGACCATCAGGTCTATAAAAAATATCTGAAGCAGACAGTAGTCGTTAACTTTACAACAGCAATTTTAGGGGAGAGAAAGGTGAGAATGGATCTTGTTTTTGCTACAAGTTGAGGTCAAGAAAGTCTGAAAGCAGTCAAAAGAAATATTTTTTATTATTTATTTAGAAATTAGACCTGAGGGAAACAGTGTCTCTCAGCCTTCAGCTGTATGGGATCTTTTCTTGCCAGTTGGGCTTGCTGACACTTTCCTTCCCTTGCATATTGTTCCTGGAGCTGGAGAGCTGGGAGGGCTCCTCATATTCCCTTTTCCTGCCCAGTGATCTCCCACCTCTAGTGGGAAGTGCAACTGGGAATTGAGACAGGGGGAGCTGGCAGACCCAAGAGTGTGTCCCCAAAACAGCCCTGATGCCCAGGAGGCAAAATTTAATTTTCTTCCCTGATACGACCAACTTTCAGAAGGCACCTTGGATCCTGCAGCAGTTTGGGCCCTGTGTAGTTGACAGGACAGTGAACAAAGAGAAAACCTGAATCCTTCTTCTTCCTTTTCAGTCTCTCTGTCCCCTCTTAGCACAGTGGCTCCTGACGTGAGGCTGTCTGGTTAACTCCATGAAGATCCCATTACTATTTTTTTTTTGTTGTTTTGTAAAAGCAGGAGAATTTGGGAATGATGGTCATTGTTTTCCCTGTTCTTCTTTAAACCTAGGTCTGTTCTGTGTGCACCATTATTTAATGTACATCATTTAAGGGTCTTTTTACCTTATTTCAGTATAAAGAATGGAGATCAAGGAATTTTACTTTCTTATTGAAACATAGTTTTCTCCTTTACAGAAAAGGTAGGAGAGTGGAAGGAATGGAACACATTATTTGGTATAAAAACACCTTTCTGGTTTTACCTTTATGGGGATGTAAGCAGTGCTAAACCTAGGCTTGGTCACCTCATTCTGTGAACTCATCTCACTCTTACAGATTTCATCTCCGGGTGAAAGGAAAATTTTTCCCTACCTAATTTTAAAGGAGCACATTTAAATTCAAAAGCAACCCACTAGAAGACCTTTTTTCTCAATATGACCAGAAATAGGATTCACATCTGTCTGTTTCTGTGTAATGTTAGATTTTACTTACAGATCTTTTCTTAAATTCAGATGGAGTGTTTATTTCAGTGTGGTCTTTCTTTTCTCCAGCTCTCCACTATCAGGGCCTAGTTCTGGGAAATGAAGAGCAAAAGGCCAAACCCCACTGAAATGACCATTATTTGTGCTTGTCAAGCACATCTCAATCTTTGTACTGCCCTGTCATCTCCTGGATACCAAGAAAAATGCTTAAAGCTTAAAATTGCTCAAAATTGAATCTGTGATGGGGACTCACCTTGGCTTTGCAGAAGTTAACTTTGCAGAAGAAGAATCACAGCAGAAAAATCATAGAATCATGGAATGGTTTGGGTTGGAAGGGACCTTAAATCTCATCCCATTCCACCCCCTGCCATGGCCCGAGACACCTTCCACCATCCCAGGTTGCTCCAAGCCCCCTCCAACCTGTCCTTGGACACTTCCAGGGATGGGGCAGCCACAGCTCTCTGGGCAACCAGGGCCTCACCACTTTCACAGGGAGCAATTCCTTCCCAATATCCAAGCCAAACCTACTCTCTTTCATATCACATTTGAGTCCTATTCTAAGAGAGGATTCATCTGTTGGTAAACAGATTTATACTGCCAAAGCCTGACCAATGCAAATGCCACTTTAACACCATTCATTTATTTAAATGACAAGATCAGGCATCTTGGAGTTCTCGTTTAATAAAATCAAGGATCTGGTAATGTGTAGGTCTATTGAAGTGTTTGAAGTAGCTGACAATCTTACTTTTCTTGGACAGTCTTGGAAAAAGTATAATTGATAATGGGTGGACATAAAATAAAAATAAATATATGTAAATTAAAAGAAACAAGCCACCAGTTTTCTCACTCCTGTATTATGTAAAAATAAGAATGCAGCCTCTCATGGCCAGAAGAGCCATGAAAACACTATACTTTCTCTGTGAATATAAATTTGTTAAGTGTTAAATATCCATATGATCTGGGAGGGCAACATCACTGAGATAACAGCCTATGGCAAGTTAGAATAAAAATACTTGAATTTTTTTTTTTTTTTTAAGCAAAGAAAACATGAGAGTCATTGCAAAATTATTACAGCCAGCTAATTTACCTTTGAATGTGCCTCAATTTAACTCCCATCTCTTTCCCCACAGGTAACAATCCTACAACAGCTAAAAGCAAGTGATGTGGTTTTTGGCTCTATCACACAGTGTATAAAACCTGTTACTGTTAATGCCTCTTGTACAATCACAGCTGTTAGTTCTTTTAGTAGCTTTTTGAAGGCTCTCAGTCCCTCCCAGCCCCACCATGAGCTCCCCCACCCTGTCAGTGTCCTCTTCTCCTGCGCTGGTTCCTTCTCGGGGCCTTCAGGAGACTCTCCCAGTATTTCGCACTGCTGTGGAACAGCTGGACCATCTCATGGTCTTTGTTATCCAGCACTCTGGGCAGAAAGAGAGAGGATTTCTGTGTCCTGCGGGTTTTAAAGCCCCTCCTGGGTCGTCCTTTGCCGTTGATGGAGACATACCAGAGTCTCTCAGCGCTGGCTTTGCGCTTGGTGCCCGCCCTGCTGGGCACAGTCCGGTACAGGCGGGAGGCATAGGTGTTGTAACCCAGCTCGTGGATCCTCTCCACGAACTCACACTCAGAGTTGTAGCTCTCCTGGGAAGGAAACGCGGGAAAAAATCTTAAGCCAGACTCTCCTCAGTTTTAGGACAAGGACAGCAACACACTTGGTAAGAAAAGCACAGAAGGCAGGAGGGAAGCACTGAGCCTGAGCAAGGTGCTCCCTGTCAGCAGTGTGAGCACACTCTGTGCTCCAGAGACCCCAGGAAGCGGCTCCAAAACCAAACCAAAAACCAAGATGGCATGTGAATAGGAGTGAATAGCTCTGCTGATTGTTCAGCTGTAATTTTTTTTTTTTGTGCTTATCAGTTTAATGCAGCTGTGAAAGTGGACAGATTATTCAATTGCTGCCTATCAACCTCTGCCATCTATTGAAAAGGTAAAATCCCACAGTGTAATGTAAAATGCATCTTTTCAATTTGCGTATTAGTCATTAGATAAACTTGCAGTCTGTTACATCCAGTTCAGACTGGATATTTGAACAGTAAAACACACCTTTATGGAGCGTCTTTGTCAGCATAACAAAATGAAAGCACACTCTGCCTACCTGTGTGCTCCTCCAAAATGTCAGGCTGCTCCTTTATCACAAACTGTAAGGTACAATATGCATGCATCCCAATTGCTCACACTTCGCATGATCTGTCCAAAATTGCCCATTTTCACCTGCTCCTTGACTGGGAGACCTCTCTGCAAAAGCCTGGCATGAGGAACCCCTTCTCCCTCCCTGGGAGCAGGAGAACCAGCACAGACAAAGGACCTCCCACACTGTCCATCTTCCCTTAACTCCAAACCCATTCTTGCTCCACCAGTGGGATTAAGATTTCAGGATCTAAAACGTGTGAAGCACAGAGGCAGAAGAGAACTACCACCATGTTTTTTTATTTTTCATTGTCTGGAGGGTGTGGAAAGGGCACAGGTAGCCAGGCTGAGGCCAGAAAAGACCTAGACCCTATAAGCAGCTTGTCTTTCGTGCTGTTCACTCCCCAGAAACACTGATGGGTGTTTAACAAGATTTTAAGACGCCACATGTCCCGGCTTCCCAGCTGTGCAACGGAAGCGCCCTTCCTTGCAAGGACAAGGTTTACAGATGCTGTGTGCTGGAGCCCACACAGCCACCAGATGTAGGTGGATTTGTCCTGCTGCCTGCTTCCCTTCTGGCTGGGGAGGGTTTATCACACAGGATAAATCCAGAGGATTATCACAATCTGCCAAGGGCACAAAGGAATTCTGCAGGCTCAACAAACCCATCTGTTGACATGAGGAAATGGGTGAACTGAGGGATAATGGAGTTATTCCAGTACCATTTCATAAAATGCTCCCTGGATAATTATCCCTGAATTAGTTAGGTTTTTTAAACAGGGGCCTTGCACAGGGTTTTGGGCTAGCGATATCAGTGAAGTTGTTGGACAGGCAAGCAAAGACAGGAAGTTTCTCCTGAGCTGAGCCCTCATCCCTTCCTGCTCCTGTGAAAAAAGCTGGAGTGGAATAGCATTCCCTGGATTGTCCCTCCAGCTCTGAAACACTAGTCTGAATCAGTCTCTCCCAAATTTGAGCTGGAAGGGGACAAATTATCTTTTCAAGTTATACAGAAACCTTCCATGGCTGATACTCTTTGGCACGTGACAGATGAACAAACCAGAGAATGAACAATCAGGAGATGACCTGATGCTCCTAGCACCAGAAAGGGAAGTCCAGGAGAAAAGGAGCTATCCTGCTCCTGACTTTTCTGCACTTTAGGAAAGGAGCTTTTAGCTCAGAATTCGTTTAGTCTTATTTAAATTCAGTGTAAGTCATCTGAAGGGAAAAACCCCTATTTTGAAGAAGAAAGAAAGAAAGATGAGGAAAAAAATTGAAAAAATCATATTTCCAAATAATTTCTTTGGGGCATATGCTGGCTCTGAATAGATGGAGGAGGTCCATTGAAAAATATACCCATTTCAATCAGAATATCAACCAGAAATATAAAACTGGACAGCCTTAACTTTGGCAAGCATCGTTACCATGCCCTTATTCCTCTCCAGCTGCATTTTCCTTTGCCAAAATTGTTTGTAGTGTGGTTCTCTGCAGTAGCAAAAACCCCTCATCTTTACATACAGACTCCTTAATCAGTGAGCATCACGTCAGGCACATTAGAGAAACTGGGTCGTAAGCACTGCTGGAACACTTCTGAAAAGCTGGAGCTAAAGGTGTCAACCTGGGGAGGGACAGAGTTTATTGTGTCACCTAGGCTGGGTTCTCATGGGAAAAGATCACATCTCCCAAGGGTATGTCCTGCTGCTCAGATCAATAGAATGACATCTAGGAGGGAGCAAATTTCACATCAGCCATATTTCCCCTCTTCAAACCTGCTTCCACGCCCCAGGATTCATGGGGAAACTGAACAGTTTGGCTGTCCTGCAGTGAGAGATCAAAAGATTGCTGGGATGTTATCAAAGATAGTGGAAGAAATTCAAGTAGGGAGATACTGTGTACGGCACACACTGACAAATGTGCCCTGGTATGTCCCTGAGTGTGAAGAAGTCTAAGCTGAAGTATTTTATTCACTCAGGGGAAATACTGTCTGGACTGAGAAGGCAAGGCTCCCACTCATATCAGGACACCCCAGATTTTATCTCACAGATCAAGGAAAAAAATTAGGTCAAAGGAATAAAATACAGTTTTTATTTTCACCTTTATCTTCTTGCACCTTCTCATTTTTACTTTCCTTGCACAGCCCTACCTTTTAGTACTGCAATTTCTTCCACTGCCCAGCCATAAGCTCTGTGCAAAGGAGCTCTCATCAGGAGGCTGCTTTCCTGTAGCATCAATGCTCAGTTACTTGTGGACACTCTTTACCTGACATGTCTCTGCTGGCATCAAAAATCCATACAAAATATGGACAATTCTGACATTCCACAAACCTGTGGCTGTCCAGGCAGTAAGAAGGTAAGAACACAGCTTTTTCCCCACTTTTAAGAATATACTGATTGGTTGCCCATAAGAATTCCAGGCAAAAACCTCTTTTAACCTCTTTTAACTTTACTCTTCTCTAGAAATGTAGATTTATAAGAAATCATTGCTCCACACTAGACCTGTTCCCCCCACAGGAAATGATAGGCACATGCCAGGCTTCAGTAAAACTTACTGATGCATACAGTCTGCCCCTCTTGTTCATGGCCAGGTATCTTCCAGAGAACAGGCCCTTGATGGCAACAATTCCAACATCCACAGCAGTTATTTCCAGAATACCTCGAAACAGAATTAGGAGATGTGTTATTGCTCAAATATAATTTTTTGAGATACATTTGCATGGCTGCTTACCTGAGGAGTGTGATCTCACAGCTACCACTTGCTCACATAAGAAACAGGGCAATCATGTGAATGAAATTATTATTATTTGAAACAATACAAAGCAAGGATGATGGGGGAACTGTATGAGACAAGGCGGACAAGAAACCCTAAGATGTCTGATTGAGATTGAACTCTTTCAAAAATGAAAAAGATCTGACACTGAACTAGAGGTTCACTTAATCCTATATATCTATAAAAAACTTTAAGTCCTCTTTAATGCTTAGGAACACAAGAGCTCTTGACTTATTGAAGTCAGTCACAAAGCTGCCCATTTCAGGACAAAGCCCTTGCTGAGGTGTCCAGAGGGTGAACCAGAGCAAGGCCGCTGCATTTTAGAGCCAGGTACATAATCATGAAAGGGACTTGAGATTTAGGAAGTCAATGCTGCCCTCCAGACAAGGACTGTGTGACTGTCTGAGACAAATTAAAAGGGAGAATATTTTCAGGCCAAGATGGGATCCTGCAGCACGAGAACTGTCACAGGCAAGGCCAGTGCAGCACCTGCCCAAATGTCCAGCCAAAGGTGCCAGGACAATGATGGAGGCACAAAAGACTCTGTGGACGCTGTTGTATGTGCATGACTCTCCATCAGGCTCGCTCAAACCCTGCTCTCAGTTCTCCAGCCATGGCCTGATGGCTCCGTACTTTCTATGAGTGCTTGAAAGCAAGATGTGACTCTGGCACCCAAACCTACTGCTGCCTTTTGGAAAGCCTGAAGGCAGAGCCGGGGCTCATTCCATGTGCAGAGTTGGATTGCTGGGAGCTCTGGGAGAGTTGGGCTGGGTCTGGCACAGCTGGTTTGAATCAGGCACCGGTTCGCTGCTGAAGGATGCCTCCTCCGGGCTGTGACAGCGAGGGGGGGTTTCTCTAGGAAATAGTGGTTTTCCTTTATGGACTTCAGACAGATCCCTGAGGTCTCCCTATCTCTGTGGGCCATCACCAGGCGGGATTTACGCATCCTGGGGTAGCGGGGCCGGGGCGGAGGCCGGGCCGTGCCGGGGCTGGGTGCGGGGGCGCCGGGGGCTCTCCCGGTGCTGAGCCCCGCTCTCCTCCCTCCTGCCGCCCTCGCACAAACCCCCTCACTCCCGACATATCCGCTTTCATCCTAATTACCGCCGCTGCCCGACACATGTCACAGGGGACAGATGTGATTTAGCCGGCGGAGGCTCAAGCCCCCCGCGGGAGCCAAGCTGGGACGGGACGGGACGGGGACGGGGACAAGCGGGCAGCCCCGAAGGGCTCTGGGATCGGCGCTGGGAGGTGCCGGGCACCGGCTGCCGGGCGGGCTGGGCTTGGGCAGGGCTGACCTCCGGCGCAGCGAACCCGAGTGACAGCTCGGCCGGGCTGCGCAGGGCAGGCTCGCAGTCCCCGTCGGGGAACCTTGGGGTTTGGGGGTCTCCTCCTACCCCGCGGGGATCGCGACCCGGCTCGGCTCGGGACTTCCCGACCGCTTCGAGAGCCAGGGGTACTGCCAGCCCCGGGACAGGGGAGCTGCGCGTCTGGCAGAGCCAGCGGGGCGGCTCTTGGGACTCGAGGCGAGGGGAGGGGGCCAAAGCCCCGAGCCCGGGGGATGCCCCCGGTCTCCGCCGAGGAGCCACAGCCGCCCCGGTGGGCAGCGGCGGCGGCGAGAGCGGCTTCGCCACCGCCCCGTCCGCCCCGTCCAGCAGCCGCTGCCCGCGGGGGCCGGGGCCGGAGCCGGGGCCGGGGCCGAGCCGCTGGTGCGGGTGAGGGATCCCCATTCCCGCCCAGCCAGGCCCGGGGGCCGCGGTCCGGTGAGCCCGGTACTCACTGAAGACGCTGTTCTTCTCCAGGGTGCCGTTGATCCTGCCGCTGGGGTGGATCTGGAGGTGGTACTTGGTGGCACAGTAGAGCTTCCTGCGCCGGGGCGCTCCCCCGAGGTGCTCGTAGACGCCGCCGCGTCCCCCCGCATCCCGGCGCGGCCGGGGGGCGGCTCCGGCGGCCTCGGGCACGGCCGCGGCCCGCCCTGGGGACCACGGCTCCTGCAACAGAGTCAGGAACAAGATCCAAATTATGACCATTGTGGCATGATGGCCGCAGCGCTTAGCCTGCTGGGGAGAGCGAGACTCGCAGCGAGTGGCACCAGGGGTCCCATTAAAGCCGTCTTGCTAGCAGCACTCCGGAGATGCCGAGCGCACGCTGCTTCGAGCCGTGCAGCATCGGCAAGATTTTATCAGCCTCGATGTGGCCCTTTTATCTGTCTCAGATTTACTTAAATCAATAGACATCGGCAAAGGCCACCGAAGAGTCCCAGCTGTTTGTGTTACACACAGCTGCCGTGATCAGCCTTCTCCTTGGATTTCCAGATAGACAGACGGCATGCGTGAGACAGAGTCAGAGAGAGAGAGAGGGAGGGAGAGAGGGAGGGAGCCGCTGAATTTCGGCAGGAGACTGTGGGGAAAATAGCTGATCGACGGAGCATAGAAATAAAAGGAGCTTCCTGCAACAATAGCCCGATCTGCGACCAATTGATACAGAGCAGAAGAGGCAAAAGGTATCAGTCTCGTGTGAACTCCCAGAGTGCAGCGTGGATAAAATTACACAGCATCTCTCTCCCTCTCCCTCCCTGCCGCCACCGCGCACACCGCACACCCCCGCACGGGGGCCGGCTGCGCCCGCCGCCTGCCCCGTGGACCCTCCGCCGAGCGGAGCCCCCCGCGCAGCCCCCGCGCTCCGGGAAGGGGGGCTGGTGCTCCAGGAAAGCATCTTCGGGAGGTGGCTTTGGGGAGTGCGCGCTAAAGGAAGAGCAGCGAGGGAGGGGGTGCGGGTCCGGCTCCCCCGGAGGCGGTGGGGGGAGAAAACACCCCAGTGGCTCGTGCTCAGGATCCGCTCAGCGTGTGCGTGTCCCCCTCTCTGCCCCCGGTGAGGAGAGCAAACAGTTATTCCTGAATCATTCAGCTCACGTTTAGGACTAATAGGCGTTGTTTAGATAGAGCTTTCACGATTTAATCATTCCCAAATTAACTTAGGCAAAATAAGGCCCGGCAAGTATTCCGGTGTCCATCCCTGAGTGCATTTGCAAGAAGTCGTAGCTAATCCTTTTCCTTGACTCCTGGAAAGTGCCTGGAAAGTCTCATTAGCTGGCGCGGAGCTGCCCTCGCTACCCTGTCGCTTCACACCACTGCCTACGCTTTCAAAAGAGGATGGAGCTACCTATAAATAAATATAAAAGAAGGCAAAAGGTTCAACAGCTCCGTGAATTACGCTGTCCCTGCGTGCTCCTCAAAGGCGGCTCGTTAATTAGATTAGCATCTGAAACAGGCAGTAGGAGTTTTGGGGAAGTGTTTGAGAGATAATTAGTATTAATGTGCTTGAAGGGCACACAAATACACCTTTGAAGTGAGTCACGTCAGAATTCAAGCGTTTGCCCTTGATCAATATAATTTCTTTTTTCCGGAACTGGTGAACATGAGGAGGTCTATAAATTTTTTTAAAGACCTTCCTATGTAGAGCAGGAGGATTTTCTTACACGTTAAAGATTTATTTTAAAAGGGAAGCGGGAAAATAAGGGAAGGGGTACGACCTTAACCTAAAAGGAATGGCAGGAGGACAAAACTGTCTCGAAAGCTACTCCCCGTTTTAAGATGTGTTTAATATTTTGTAGTTCTTCAAGGCTAAAAGGATTTTCATTATACAGTCGTCTGGAATAAAAGGAAACACACAAAAAAACCCACAAGCACCCTCTCCGCCATTACCACCCTTCCTCCCCCTTTTCTTCTCCACAAGTCAAGCTCCAGCCTCACAAGGAGAGTTTGATCTGGGGATGATAAATGTTTGTACAATTAATTCTTTATTGCTATTCTCCTACAATGCCACTGCCAGGCAGTCAAGTGGTTCCAGCGTACCCACTGGAAGCTAAAAAAGCAGTATATGCAAATAAAAATATTCAGGACCCCGATTTTGGAGTGTATGGGTTGAGGGGAGAGGGGTGTTGCTTGCGGGCCAAATCCTCCAGTCCATCCTAAAAGAAGAACCTCTGTGGAAAACCTTCCTCTCGGGGATGCTCTGTAAATCGTCTCCTGGGGACTCGCAACCTCTGACAAGCTACGAGACAACTGTGGCAGCAGAGAAATAACTCTTAACGTGCCACGAGTCTCCTGAAAGATGCTTTCACCGGTACCGCTTGAAGAGAAGATAAAACACAATTACTGACAGTAATTACAACGATCTCTTAAGAGCAAACCTCGGCTCTGTCCTGAGCCTGGTGCATCGCCCTGTGGATGTGCATTTGACATTTTCCGTTTCGGGATTCGCAGGGCATTTTCATTAGCGCTCCGAAAAAAACCCACACCAATCCCGCAAGATCCTCCTCCCACCCCCACCGCAGTAATAAACCCCAAAGACCAGTGGGTGGAAGAGTAACACGCTAATGACTTTTGTTCAAATTGTTTCCATCTTGATCACATTTTCATAATTAGCGCCATCAGCCACAAATCTTTCCGCCCTGGGCATCTGCCGCAGCCAGGCTTCCCGAGCGATGTGGATTCTGCTTGTTAGGGAGGGGAGCACTCACAGGTCCATCATTAATGGTCCCCCTTTCAAATGAAACCAACCCGACCCCCACGGAAATATCAAAGAGCCTTAACTACCTCGTCTCACTCGGGCAGCACTGAGTAGCGAACAGCCGAAGTCGTTTCGCTCTGCGCAGACATCTCCACAATAAAACATAAGACAACTCCTGTATATGTTAAGTTTGTCTGGTGACCATTTTTGGAAACAAAAAGGGTCGGTCCCTTTGATGTGGTCTGATTCTAACAGGGGCTGCGATGTCAGATGTGGTCTACAGAGTCTTTCTGGAAATATTTTTAATTATGCTCCAGAGCTCCTTGTAGCTCCAAAGTAACAATCAGAGAGAGTGCTTCGACTCTGTCACTTCACGGGGGGGGGGGAAGGGGGGGTGGGGGGACGTCGGAGATGGGAGAAGAGGCTCTAGACCGTACCTAACTAAATCAGAATTACGGCTGATAATGATCTTCTAATTCTCTCGAAGTGTGTGATGTTAAATGGAACGCGGTAGGGTTCTTTTATTTTTTTTGCTAACGGGGTATTTCGAAGGCTTCTCTCAGTTCAGCCATGAACCCAGCGTTTCTCCTGCAGAGCCATCGGGTGAAAGAGAGTATTTGAGACAGAGATTTTTAGCCTTGTAAGCATGCGAAGCACTGGTACTCTGAACTAATTACCCTCCGAGAAGGAATATATATATATGTGTGTGTACATATATATATATATGTGTGTGTGTGTGTGTTTGTATGTATATATATGTATTCGGATATAGACGTCTAAGATCTTTATGAGATACAATTTTATTTAAGTATTGCCTAAGCGTAAACTTTAAAAAAATGGACAAAACATTGAAAGAGCCATCTTTAAGCTATAATAAACTTTACAAACACCCATCTTGCAGCGATGGGGCTGTGAATCAGGATGTGCTGCTCCTCCGCGCCCGGCACTGATTTACGACCGGCCCGTTACTCGAAGGAGAAGGAAGTCACAATTTGTAGAGCAATAAATACCGAGGCGGTGGGTGGAGCCCCCAGCAGAAAAAAAAATCAAAACAAAAAACCAAACCAAACAAAAAAACAACAAAACAGAACAAAAAACAAACAAACAAAAAACCAAAACAACAAAACAAAAACCCCCAAACAAACAAACAAACAAAAAACCCCACGCTCTCCTTTTCCAATTAAAAATCCACCCCAGCTCGGCCGTGGAGCGTGGGAAGGTCCCAAAGAAAACAGGTGCGGTACTGCTGAGGTGTTTGTTTACGATGTGCTAGTGGCATCTTCCAAGCGGAGCTTTCCTCCCTGCTGCAGTCCCCTCACACCTGCTGACACCGAGAAGAGCCCCTAAAATCCAATTGATTTCATTCGGCTATATTTTGTTTTCTTTGTTCTGTCCTGGCGGGGTTATTCTGCACCCCGCGAACAATATAATCTTTTTAAAATTACTTTCCAGACCACACAGCATCGCGGTACTCTGCTCTGTAGGGGCAGACAATACTGTTTGTTGTATTGGACACTCCCAGAAAGCAGGATACAGGCAGAGTGAAGGAGGAAAGCTCTGCAGAGGAAATTCATGGCTTCTGAAGTTCAGGTTGCTTTTCCAGGTGGAGGAAATAAGACATAGGTAATTTCCAATGAAAGCACATGTAAAGAAAGCTATAAAAGAAATGCTAAACTCATAAAAGGCATGAATTTTTTTTCTCTTTATCCACTCATATGAAATGCTTTTCATTTTTATAGTAACTTTTTTTTGTAGTTTATGAACAAACAATCTGAGGTCTTTAGGATGACACAGCTGATTCCACACATGTGAGCAATTGCTATATTGCCCTTCAGACAGTAAATTAGTTTACAAGTTTTGATCTTTTGTATTTTGGTTAAAACATTATATAATTGAGATCTATTTTTGTTGGTTTTGCCATTATTAATATTTCAAGATGCAAGTACCTAAATCCCTTACTCCTACTAAATTCCTAGCAAAGTTGGTGAGTTTCTCTGTCTGAGAACCGAGGGATTAATCCTTCATTCAAAGTCCATGGAATTCACTAAGAGCCTTTTCTTTAATGCCAGTGAATTTGGATCAGGCCCAATCTTATTACTAAAAAAATTATTTTCTTTTGTGTTCTAATAATCTCTTAATGGTTTACTGAATTAAAATATTCAAAACAATGAATGCAGCAACATTAAAGGAGAAAAAACACCAATTTTTTACCCTCTGTTGCTTACTCCTTTTCAACACAAGACACAAAGAAAACAGTAGAAGAAATGTAACAGAGCAAAATCTGTGATGGTGAGGTTTAGATGACTGTCACGTGGCTTGGACAGATCTGTGGCAGGCTCAAAGCAAGCTACAATAGGGATATTCAGACTCATGCAGAACTGTAAACTGCAGCCAGGAAAATAACCAAACATAAAGATATGGGATAGTCCAGAAGAGGAGAAAGGGAGTGCAAAAACAATAGAAATGTAATTTGGTGGTAATCTGGAGACCATGTTAGCATACCTGCTTCACACCTTTGATATCTCAATCCTCACTTAATAGCCTGAAACATTTAATAGCCAGGAAAAACTTTAATCCCTTTTTTTTTTTTTTTGGTAACACAGCACGTGTTTTTGAAATCAGAGTTTCTTCTGATTTACACAGGAGCTTGGTGTACCTGGGAGAAATATCTAGCCCATATCCATGATGAAATTGTACTTTGTGCTTGAAGGACCTGCTGTTCAGATAAATCTCCTACTACTTTTAGAATTTATCCCCCCATTGCTTTCACAATCAGAGGCTTGTTATGATCTCACTCAGCCTTGCAAATCTTTGGGAATTGGGTTACCTGAAGATAAAAGATCTCTCTCTTTCTCCAAGCTGTGGCTGATCAACACTTTGCAAAATCAGGTGACAGGCAGAGGGGTCAGGCCTAGGTCTGTGCATGGGGTGCCCAAGCAGCAGGGATAAAACCTGGAAGCGGCTGCCATAGGAAAATGCCACATGCATAGACATTTGTCACTGGGGGAGAGAATACTGGTGCCAGGAATGATCCAATCCACTCTGAAGATCAGCAGCTGTTGCGTTTAAACTCTTCTGGGAAGACCACTTCAAGATTCGCATCATACGCCCGGGGCTTTCCCAAAAATCCTGTCTATCCTTATATGTTGACGTCAGAAGGCCACGATGCAAAGGGTCTTAAAGTTACTTCTGTCTCCAGGGATAAGGAATGGGGCCAAGGAATCAGGAGAAACACAGGCAGGGAAAGGTTATGTGATTTTAAAATCTAAAAAAAAGCTGACGTAGAGAACAATAGAAGCAGAAAGTTAGTAGCTTAGATGAATTTCAGCAGAATTCCTCTTTTCCCATGGGGAAGAGGTGAGGCATTTGTCACAGGGGAATGATCCCAGGTATGTTCCTCCACCACACAAACCAGGATGCCACAGAGTAATGATGAAAGGGAAAGGTGCAGTGCAAAGAGGGAATAAGCTGAAAGGATCTTTCCTTTTTGTACTCCCTGCATTTATCTCTCAGAGCCTGGGTGGGACATAAAATGGAGCAATTAATAACTCCTGGGGGTATAAATATGTGAGTTTATCTCCAGTCCCCATGTTCCCAAGGCCTCTCTGGTTACTGAGTTTCACACAGTGGCCATGACCTCTCTGTTCCACTTCTGTGGGGTAGGTGGGAGGCACTCAGGACACACCTGGAGAAGCTTGGGATGGAATCAGTGTTATTTTGCTCTCCTCCAGAAGGTCTGCAATCAAGGAGAATGTGGGATCAGGCTCTAGGACTTAGCCAAGCCAGCAGAAAAGTGGCCTCCACTTCCTTCCCAAAGTGGGCATTTAATCCCACAGGGAGATTAAAAATCTCTCTTGCTAGACCTGGAACTCTGTAGAGGAAATAAGCTGCTGAGAAAAAAACATATTACCTGTCTTCATTTTTTTTTTTTTGTATTTTGTGAAAGCAGAAGTCTTACTACTTAAATCCTCAAAACAAGCCAAGCCAACAAGGAGGAATCCATCTGTCCTGTTCTGCCACTGGGTACCCCACGTTAGCAGGTGTGGCCTCAGTTCCTCTGGTGCTCTTCTGCAGCACTTAATTTTTTTTTTTTCATAGCAGTTCCATTAATTAGGGTACTAATAAACTGATTCATACTATGTTCTAGATATCCTGTACCTAAGACAGTGCATCTAAGAAAGAAAGGGGTAGATAAGACAATTTGGGTCTCTTGTTCAACCCAATTCGGCCACCTGAGCTGCTAGAACTGAAGGTATATTTTTGACCTGTAACATAAAGAGGGAGTTTCAATAATTCAATAGTATGTTATCTCAGTGCACTTTCTAATCTGAGACAGTCTTCTACAATTTCTCCTGTCCTCAGAAAAATAACATAGAAGTGGTAACCCAAATTAGCAAAATTATCCAAAATAAATAAAATGTACCTGGAATACCTCAGAAGGAAAGTGCAGATGCAAGTTCTGAGAGGTGACAACACAGAAATGGATTGAGGGCTGCCCCTGACAAAGCTGGTGCTGCAAAGCCACAGGGGAAGGGTTCTACCCTGCTCCTCTCCACTTGCAGCCTCTGGTTTAAATCAGTGATTTTTAGCCCCAACAGAATATTTTCCCTTGGAGCACAGCTTTTTGGAGGAAAAGGGATGTGGTGTGATGATCAATAAAAGAGGTCAGAGCATTTTCTTTCCTGGAGTTGCACAGCTGCAGCGCTGCTGAGTGCTGTGACTCAGGTACCTGTGTTCAGACCCCAACTTCCAGGTGAAGCCCAGGTGTCCATACAAAGCCCAGCCCTGGGGAATCTTTGTCCTGCCAGCATCCCACATGTGCTGGAAGCCACCAGTGAATTTCTAATGGATGTTTTCCCCAGTGCTTCTTTGGCAGCAATCTCTCTTTCCTTGCAATTGAGTAACATAAGCTCATAAACTCAGGTCAACAAAACTAGGATCTAATGACCAGTATTATTTTTTATGTCTCTAAACCTCATTGCCACATCTGAATCCCCTTCACTGTTTTCTTTCAGGTGTTCTTCTCTCCTGAAAATAAATAAAAATATAAGATCTGCTTTCTCTCCTCTAGCTGGGATGGCTGACTGGTAAGTAAAATTGATTTTTTTTCTGAAAGAAAAAAATAAATCAGAGACTCCCAGGACAGATGAGTTGCATCCTATAAATGTGGCATCTTAGAGAGCTTTACTAAGGCCTTTTTTTTTGGCAGGTGTGTACAGAGCAAAGTTTTTCCTGTGGCTCACTTAAAAAGAACTGATGCATCTGACAGAATCCATTCTTTAGTGAGTTACAGGAGGCAGAGTCAGCACTTATTCGTGTTCTTTTGTGTCTTTATGTCTGAGCACTGCTTTCTCCAAAGGGTGTTTGTTGCTATGAATCTCTTCTTGGTAATCCAGTCATTTGGCCTTAATAGACAACCTTAAAGAAATTACATTAAAAAAAAAAAAAAGAAGAAGGATAAAAAGGTCTGTGGAAAATTTCAGGTTTATTTTCTTTTCTGAAATCACTTGTCCTCTGTTTTTAACACTTAACCACTAAACCCATTGACTGCCTGCACAGACCAGTTGAGGTTCCTATCCCAGGAACATTTTTCCCTCCTGCCCCATTCCGATATTTTATTGTATGAAAAAGAGTAAATGGGAATGCGAAGAAGTGAGACCACTCACTTGAGGTCCAGGGCACCTTCACCTGTTCATCTCAGGAGCACCTTGTCCATTCATTTATGAACAAGGATCCTGGGGTTGTGCTCCAGCTACATCTGAGTGCAACATTGCTCCTTGAAAACTGATACCTGTATCAGACCTCAAGAGTGAATCTTGGACTAATTTTCTGAGGAATTTCTTTGGATAATTTTCATTCACAGGGCTCCTCTGAGATAAATCAGTGAAGTTATTGTCAGACAAGCATCTGGACTGAAAGAGAACAGTGGGTTTTATAATCACCCAAATTTTACTGAAGCGGAATGCAGTTATAGAGAATTATTTGCTTTTGTCTGAAATGTTGAGGTTTTAAATGTAGATATATTTTTTTTTTCAGGTCACTCATTAAAATCTATTCTTTGCCCAGAAAGAAGGACACCTACCTCTGAGCAGATACACAGACACACACACAGACACACCTGCAGCCCCTACCCGTGTGTAATGCCTGAACTTGCAAACTCTTTGTCATGTGAGTAATCTTTATTCACGTGAGCAACCCCACAAGACTATTCATGCAATGGAGAGTTACTCACATGAGTAAAACTTTTGCAGAATCAGGTCCTGGATCTAACAACTGCATTTTAATTACAGACAATCCCCAAGCAATGTGTACAAAAGAGTTTTTTTCCTGGACAATAACAAAGGTTATTAGCCTGTTCTTTTTTCCCCCTTCTTGCTCTTTGATTTGAAAGGAGGCACCAATAATCCAAACCAAATAAAACTGACCTTTGAACCTTTTTTGCTGTACTTTTTCTCATGCCATGATTTCTTTAGTCTGTTAGTGATCTGAAGGCTCGTTCTGGGCTACAGCCACTTTCCCAGACAGGACTGCCTTTCGTCCCCTGACAAATCACTGCTGAGCCCCTTTTGTCCTGCACCACTTTGATCTCACCTGCCTGTCAGGCAGAAAAGAACTCCCGTACAGTCAGAATGCATTGCAAACAAATTGGCAACCATTTCATTCCTGTGCACCATTTTCAGCAGAGATCAAGATAGAGATAGAGAATTTTTAACCCTTTTCTCGACCGGCTGGACTGTGAGGGAATGCTCAGTTATGGTGGATTGATAAGATAATTTATTAATAAATGGAAGGATTAATTAAAAAACAGCGAAAAAAGCCCCAAAATCTCTCTAGATCAGAGTTGCATGGCATATTCTCTCTCAAGTACAAAGGAGTTATTGCACAGTGGGCAGTGCTATGCTCAGATACAAGCTTTGTAGAAGATCGATTCCCTTTAATTGGACAGCTGCTTAGGCATAAACTAAAGAAACATAATAGGTATTCTCCAATGTGAATGAAATTAATCCTATTGTAAATAACCATTGGAGTATTTAAAGGGATATCTGAATCCTTTCCAATATCCAAACTTAGCCATAGGTGAGTTTCTTTCCCAGATTAATCTCAGTAACTTTTAATGTTTAATTAAAAAAAAAAAACAACCTTACAGTTCTTCTATCTATTAGATAAAGCTTAGAAAAGACATTGTATAGCAGTTGGAAATGACTCTATGCATTTCACTCTGTGATATTGGAGGAACCCAGTCCCTGAGCTTGGATTTGCAAGATCATAGGTGTATTCCATAGGAGTTTACCATTTATCTCCCCCCATGTGCCAACCTCCGTCCACAACAGCAGCCCTGTTTACCCAAAAGGCAGCTTTTTATCAAAATACTTCTCCACCTTTATTTTAGCCTAGCAGTACGTGTTGTACTCAGAGAAAGGAAATTTAACACATCCCTCTCTTCTATTTAAAATGATTGAAAGAAATATAAACTTTTGGAGAAAGCAAAGCTACACCAGTGATGAAACAGAGAAAGAGTATTCAAATGTGTTGTCAAACATACATATGAATGAAACAGTGGCATGCTGCACAAAAAATATTTAAATAACATTTTATAACTGAAAGTTCAATGTTTCTATTTTCCTGGCACACTTACCTGATACAAACAGTAGTGATTGTTTTATTGATATCAATATATCCCCACATATTTGTTTTCTTTAGGGTGTATAAATTTTTCTTTCACGTGTTATTCTGCTGATTTGTCCACAAGGAGAGAATCCTTTATTTGGAAGAAAAAAATTCCTCTGAAATTAAAAGGAAAGAAACTGCTTAAGAACTGGTTATAAATGTTAAAGGAAACTATTACCATATCTCAGTTTTACTTCATTGTTCTGATGTTTAATGATAATGATAATGTTTAAATATACATGAGATAAAAATGCTGTTGCTTCTTGACAGCGAAGCATTGGATTTTTTTTTTTTTTATTGACCTTAGTACAGCTTCATGTTCTGAAATCCCAGTTCCCAAAGCATGAGAGCAGAATCTCAGTATCAGCCAAATTTTGCTGGATGGGAAGACATTGTTGGCTTGTTTACTGTATCATGGAATGATGGAATCATGGAATGGTTTAGGTTGGAAGGGATATTAAAGTGCAATCAGTTCCATTCTCCTTCCCACAGGCAGGGACATCTTCCATTAAATCAGATCTTCATCCAGCCTGGCCTTGAACAATTCCAGGGGTGGAGCATTCCCAGGAGAATGTCCTTCAATTTCCTTCAATACATATAAAAGGCCAGTCATAGTGGAGGGGTTGAAACATCTCTTGTGAGCATACCCTTGGAAAATGGACAGGCTTCTGTATTTTCACTTCTCATTCCCAAACAGGGTCAGGATCTTTTCAAAAGCATCCCTCCCTATCTCATCTCATCCTTCCTCAAGGACATTTCATGACCACCCTTTTTTGGGTGGTGCCCTGTGTCTCCTAACCTGCACTCAGCCTCTGAGAAAAATCTTTGAGAATCCTCTTTGAAATAAGCAGGGTCTATGCCTTTATTAATGTTCAGCTTTTTATTAAAAGGATCAGCCCAGCAGGGGACTCGACACGGAGCTCGCCCCCGCTGTTGTAGCTTTTCCCCGGTAGCCGAAGGGTGAGCAGGCGTGCAGAGTCTGTCGTGGCACACTGGTAGCTGGAGGTGAAGAGGTGTGCAGTCTGTGGCTGAAGTCCCAGCAGACCGTCCTCTGCACACTGGTGGCCGCAGGGTGAGGGGATGTGCAGAGCCTGCTGCTGAACTCCAGCAGCAGCTGTCCCTCTCCTTCCCTATAGGTAACATCAGGATAAGCTGTTCCTTGGTGCCTGCTTCCCACAGCCCAGGCCAGTCTGGTCCTCTGCAGGTTATGGTGACAGGTCAGACACAGACCAGGGATGTGGTTCCCTTTTCCCCAACCAGCGCACCCATCCAGCCCCCTCCACTGTGCCCAGCCTTCCATTTTAGGGGTGTTTTCATCCCCATAACCCCCTCCCATGATTCCACTGCTTTATTTTGCATCCTGGTCCTAGTGTGGGTGGGGTTGTAGGTGATTCCCAGGAGCAATTAGCTAATTAATATTTCAATGTCAGTACTCAGCCGGAGTGTCCCAGCAAGGCTCTTTTGTTCATAACACTCTTCAATTTGTGCAAAGCACAATTTTGTCCCACCAGCTGTTCAGCAATTAATCCTAAATTGCGTAGTTTTGAACAGGGAATCCTCTGTATCTGAACTCAGTAAGTTTGGAGTAGGGTCATTTTTCATGAAATTTCATGGGGATCCTGGTTGTGGCTGGGCCAGATTATCTAAGCCAGCTCTAAGAAGAATTAGACCTAATAAATATGTGGTACATGTGGTGATGCTGCTGCTTTTGCTGTTAACCCAAGCTGAACTACATTGCTGCAGATATATTTATAGGGGAGATGGAAACCAAAATTCTGTAAAGACAACAATCTATACAAAAACTGGGAATAAAAATTCCAAGGAGATGTTGCCAAAAGATGCCAGGGAGAAGCTCCTTCACCATTATGTTCTCCAGATATCTTTATGGCTACCACTGTCTTTTCTGTTTTAGCCAGTATAAATTAGATCCTTTCTTAGAGTGTTTCTTTGTTTTTATGAAGGGAAAATGCAGCTTGTGTTTGACCCAACGTGTACAAAAGTCAACTCCAAGTTGTCTTTCCTATCAATTGTTTTGACTGACATTCTCCCCCACGTAACTGTACACACAGCTTTCAAACTAGGTTTGAAAACCTTTCCCCTGCCCTTTTTTTTTTTTAACATGTTCCCATCAGCTACTTAAGGTGCACTCATTTTTCTTTTTCTTTTTTTTTTTTTGAGCCTGATTATTTATAATTAGTATTTTTTGTCCACATGCAATTGTGCTCTAAACTCTTTCACATTGGGTTAATTCCCTGACTTTAAAATCTATTCATTGACATCCAGAAGAAAAAAAAGTAAACATGTCTTTAAAGGATGGCATGAATGGTTGAATCAAGATTAGGTCCCCACTCTTATTAGTCCCTGATTTTCAGGGAAGCCTGCAGCCTTCAAAAATCAATTGTCTTCAAAGCTCCAAAAAGCAAAGGAATGAGCAGGGGTCAGACTCAAGAGCATCCCTTGTGCGCTGGAGTTAACATTACTTAAGTACTTTAAACAATCACTAATTAGTGCTTTCAACCACCACAGGGCTGGAATATCTTATTTGGCAACAAACAATTGTGTCAGGCAGACTGGAGCAGCTCTCTAGCAGGGGCAGCAGATTCAGTCTTCTGTCACAGCCTATAACCAGAGAGAGCTCCTGGAGGAGCCATCCCCAGTCCCCTCTGCCATTGTTCCTGGCTGAGGTGGCCACAGGGCTCCTGCCTGGACATGCAACTGCATTTCCCTGTTGCATTCCATGTTTAATACAGCCCTGTTTGCCTTCCATCAGGAGCATGAATTCCCTTCTGTAGGTATTTAGGAATCTGGCAGTGAAAAAAAAAAAGCATCAGTGCTGAGTGTTTCAGAGGCAACTTGGAAAAATCCTTACAGTATTCTTAATAATAACAGCAAAACAATCAGTAAATTTTTATTTTCTAGCTGAGTTGAATTCAGTAAAGCTCAAGTTTACTACCCACAGTTGCACTTATATGGGACAGGAGTACCTAAAGGAGCACAAAACTGCTGGATGCTTGAGTTTCAAATGAACAGCCATAAATATTTTCTGTTGTACACACACAAAATGATCCTCAGATGGACAGGTTAGGATTTGACATATAATCATTTTTTAAGAGTTCATTTACAGATACCAAGTACTCTTGATGGAGGTATCATAAAGACCTTGCAAAATGAATGCAGTGAAATGTGGGAATAATGAGTGCACACAAGGACAGGGATCCACCACAGCAAACTGGCATTTGAGCACCATCTATGAAAGTGGTGCTTCATAACGACTTTGCTTTTTGAAAAACAGCAAACATTTACAGTTTATTCATTATTGTAAAGTAAATGAGGATACCTAGCAGGAAATCAGTAGAGATTCCAAAAGAGCTGGGCAACACTTTGACTTGGATCATAGTCTTGGAGTTTGCTGTATTGTATAAATTAGATTTTCTTTTCTGGCAGCTATCACGAAATCAATTAGGAACCACAGAATCAATTAGATTGGAAAAGACCCCTGATATCATGGACCCCAACCTTTGACTGATCCCCACCTTGTCAACCAGACCATGAGCCACATCCAGTCCTTCCTTGGACACCTCCCTCACATAAACTGCATTGAACCACGAAAAAAAAACTTCTGTGATCGTTAAAAAGCAATCATCAGAAAAAAAGTGGGGTTATGTCTGCTATAAAGAAGAATAAAATCCTCTTTATCCACCAGAAGACAGTGTCTGAATTTACAAATTAAAAAATAATTGGGATGTTTTGAGTTTTTTATTAAAATTAAATTTAGTGAAGACAAATTTGTTTTGAAGATGGAAACACTGGATTCTTCATATCAACAACAACAAAAAAAATTAATGGAAAAAAATCTGCATAATACCAGCAAAAATCTTCAAAGTTCTGCTGTGGCTACTTCATCTTTTCTTGACTCTGCTCAAATTTCACTTCTTGTGTTTTACAGCACACTTTAGTGGAGTAAGTGGAGGAGCTTCATTGTTACCTCTCAAAGACAAATAAACAACTTTCTAATTGGTCTTGTCTGTCAGGAGTTTGTTTCAGATACTAATACTTAAACTGCAGCCACCAGAATGCTAATTTCTGGTGTGTCCAGCACTGATTTTATTTAGAAAAACAGCTTCAAAGATGCTGCCAGTCCATCCTAGAGACAGTAAATAAGTCCTGTCAGAATGACAATTTACAACTGAAAAGAAATTCTATAGAAATGTCAACTCTAAGGTTAATATTTGGATTTCTCAGATTTGATGCTGTAACCTGACCTTTGGATTTTCAAATTAAGGGATAATTTAGAAAAACTTTTTTCTGGAGATTCTGTTTTAGCAAACCATTTTCACAGATGAATGGTGGCAGTGATGCCTTGGGAAGGCTGACCTAGAACAGAGGTTAGACAGAATTAAACAATAAAGTAGGGATTTATTATAAGGCCTCAATGGATAGACCTTGGGCAGGACAAGAGCCCAGCCAGGGCTACACTCCAGATGAACCCAAAATGGTCACAAAATGGACAACCGATCACGAGGTCTCTCATTTTTGTAAGTTCTGCTCCATTTCCATATTGGAGTTAATTGTCCAATTACAGCTTCAGGTTATGAAGTCCCATCTTTCTTCTTTTCTCTTTTCAGTCCATGTTGTTTGTGCTCTTGGGCCTGAGATTTGGATCATTTGTCCTTGGTCCCCAGCTGGAGAAGGAATTTTTTTGTCTCCCTGCTCTGTGAAGAGAGCTCACCATCCCCTAAAATGAAGCTCAGACCCACACACTAAAGCAGCACAGAATCTGAAAAATACAGAACCAAAACCTGAGGCATCAGCAGGACTGTTTGTCAGCCTGAACAGAGGCAGATGCTCCAGGGATGCAGCTCTCAGTGCAGGGCTCAGCTCTCCAGTTACGACTGCAAACCCTCAATTATTTCCCCTTTCTGCACCTGGGCCATGAGAAACAGGCAGGGCCTGCAAAGCCAAAGCAGGGCTTTAACTCAACTCTGATTGAAACATCTCAATGTGCAGGTCAGGTTTGAAGGGCCTTTAATGTGAGAGATCACAAAATGAGGAGATGCAAGCAATTGTTGAAATGTAGAATTTCCAGAGCAAGTCACACAAAGGGAGACGGGAGATTGCCTCAGTGGGGAAAGGCAAGGCTCATTTGGAGGATGATCAGTATTTTCTGAAAATCTACTATGTGGAGATGTTCAGTTTACATTCTTTCAATAATCACTTTGGAAATGGATCATTTGTGGTACATAGTGGTACAATGCAATCAATATTATTTTACTGAGGAATAAGAGAACCAGAAACTGAAAATAATTGTTAAGAACTTGAGAATAATTGACTTTTTTCACTTCTTTTTCAAGAAAGAAGGGATAGTTTAATATAAAGTCTTTGTCATTGTACATATGCAAACATCAGCACAGTTTGGATTGTAAGGATTAAGGACTGATCCTTTAGGAAATACTCCTTTCCTAAAACTTCAATTCCCACTGATTCCAGTGAGGATCAAAATGCTTAAAGGTGTTCAGTGTCTCTGTGCATTGTGGTCATTGCTGGCAGAGCCCACAGGTGGCACAAGGGAAATATAAACCACAGGGTTTCACATTTTTACTGCATCCCTGCGGTAATTAACTGCTTGTGGGTCAACCTGAAGTTTCTTTTTTTTTGCTGAAGAAATCCAACAGCCAGAGCTTTGAATTGACATCAAACGTTCTGGAGCATTTGATCTTCTGCCTTCTAGACTCACATATCTTGTCTGTTAAAATTATTCTAAATAGATGTTTGACCTGCTTCATACTCACACATTGAACAATTTGAAGTGTTGGAGCAGGGTCATTACTTACAACTCATAAAAGGAGTTATTTAGTAAAATTTTCATGTAAATTATTTGTTCTTGCTCTGCCCTTGTAGGAAACAGTTTCCTACTCCAGTTTGCTATGTTTTCCAATCATGTTAGCAGCAGAGCAAAAGCAGAGCCAGATTCTCCAGAAATCTCTCTACTACAGGGTTTTTCACAAAAGGATTTGAAAAATTAAAGTGAATGTCACTGCGCACACAGCATAGGCTAAGGTAGCGGTTTTGTTGCCTAAATGTGCTCTTTAGAGTTTTAATTCACCAGGAAAACCCTTTCAGAGAAATTAAATAGTACTCATGGGAAAGGATCCTTCTTTCAGCAGGTTTTTCTTGGGACTTTCAGGGCCATTAACAGGCCTAATACACTGCATTACCTTTCCAG
The DNA here is from genome assembly GCF_048771995.1 of Taeniopygia guttata. NCBI lineage: Eukaryota > Metazoa > Chordata > Aves > Passeriformes > Estrildidae > Taeniopygia > Taeniopygia guttata. The sequence continues at coordinate 10,229,729 of NC_133030.1, forward strand.
TCACTTCTGTTTCCCTTTGTTGTGATACCTACTTAAAATATCAAAGCTGTGAGATGTTCAATGAGATATTGAAAAGTGAGTAACACAGGTTTTATATGACAATACCAAATCCCTCTCTCTGTCTTTTTTTTTTTTTTTTAAAGTCTGTGGGTGGGACATGAAGGACTGACAAGGTAAAGCCAGATCAAAAAGAAGCCTCTAATAATAAATGAAAGAGGCTAAAAAAAGGGCAGGACGGGAAAAAAAAAAAAAGAAAAAAAAGAGAAGTATTTTGAATACTGTAACCTAGATGTAAACTGTCCCAATTCAGCATTATTTAGCAAACACAAAATCGATTCTTGGGCATTCAAATCTGAAGGCTCGGAATCAGTGGGGAAAATCATCATATAATTCCTGGAAACAAGGAAAGGAAGAAAGGGCCAGTCCTCGATCTTCTGATTAAATGTTAATATTTCTAGGCTTTCGGTATATACAACTGTTGGTCTAATAAAGCTAAAGAAGGAAATTGGGGAAAAAGGAAAGGCAGATATATCTCTGAAAGTCCAGAGAGATAATTTGTTAACTATCACTGGACAAAAATAAATCTGCAGAATATGAGCTGGGGGGAAAATGTCTGTTGCATGGCATGTAACCAAAAGTCAGCTCTAGATTTTCAGAGATTTGCCATCAGGACTTTCCCTTTATAACTGTTTGATCAGTGACAAGGTGTGATATGCCATCAGTGATGCTGTTGGAGCCTCTGAGTGCAGAGGTGGCTGAAAACCAGGAAGAAACTTTGGAAGAACACTTCATAATTCTGTGGTACCGTCCAGCATCTATTCCATGCTGTGCACAGCTTTGTGATCAGCCAGTCCATTAGTTCTTTGCAGTCCTGGTCCTCAAAAGTCTTTGTCAAGGTTTCAACAAATCCTGAATTCAGAGAAAGTCCTGATTTCATTTAGTGCATGTCATATTGAACCAGATTTTATCCTGAGGTTTTCAGTATCCAACCGAAACCTGATGGATTGAGAACATAAACCCAGAAATCCAATTCAAATTGCAGTATAATAATTGCAGCATAATCACATAAAGCTCCAAGGAGTCAAAATTGATTAATGTAGGGATAAACATACAGAAATTACTTGGGTTGTATAAATATGAATTACTGACTTTTTAAGAACATACCAATACAAAGTGAAAGTATTTCCACCTTAATGGAACTGTGGAAATGCATTTTCTTAAAATTACATGTTTTAGAAGAAAGTTAGCAAGTGTTCTATTGCCATTGATACATTCTGACCAGTAAATCTTGTCAGGAAATATGTGAGGCAAGGCATTGCTGTTTGTATTCAGACAATCAAGCCTCAGAATCCTCAAAACTAATATAATCTATATAATCCAAATAAATGGAAATGCAGAAGTGAAGATCTGGCAATCCAAATCCAGGCATTCCAGGTCTAACATTAGAAATGAAGGTTCTTTAATCATGATCACTTTAATTAAAGTGAATTAAAGGGTCTTCTTGCTGCAGAGGTTAGCACTTGCTGGGTTTATTTCTAAAGATCCAGGTAGGAGCATTTGCAAATTCTTTTTGCTTCACTTTAAACACTGTAATTTGACTAGTCTCAATTTGAAATTGAAGGCAAATCTATTTTTCATCAATAATCTGCCCACATAATTTAAAATAAATGTTCTTTGAATATACTTCTCAAATCAGACATCCACTCTGGTATTTATTAAACAACAAAACATTTTTTTACCTGACAATTTAAAGTGGACTTCATAGCCCTTAATCCTCAACTGCTCCATAATCTTTTCTTGTTTTGCAAAGTGTCTTTAGGAAAGCAGCCTAGACCTGTCTTTGATGTAGGTTTGTCCTTTATTTACTGCAGCTTCTGAACAACTTTGATAAATTGATCTTGCCAATAGACCAGCACTGGGTTACTCATATTTTGATGCCTGCTGTTGAAGGAACTGCTGTTCACTGGGTTGTAGTTTCAGAGGAACAGGAGACATCCTCATTTACATGTTTTGATGTATCCAAGTGAGAGGGACACTGTGTATGCCAGAGAACCAATTTCTTCCACAATAAATTACTTGTAAATTCCTAAACTTACTTGTACAGTACGGTTTCCTGCAGCTTTCCATCTGTGCATGTATGATTCAGCTTTTAGAAACAGTGGGTTCTGGGAGGCTATAAAATGTATGTAAGTATGCATGATGGAACAGGTCTGTGCCTGTGTGCATGCTCCACCAGCCTTCGGTGGGGTTGCTGCTGCCCATCTCCCTGGAATATTTCAAGAGGACCTGTTGTACAGCTCCCTGCACTCTGTGAACTGACACACACATCAGATTAATCCTGCATTTAACTGTGCAGAAATGAACGCAAATTCACATGGCATATGGCATGCAGGCAGACTTTGAGGTGTGAAACCAGAAGTACTGGCCTGAATCAGAAGTTGAATCTCGAGTGTCCTCCTGTCGGAGTCCAGGACATCCCTCTGGCTGCCCTGGTACTCTTGAGACCCTGGCAGGGGAGTTGGAGACCCTGGCATGAAGTCAAAAACATCTGTGGCTTCAATTCTAGCCTGTGGAAAGCTGCCAACTCTGGATGGGGAATTACAAGTCACAATGGTTTTGGTAGTGTGATATCTGAACTAACAGAGGGTGGAAATGTAGAATTTTGGGATTTTTAGAATGGGGTTCAAGGCGGTACAAGATAGAAGAATTTGGGTGTGTCCTAGCCTTCTTCTTCTTTGTCTTGTCCCCATGTCTTGGTGTGATGGTGGCATTTTTCTATTGGTTTAAAGTAGAGATTCACGACCTAACATAGATGGTGGGAATTGGTAAAGAAATTGTAAACATTGACACGTAGTTTTGAGTATATAGGGTGGGAGCTGCCCAGGGCTCGGGGCAGATGGCCATGGTGGACTTGCTAGGCAGAGCTTGGCATGTCAGAGAAAGAATGTTTACATAAGAGAAGAAATAAACAGCCTTGAAAAAGCAATTGGAAGCACTCCAGACCTCTTCTTTGTCTGCGTTTGGGCTAGGGAAGCAAAGACTCTTTACGATCTCTCTTGGGGTCACCCTGACCTATAGGAGCCCTGAAAGGGAAATCCACATTTTCCAGGCTATATTTAGTTGAATTATATCAGCACTGTCATGGTAAATTGTAACTATGAGTAGTCAGGGTGTATATACCCACAGCAGGTGCCAAATCACCTTTTTATCAGCCCACCATTAGCAGTGCTCAGGCAGGACCTTGGGATGGCAGGCCATGCCTGAAAAGTACACCAGAACTAGGGTTTTTAACAATTAAAACCTGGGGCACACTAAAAACTGAAAGTATCAGCTTATCTCTTTGCTCATCCACAGAGAAAAGATGCAAAATTTCCAAAAAATTTCAAACAAAAAAGGGAGTGTGAAAAGCTTGGCCTAAAGATATTGTGATATTTGTTTACTCTCAGAAAAGAAGGGAGCAGAGAAGAAAAAATAGAAGAAAAAATATACTTCTTGTAATGCCTAATTAGTAAGAATGCTGATCATATCAAACAGTGAAGTAAGGGTGATTTCTGTTTGCATTTGCTTTAATCTCTTTGCAGCTGTAGGTATATAGATTATTATTTTGATAAATTAGCCAAGAAAAAGTAATTCTGGTGTGATCACATATTTAGAAAACTGATAAGTGCCAGCCAAAGATGTCATCATCAGGAAAAAAAAAGGCCCCAAAAAAGAACATTTGAAAGTATATTCTATATTTATTTACTTTTTCCACATAAGAAAGAAGAAGAAGAAGAAGAAATGCTTAGATGGAGGCCTAACTTATGCCTTCATTGAAGATGATATAACCCCAAAGATGATTCACCCAGTTTTGGTTTCAGACAGAGTTTGCATCCATGGCAAACATATGATGGAGTGTGGTATCTGACATACTGTGGTGATGTGTGTGGCCTCCTACCTCCCAACTTTACATGCTTCAGTTCCAGAGTTACCATCTTTACTTTCCCTAGAGGGCCTGGAGAGAAACAAATAGGGTTTGTGATTAACTATAATTCTGAAATTAGTGATTTAAGGTGCAAGTAAGAGAAATGTTGAGATGATTGTGCCGGTTTTTCCTAAATCCTCCTAAAACATAGATTCAGCTGTAATGAATGTTTACTGTAGGCACCTGAGGGAAGGTGAATTGAGCCTCACCTTCTGCCCATGAATCCACACATTGCTTGAAGCAGTTCTGGAAGCAGAGAAGGGTACTTCATGTCTCTGGGGCTCTCTGGCCATGTCTGTCTTTCTGGAGAACATTGTCCATACAAGGAGCCTTTGGTGAAAGGGAGCTGGAGGAGTGGAAAGTCTGTGATCAATTACATCCATGAGATAAATAATTGATGTGCCCCGAATCAAAATTGCTGCATGACTTAAGGGCATCATCACTGCCTGCAGTGTTGTCATTCCTTGTTTGTTGTTATTTCCTTGTTATTGATTCTGATTCTTATCGGCTCTCCACTGCCCATGCTTAGAAGGAGAAGTACTTGGCTTTTCTGTGTTCAGTTGCTGTGTAATGTGATATAAAACAAGTTTTGAGTGGCTCTCTGAATGCATGCAACCAAAACTAGGCCAGAAATCTCTTCAACTGCAGCTGCTGGTCATTAAATCACAGATCTGCTCAAGGAGCCTTGTCTCAAACTGCAGGAGGACCTGGAGGAAGATATTCACCAAGAAATCCCCTGGAACAGGGTGTGTGTGTATCTTCTCCATGATCCTGGATACAAAAGTCTTTTGGTTTCAACAGAACCACCACAAAATTATGAAGGGGATCTACATGCATGTGTATTTGAATGTGTAGAGAGAGAGAGAAGGGGAGCTCTGCTATTATTTTAGTAGAGCTGCTCAGAAAAATTTACTAAAAATAAGAATTCTAAAAAAACTGAGGAAGAAAATAGAAATCCCACAGATTTTTCTTATTTTACCACTAAGGTTGCTGCAAATGAAGCAGGCTGTTTTTCTCAAATATTGATTTTGTATTGTATTCTAGAACAAATGGGCAAAATAAAACTGTAGATAGCATTGTTTTCAATTTCAGACAGTGTAATTTTGAGCATATTATTAAAGTGTTTGTTTTTTTTCACTTTAGTCAGCATGTTTTCCTGAGATACTGAAAATCTTTCTATTGAAAAGACAAATCTTCAGAGAGTTCAGCACCTGTTTTAACAACCACCTGTAAGAGTCAAGAAACATTTGCTAAAATTCAAAGATATTTTCAGCAGCCCTCACTTCCTGAATATAGAATTCCAACTTTCAAGCTCTGAGGGCTTATTCAAACACATTTCATGCACAGGAGGAAGTGATTTTGAAATTGAGAATGGCACAATTGAGAATTTCCTAATGCAGAAAAAATCATTAATATTCATTGTCTTTTTTGATCATGGAATCACAGAATGTTTTGGCCAGAAAGGGACCATAAGGATCTCTTCAGTGCAGGGATGAGAGCGCCTGCAAAGAGCAGGTTTGGTGCCTCTCCAGAGCCCTCTCTTATGATGAGGGCTCTCATTTTCCTTTCCAGCTCCAGAGCCATTATTTTTTGGCAGGTGCACACTGCTGATATTAATCTCTCTCCTAAGGATGTCTGCTAGACTCAGTTAATGAATTTGGAGATAATTAGAAAGCGCTCCATAACTGAATTACAATCCCTTTTACCATCTGCAAGATTTTCACCACCGGCTTCAGCAGGGAGAGAATTTTTTGTACCACAAGAGCCAAAGAACATTCTTTTTTAATGTGACCCAAGGAGTAGAGCAAAAGTAGGACAACTCCAAGAGCTCTAAGTTGTCACAATATAGATCTGCTATAGACCTCCCACTGCTGCCAGCAGAATGACCAAGCCAAGGCTGTTTATTTTCCTGCGGATCAAAGAGAGGCAACAAAAGAGATCCCCCCAAAAGGTGGCTCGCTGCAGAAGGCAGAGCTCTTGTTTCTCTATCTGATCAGCAGATTCCTTGGGCCTGCATTGACAAACCCTGGGTGCTGCTCACTGAGCCCCAGCCCTGTCATCAGTCTTGTGGGACAAGGTGCCTGCCTCTTCCCAGGCTGCATGGGAGAATAGCAGTGCTGCTCTGCCACATCGAAAACACAATGGCTGGGAGCTGGAGTATAAAGTGGGGGAATTCCTCACATACCTTCCCATTTTCATGGACTGTTGGCAGCGAAGAAGGAAGAAAGAAAATGAAAAGAAAAAAGGAAAAGGCTCACTTTGGCATTCAGCCAGATATTTCTTTCATTTTCCTTTTAATTGCTTGGAGTCATTCCACATTGTGCTGGGGACGACCTCTCTCCCTTCCCTCTGTCCCCCTGGCAGCCCCCCACAGCCCCAGTGGTACTGGGGGAACACTGGGTCCTGCCTCCAAGCAGAGCAGCACCTGGGCACCCGCATCACTGGGTGATGCTGTGATGCCGAATAGGGGAAAATTCCCCTGTGGAGCAGCAGCTGCTCAGCCACCAGCACTGCTAGTCCTGGAGTGTGCCCCAGGACCACATCCCTACCTTGGCAATCCTTGATTTGATGGAAATCAGATGCAGCAACCTGTGTTGGCTGAGAGTCCTTCCCTTGGGCTCTATTCATTATGCAAGGTCTCTTCCTTTAGGATTTAACTGAATTCCAAATCCCCACTGCAGTCTGCTCACTGCAGTTCCCAGTACAGAGCCAGTTACCCAAACCAGTCCACTGTCTGTGCTCTGCAGTGCTGTTGGGATGTGTTGTATGGAGCTGTTTGATTCAACCTAGGAGCAGTTTATGCTTTTAGAGATTAGGGTGTGTCTTGCAACATTTCTGTCCCCAGTGAATCTTATTTAATACTTGAGAAAAGGCAGAAGGTGTGAAAAGTAGCACTTTTTATCTCCATTGAAGGAATACTAACTAGCAAATTTGTTTATTTTAAAATTATGTTGTGGAGCAAAGCTCTCAAAGACCTGAGATGATGTACTTACAAAGACTGCTTTTCTATCATGATTTAATGTCTTTAAATACCTTTAAGGCGACCTTTGCTTGAAAACCTTTATATGAACACTTGGACATGTTTGTATAACAGCCATGTCAGGAAAGTGGATTAAATACAACCACTGCTCACTGTGGCCCAGGTCTGAATATCTTGCAGATCGAGATCTTTTTCCCAAAAATTACCCAATAAAAATATGTCTACTACTCAAATAGGCAAAAGCTTCTTTGCTGAAAACTGGGGTGAAAGCCTATTTTGTAAAAGTACATTACATTTTCAGTTTTCTAGGGTTATTCTGTAGAATTTGTGAAGAAATTAAAATAGCAGATTTTGCATCTCAAGGTAATGTTCTGGGCTGTGGGAGTTACAGGGGTTTCAAGCCTAACTTTGTCATCCTTTTTGCCATCTTTGTCATCCTGATTGCCAGCTGCCAATTTTGTGTCACTGAATGTTATGGTGGTGATCTCTGCTGGAAAAGTTGTAGCAGAATGAAAGGAAAGAAAAGGAAAGAATGGAAATCTGCCCATGGACAGAGAGAAGTGTGTGACTCTTGTCAGGAAATAAAAATGCAGAAAAACTAAGGCAATGAAGTATTGCTAATGGAGTTTATAGTTTGTAAAACTTCAAGGAAAGTGCTTGCAAATCTAGGTTGGCCAAAATATTTGGGGTTTTTAAAAGATTATTATCCAGGTTTTTATTGAATGTGTCGTCTCAGTCCAGTCTTCAATGAGACTGAGCAGCTTGAAATGAGAAAGACAAATGGAACAAGCAAAAATGGGAGATGTTCAGTCATACAAACAACAGCTACAGAAGTGACAGAGCGAGCATGGAGGTGCAACCAGAGGGTGAAATCTCAACAGCACTGCAGTGAAGGGGTGTTTTGGGCTCTCAGTAAGGGTTCCTCTTTGTGCACTGCTTGTAACTTTGATTTGCAAAGGACTTTTCATTCAGGGATCTGCAAGGGCCTCACACACTCCTGCCAAAGCCACCACATCTGCCAGTGGATTGGGTCAGCTCTGGAATTCTATTAAAAGCAAATGCTGTCTAATGTTCTACTTTTTAAGCACAAATATCAAAGAGAGGAGGGAAAAAAGAGAGAGTTGGAGGGCTGAGGAGGAGGGAGAGAAGAGTCAATTGCTTTTGCAGAAGCGGCAGTTTCTTTCAAAAAACCTGTCATTGACATCTTTTCCCAGCAAACATTTTGTCATGCACATCAGTGTATGACTCTAAGAAGATCAATCTGGAGAGGGAGTCAAGCCCTCAATCCTCACGTGACAGATTTTCAGATGGTGCTCTCATCAATCACACTGATAATGAGGTGGCAAATTGCTGTCTTATGGCAAAACTAAAAAGACAACTAACCCAGTAGGTGTCAATGAATATGTCAAAGGATTGTCCCACGAGGAGTCAGAGAAGGTTCTCAGAAACCTTTTTGTGAGGTCTGAATGCAGAATACTTTATTGATCACTAAAGAACTTGCACTGACATGCTATTTCCCCATGATATTTGAACCACCAATTTCCTAGCCCATGGTGATTACCTGCCTGGAAAACACTTTGGAAGTTTTCTTTCACCTCTGGCAATACTAAAAAAATCTTGTTTTAATTTTAGCTTAGCCTCTCATCTTTGGAAGCACCACAAAAGCAAAATCTTAAAAATTATAACCAAGCTAAATTTCTGAAAATTTGAAAGACCAATAACCATTTTGAACCAATTAGAATTATTCAGAATTAACTTGTTTAGATTATATTCTGAATTATTTTTAGTTTGATTAGTATCTTATGTTCTATTTTATCAAAGCAAGTAGTCCTCTTAATGGAGTAACCTTTTATTAATCTACAGAGTAGGATTATCAGTGGCATATCAGATTATATACAGTGGCATTTTGAAGATAAAAAAAATAGTCCTTTTGTTCTCCATTTCCTAGGTCTCTTAGCATCTGAATTAGAGCCCAAAAAGCTCCTGCAGCTCAAGGCCGTGCAGTGGTGAATTGCCATCTCTCCAGGTTGTGTTCTAGAGAGTGTTGATGGCAGACAGGCTGCTTTTTACCAGGCCTGAAATTCTGCATGCTTTGTTTTCCCCATTTCCAGCCAATCATGATCATGCTTCTTTTCTCCCGGTTTTGTCAGAGTGCAAAACTATGGACAATCCTTTTCAGTGCTGAAGCAAAAAGTGTAACAATAAAATTTTCATGTGCTGCTCTGATTGCTCTTGGCTCAGTTGTCAGCCAAATTTTACAATGTTTTCCTCAACATTTACATGGAAGAACCTCCTTCTGAAATAATTTGAAGAGAGTTTGTTTTAGACTCTCAGTTGTGGTAAGAAATGATAATGTGAAAGAATGGAAATAAAAAAAAAGAATTATTGAAAACACTTTGATAAAAATCTTAATTTAAAAATAAAAGTATCCATCCAATTTCTAATATTTCACATAAAGAGTTTATGTTGAGAAAAGGCCATGCTTCAACAATAAATATTTTAACCCAGACGTTTTAATTACGTTTGGGGTTAGATGGGGCCAGGTGCATTTCTTGCCAGTTTTGAGATCAGTAATGCAGAATCACACCTGGAATAAGTTCTCCAGTGTCCATTTGGACTTGTGTGGCTGAAGAGAGAAGAGCTGGGGACACAGCCTTACCTCTGCTCTCTGCCTGGTTGACAACTTACAGTAATTAAATGTTGTCATCTCCTCGACACTGCAACTTTTCACAAACCCTTGGTGCAAAACCTCACAGATTTCACACCTGCAGCTGCCTTGGACAATATTTAGGCATTTCAAACCATGTTTGGTTTGACAGCCAGCTTTTGTTCTGTCGGATTAAACACGTGCAGGGCACGTGTAACAATTACAAATGTTACTGCAATAAATTCAGAGCAAGAGCAGAGAAGGCCCAGCATTTGTCTGTGTACAGCCCTTCCTCCCTTGCTGGTGAGCTGTTCCTGAAATGAGATGAGGCACCAGATTAACCCCACAAACACCCTCTGTCAGAAGATGGCTGTGGAAGCCCAAGAAAAGCTGTCCAAAAGGTTGTTTTGTGGAATGCCAGGAGCTAGAGACGGGAACAATGTCTGGGATTGTTCCAGCTTCCGACCTTTGACATTCCATGAAACCATATCCTGGAGCACAGCTCCACTCCAGCATTAGGAGTGATGTGTTTCAAAGGGTCCATGAGCCTTATCTAATTCCAGTGAAGCTGGATGGAAAAATTCCCACTGTCCCACGGCAATAGTGAGGGTAATCCTGCTGGATTGCCAGGGGAGCAGCTGTGAAAGGACCACTGTTTTATGAGGTGCTCAGCGGAGCAGGGCCAAGCTCAGATCCCAAAGAGTTCATGATCTGAACAGACAAGACAACCCCATGGGGAGGGAACAAAATAGCCCAAGAGCTGAATGGCATCCCATTATCCCGTGGGTAATTGAGTCATATCAGTATTTAGTATCTTGGATCTTAATCTCCCAATTAATACAACTTGCCTCAGAGACTTGAACTAGACCAATCCCAACTGCACCTTCATTGGAGATTTCTGGGGTTTTTTTGTTTGAACTTCTGTTGTATCTGGGGCTCTGTTCATATTCTTTTAGATCCTTACCTGGATATTTAAGACATGAACAGGTCAGGGATCAGGTGTATTTTCTGAAGGAAAATCAAGACCTGAGAAAGAATGTCAGTGGCATCTGCCTTGGGACATCGAATATCTCTCTCTACATGTACAATAACTCAAAGAAGTCTGGTGTGACAGGCCTGCCATGACACTTCTGCCACCATTCCTCTCCTGGAAGGCTCAGGGTGGAGAGGAGGAAGTCAAGGAGAATTTCAGAGGGCTGCCATCCTGAGCCTGCATTAAAGCTTCTTCAAATTCTCAGTCATGATGTCCCAGTTTGAAAATTTGTAAGGACTTTGATGCACATCTCACAGCTGCCATTCACACCCTGGAATGAAGACTGCAGAAGGCTGCCTTGAAGGATGACATGATCCTTCCTTGCCACCCACTCGCTCTATCATTTCCTAAACTCTGGTGTTTTTCACACCATCCCTGGTAGTTAAAAAAACACATGTACATGTATACCCCTGGAGCAGATTGAAAACATGTTTTTGGAGCACCTTTTCCATAGCTCAACCAAAAGTAGCTGGATCTTATTGTTAAGAGACTCGGGAGAGCACAAGCTGTTGGCTTCTCTTCACACTCACTCTAGAAGGTGGCTGCAGAATCAATTTAATCAGGGATGAAGACTGCATAATTCAGGCAACAAGGTCAAAAGTCTTGTATCCACAGCAAAAATGCACTGATTTAACTCCAGGCAGTTTTAAAATCAACATCATTAAAGCTTGGTTAAATAATTAGGTAAGTAGATAAATACCACTTCTAATTTAATTTAAATCTAAGATAATTTAAGACAAACTAATCACTGTTCTTTTATTCTAAAATGAATATATTCCCACACGAGTTATCACCGATTTTCCTAAATCAATTAAATTCATATCCTAGGTGCTAACCAAGCCTTTAAAAGAGTTTTTTAAAGATAGCTCTCTCAGTTAAATACTTAAGCCGCAGTGTGAATCCTCTTGAAGTCAATTCTCTGTACTGCTCTGAAGCTCATCTGGGTAATGGCTGTTCTCTTCCACCCTCAGTCCTGTGCTTGTGCTGAGTCCTTATCTTTCCACAAGCTCATAAGCATTGTGTTTAGAACCAGAGCAGTACCACTGCTGCTCCCAGCATTTGGGATTTGGGATTTGCATGTCTTCCCCATGACAGCAGGTCAGCTCTTGCTGGTTGTTTGGGAATTCTGGTGCCCAGCTCTCTCACAAAGCACTGACAAAATGTTTTCACACACTGCAGGCCACTTAGTCAGGCACTGAGAATGTTTTGTGTTCAAAAGGAGCAGAAAGGATTGGATGCATTGAAAGGGGTGCTTCTTTCATACAAACCCCACACCTCTGGGTGTAGAACTTATACCTTGGCAGTCCAGAGGTGAAAAAGTAACTTTTTTTCTATTTAGTATAGGGAACAATACCCTAAACAGTATCAGGGACTGTCAAAATGCAGATGAGCTTGTGGTGCCTTCACACCTCCAGCTCTTTACACTTCCCTGAGGGGGGAAGCCACTGCACAAGGAGGAGAAATAGATTCCCTCACTAACTGTATGCTCACTCCTCTGATACGAGCAAGTGCTGGAACCCCGGTTACTGAGAATTTCAGACTTTCTGTGCTGACAGGCACTGACTCCCAAGAGAACTCTGCATTTGACCTGAGGCCATGGAGAAGGCTTCCAAAATTGAATGACAGAACTGGGATTGTGGGTGTGGAGTTTGAATAGAAGTGTGTAATATCACATGGTAGGAAACTTAGAGTTTAATGTTTTAGAATATAGTACTATATATATGGTAACATGGAGGTTTTAGGGCAGAGGCTGATCCTTCTTCACCTTCTTCTCCATGGGTTTGGGTGGTTTGTATGATTGGATAAAAAAAGTTCACATTGTGGGGCATGGGTGGTTGGTTATTGAGTTAAAAGTAAAAATAATTGAGGTGTCATTTCTTAACTGGGCAGTTTATCCTTAAAAGACCTTGTGGAGAGAGAGATGGGGCTCTGTTTTTAGTTTGTTAGAGTGAAGCACTGCAGAACTCAGGGTTTGTGAGACTGTGACATAGATAAGAACTAACAAACCTCTGAATCCAAACAAGAAATACTGTCTCACACATTTAATCCTGACCTTGGTAAAAAAGAAGCAAAGAATCCACAGACGAGCTTGTGGCAGACTGCACTGCCTGGCTCCCCAATGGGTGTGCTGTGTCTGTGTGTGTATGGGAAGCTCTGCTCTGAGGTGCTGCTGAACCATTTTTAATCATCTCTTGGTTTGTGCAGTAGCTGCTCTCAGGGCAGGTGAGCCTGCAGGGATTTAATTCTGCTCTCCTGCATCCTCTTGTCCACTTTTGCAACCTTTTGCTCAGGTTTGTGTGGGTTCCTCCTGTCTTGCTGATTGCAAGGACTCAGGTAAATATCACCTGGATCACTTTGAGCTGCACAAGACCTGAGCACATCACACAGCACATTTCTATAAATATTTTTTGTGTGTTGATATAAATCTAAATCAGCTGTGTTTCAGTTCATTTGGATCAGTCTCTGGGTGTTCCTTGGCAGAAATAGATATGAATTTTAAGCAAATACTGAAAATGGTTCAGGCTGTGATTTTTCAATTGCTAAATGTGTGTTCTTGCACTAAAAACATGCTTCTAAGCCTTTCAACTGTATTACTGGGATTCTACCAATCCGTCTTATTATTATGGATCTCAACTACCAGCAAAATAGAGCTTATAAACAGTTTACTGGATGTCCATCAAATCACACACACAATAAAATCACAAAAGCAAGACAGAACTTGGTGAAGAAAGAAACAATGTGCAAATTATTCACCTAGCTCCAGATGTCACAAACAATCCATTACCTTCTTCTGAACTGGGTATATTTTATACTGGTGTAAAACATTTGTAGAAAACCTCACCGTTAATGAAATAAGCCTCTGCATGATTCAAAGGACTGGAGCTATGAAATGCAATCTGTAGCACATAAGTTTATGTAACTCTTTGGGAGTAGACAAATAATTTTTTTTTTTTTTTTTTTTTTTTTTTTTTTTTTTGCAATGAGAATGCAAAGTACAGGCATAGCTGCCAATGAAATCAGTAAGACTATTCACTCTGTCTTTTGGGGAAAAAAAATGCATCTTAAATCTGGTCTCCCTTGTACTCAGATTATCCAAGTCAGAACATGATTAGTCCCACCCATTCTACCTTTTAAAAATTATTTCTTTTGCTAGGACTAAATGCTGATAGCAGCATGCTGGGTGAGTTGAGGGTCTTCACAGTGTAGGTGACAAGTTAAAAATGTGAGGTATTCTCCTCACTTCTGGAGCATATGTGTCCAGAAGGGAGGATAATACCTCTAATTCTGTCCCAGGGAAGTCAAGATATACCTAATATGGTTTTTTGCAAAGGAAACTGCATTCCCAGTGAAGGAATCTCCAGTTTCATGTATAGATCTCTCAATAATGTAAAGAAAAAATAGGAGATTATTAGTTTAAATTTCTAAAAACAGGTTTGGAGATCTGTTTTTATTATTTTTTCGCCAAACATCTTTGCTTGTATCCACTGCTCCTTAAGTCTTTGTCATCTCTTCAGAATGATGAACAATTCTACTTAGAGGTACCTTGCACAAAATTATAGCTGGAGAAGAAAAAAAAGCTGAAGAGAGTTTTTCAGTATGGTACTTTATCTACTAGCATGTTGGCCCTGGTGCCAAAAGAAAAAAAAGAGCTTGCAGGTGGCATGACAATTTTCCCCTTCAGGTTGCTAATATTTCATACAGAGATTAAAAGATGAGGAGAGTTAAAAAATTATCTGGGGTCAAAGCAAACTGACTGGGTTATGAAGGTAAAAATGTGGGGAGACTAAAAGCGGTATGGGGAAATTTTGTCTTATAATTTCAAGGGTTCTTTTTCTCATGGGAAAAGTAACACTTCTCTTTAATATAAGAAAATAACTAGTTACAAGCACAACCCATTTGCTTTTTGATGTAACAATGTTATCTGCTCTCTGGGCTTTTTTTTTTCTTTTCTTGTTCAAGGCATAAAATAATTATTGTAGAGGGCCATTTCATCTCAGTGGAGTACAAAAGTCCTCTTGCTAATTGTCACATCAAATGACCGGGGGTCCCCAAAGGAAACCTGCAAATGGCTGTGAAAAGATTCAGGCCATCACTAAACACTGGGCACTTGGAGGGGGGTGGAGTTTGGGCGTTTTTTTAGGGTTTTTTGCATGTGATTTCCCATTGCAGATTAGGTTACTTGGGTGTGGGTTTATCACACAGGAAAGGCCCGGCACAGATTAGTTCTGCACCATTGCAGGGCTGTTATGCCAGCTCCATCCTTGACCAAAGCAGTGACCAGCACCTTTATTGTATCTGGGGACATGGAAGAACACTGCCCTGTCCAGGCAACAAAAGAAGCAGCAGAAGGCCCACTGTGTCTTTAAAGTGTTACTTCTCCACTTTTTGTCATGCACCAGTGACATGAGTGCCAGGTCCCAGACTTTAGCCCCACACAGAGGCAGAAAAAAGCTGTCAGTCTCAGCTTGTTCAAAGACAAACCCTTTGTGCAGATCAGACTGAAGTGGCATGGTCCATATACTCACTAAAGCATGCCAAGGAGTCAGAAAGTCATAATCTGGCTTTGTACTTCTGGTCATTCCCATTTTCCCCCATAGCTGGTGCCCAATTACCAGCGCTGTAATTTTTTTCCATTGTTAGGGAGCCATAAGGGTTTAGCTACCACTTATCCAATCAGGGTCGTGACCTGATGTATTTAGGCTTTGCACATATAAGTAACAGTTCCCTTATCAGTGTCACCAGGACTCTTTAACACTTAGCAGGCAGAAAGATAAATATACTTGGCAGATACAATTTGATCCATTGCTAAGCCTTCCATTTTACCACTGACCCATGGCACTCTGCTATTCAAGGGGATGTTAACTGGTATCACCCTATAACCCTCAGCCTGGCTCCCAAACCTCCTGACTTGGGCTTACAGGGAGGATTTACAGGTGACAGCTTGTCAGCCTGATCTAGAGCACTGGGAAACCTGGGACGAGTCTGACCTGGCTCCCACTAGTGCTGCTTTTAGCAGAATTCCTCCTGGCTCACACCAGGAAAAGAATTAGGCTCTGTCTCTGTCCAGTTTGCTTCCAGGAAAAATCCAAAGCCACCTGATTTATGTGTTGCAATTATTTGAAGTGTTGCTTTTTACTTGTTGACTTTCGTTTGTTAACTGATTAAATTAAATGTTGCTTGATATCATTTTACAATTTAGGTTTTTCCTGAAAAGTTCTGATTACTTTCTTTGCCTCTTTCAGATCCTTTCTATGACCTCTGCCAGTCACAAGGGCTGGCTTCAGCAGCTGGAGAGTGCAGATTGTCTCGTTCATCTACCCCTCCAGCAGGCACTGAATTGAGTTTTCTGGGCAGGGTTGTGATTAACAGGCACTTATTTAAGAAGGGTTGAAGACGCAGCATCAGATCTAGAGAAGTATCTCTTTTAAGTAGAATAGGGCAAGAATTCAAGTCTGAGCCACAAGTATGAAGATCCTATAATAAATAAGCTGGAGTTTTCTGCTATCTCAAAAATGTGTCTTGATTGACTTGAGGTCTAAAACTTAGAGGCATTTGGTTGTTGCCTCTTCAACAGCACTGACTCCAACTATGAGTAAATCCAAAAAAGTGCTGTTGTCAGTGAGATTTGATTAGACCTAGAACAACATTGGCGAATATCAGAACCAGTCCTTGCACTAACCATGGAGATTTTACACTTTAGATACTCATTTAAAAATTGAAAAGTTTTCGTGAACTGTTTTTATTTATTTCCACCATGTGGGAAATTTTTATGACCACTACAAATATCTTCTACCAGAGTTTCCTCCTTCATTAGTTGTGGTCTTCTTTAATTCCCTGATGTGTTTCAATGCTAGTTAACTAAGATAAGACAGAAGATGACTTCTTTTAGAACAACCTAGTGCATACAGTGGAATCTTATCCAATCTAGAAGGGTGATTAAACTCATTATTATTAAAGTGGCTTCATCAGAATTATTGGCTAGGTAGCAGCACAAGCTCCTTCCATCATAGAATCACAGAATGGTTTGGGTTGGAAGGGACCTTAAGATGATTTAATTCCAATCCCCTGCCATGGGCAGGAACGAGGTTGCTCATGTTTGCAATTGGATCATGACTGAGTCATCATTTCAGACATGACTGAAACACAGATCCTGGCTTCCCACTCAAATACGTATCTGTACACATAAACAAAATTTCATTTAATCTCCTTGGAGTTCATGTCTTTTGGAAGTGCTTTATGGAAGCTTTCTTTTCAAGTGGCATCTCTATGGGACTTTTAAACAATGATATATTTTAGGCTATGAGCCTTATCTGATCTGAGATGCCCAGGAGAACAGGAGAATCTTTTTTTGTTGTTGTTTTTTAATGATGTGTTAGGGCATGGGTTTTGCTGAGCATTTAGCAAAGGGGTGTCAGGGTGAAACAGCTGCACATGTTAAATCAGCAATGAAACCCAACTCCTTTTCATCTCCTGGGTAATGCAGCTCTGTGTGAAATTATTCCACGGGGCAATGTGTGAATAACTGCTGACTAATGTATGATCAGCCCCATGTTAAGGTGGTGCAAATGGGGCTCCCTGCATGGTGCTGAAGAAGCACTGAGAAAACACCTTGTTGTAAACTGATCCAGGTTAAGCGGCCTGATTCTGGGCTAATTATTTTATAGTTCCTTGCCATCCAGCAAATGTGAGAACTGCAGACCTTGTAGTCATGAGGTGCCATGAGACAGCTGTAAACAGAAGGTCTTTGATGAGACAAATGGCTTGTAGGGGCAGTTCCATGCAGGCATCCCAACACAAAGGCTCCCTTGCCAAAATAAGGGAGGGCTGCTGCCAAAATAAAAAATAAATCAAGCCATAACAGCTATTCCAATCCTGCCTGAAAAGTTCTTGTGAAGGAATCTGAGGGACTGAACTCACCTTTCCCTCACCAATTCCTTGTCTCTATTTACAATTTACAAGATGTTCCCAGAAAATGTGAAAACTCTTGGTTTACATCAGCATAAAAGTTAAGCACTCCTGAAAACAGACATTGTAACCAAACATCACTTTTTCATTTAAAATAAATATTAAAAATCTTCAAATATCTTGCAAAAGCAAGAACACAGTTTGTTTACACACACCCTTCATTCTCCTTAAGAAGCAGGCAGGGTGTCCCAGTTAGTAGTACACTAAACAAGGTGGACTGATAATAACAGCTGATTTTAATCAGGTTTAAAATCAATAAGAAAGATTCTTGACTTCATACAGAATTTATATGAAAGACTCTGGTCTTTTTTTGTGCTTGTTTTCCTATTCAAAAAGGCTGTTCCTTCAATCAAGCCTCCTTCTCCTATTTGCTTACCAGAAAGATTCCATCTCATCACATTTATTTCAATTTGCACTGCCTAGTGTATATTACTTATGCATTACTCAGATCTATCAAACTGCATTTATATGAGAATTTGGAACTAAATAAAACACACAGTATTTTACCAAAACACTTCTCCTCTAAATACAAGTAAGAAAAAGACATAGTCTTACCAAGATACAGTGTTGACAGGTTCTTAGATAAAGAAGTACTTTATCTCTATGTTTTAAACTTAATCGATTGGGTTTTGATCACTGCAGAGCAGAATCTGAGATTTATTATGTACCACCTCTCACAGTCTGACTTTATTCAGGGCTTGGAGGGGAAGACAAACTTCCCTGCCTTCCCAGACCCTGAGGAGCTTCTGAAGTGAGAACAAGCAGTCATTGTACCAGACTAATCAAATACACCTAAATGAAAAAGTTTAATAGTGCAACAAACCCTGTTTAAAGAAGCTCACCCAGCAACCAGGTCAAGATTTTGGCTTTTGTTTGAAAGGTCAGCAGCATTATTTCACTGTTGCCAGAGAAGCTGACAAAATATCACACTGCTGATCACTGATTAGTGGACCTGACTGTGAAGATTCAAAAAGATCTGAACCTATTTATATTATTATTTTTATCAAAGTCCGGGACAAGCCCAAGAATTTTATATCCTTCCTCCTGCCAAGCTAGAACTGCTTGAGATTATTTTGTGATGTGGTTTAGAACTTCCTGAGGGTCAAGGTGTAGGAAATTCACCCACTGCCAGCACTTAAAAACCCTGTGAGCATTAAGTTATTGGTTCACTGTTAGAGGTCTCAAACTGTCAACCAGACACTTTTTCTCTGGGACCACTGAGGTCTCTGTGGGCTCTTCTTTCTTTGTGGGTCTGAGTTCCCACATCTCTGTTCACATTCACATCAGGGTGGTCACTCATGTCGAGAACTTGGAGCAGAAGTGGTGCTGAAAATACATTAAATTGCCAATGATGATCATTCAAGTACAGTAGTGGGGAAAAAAATTACACATTTTGCCACAATGGTTAGGCCAGGATTGAATAGCCACATGAAATGGGGTTTGTTGAAGAATAAGCATGTATGTCTTATACAATTCCATGTGCCAAAACCCACTAGCAAATACATAAAAATTCCCAAATATTTCTCTCTTTTTCTCCTTTTGTTTTCCTCAGTTTTTCCTCACTGAAAAATTATGAAGTGTGAGAAAGAAGCAGAAACTGCTTACACTAAACTGCAAAATTTTGGGAAAAATCCGACACAGCTTTACAGGATTCTCAGCACTGCCTTCTAAACAAACCCCCAAAATGGTGAAAGGAAGCTGGGAAGGATGGAAGGAAATTTACTTTCCTCTGCTCCTGATTTCAGTTTCCTCATTTGCTTTGTAGCAAATCCACTTGGGCTGAACAGTTTTTCAAAATTGAAGCTATCAGTTTTGTAAAAGGATTTGTCTAACCCATTTAGCCCAAAATATTTGTATTTAACTTGGTGAATGATTCTTTCCAAATAATGAAATAAAACCATCTGTGCTAGAAATGTGTGTGCTGATTCTATTCCCAGCTCTGCTCATAGATAAATATTTCAGAGGTTCCTGTGTTCAAGTGCTTAATTTAAATTATCTTTCTGAGAACCTTAGTGGGTAACAATATCAACACAGAGGGTCAATTAATTTGAATAATCCTTATTTTCCAGTATTAAAATGCTCATTATTGTAGTCAACCACACATTTTTCTCTTATAAAGAAATCACCCACTCTCTGCTTCCTTTCTTTCTTTTAAAAACATTAGCAATAAGCAGATATCTGAAAGTCATAAATAAATATTACTTGCTAGTCCTATGCTTGTTGGCCAAAAAAAAAAAACCAAACAAACAAACAAAAAAAAAAAAAACCACCCTCAAAATAATGTTTTAAGCAGAAAAGTAAGTGGTAAAAATTCACATTTGACCCTCAGGAATATTCTTGCAAAATGATTAAAATGAGTATTCACTCCCACAGGTCACGAGTCAGTAGAAAACATTTCAGACTATTGAGGAATGGGAACTCAGTGTTGCTCTTCAGTGGGGCACAGGTCTCACAGAATTTGGGCTGTCAGTCTATTGGCAAGAATTTGGCAGAGGAGCCCGGGCATCAATCATGAAGGGTTTCTGCAGTTTAGATATAAATAGCTGAGGTGAAGCTTTAGGGTTGTTTATAAAGAATCCATGAAATCTTCTTTTAATCCATTACCGACAGACGGAAATACCACAGCCTGTTTTCAGGCCAAATTCAATGCATGTAGCCTGAGCCCCTTTGGAATATAAGGTGCCAGTTAACTGGCAAAAATACAGGAGAAGAGCACTTTTCCATGGTCCTGATGTGGGAGGAAAGTTGGTTGAGGACCTGGGTGCCTGGAACACGGGGTCACTGAATTGGTCTCACTGTGTAACTCTACAATATAAGCAGCTTCTTTCTGTGCCTCAGCTTCTGAATTACTTCTAAAATTTACCATCTTTCCCTTTTGTCCACTTTATCACCTTATTTTCCTGGGAGGTTCCTCAGAGCAAGAGGCTGTACTCTGTACATATGTGGTGGGCCGACTCTGGCCACTGTCCAGCTGCTCACCCAGCCCACTCCCCTGCTCAGGAACATGGGGAGAGGGGAAGAAATGGGATGGACCAGCTCTTGCGTTGAGATAAGGACAGGGAAATCACTCACTCTTTCCCAGACTCAGCTCCACTCTGGCTCCTCTGCCTCTCCATCCTCACGTGTCCCCACTGCACTGTGGTCTTTCTGAGGGGAATCCCTGCTCCAGCCAGCACCTGGAGCACCTCTTGTCCTCTCCTTCTTCCCTGATCTGGGTGCTCCAGGACCGTTCCTTGGCTTTTACCCCTTCTCCTCTGCCCATCCAGCATTTTTCTCTTTATTGAACACTTTCCTGGAGATGTCATCAGCCCAGATGAGGGGCTCAGCTGTGCCTGGTCCTGGAAGTGCAGTGCCTGGGGGCTGGAGAAGCTCAGTGCAGCCCCAGCCTCTCCTCACAGAGCTCCCCACAAACAGAGGCACTGTTATCACCTGGGACAGCCAGCAAACAGGGAGCCCTGACCCCCAAGAGCAGCTCCAGGAAGGGCTGGGGTGGCATCTTGAGCCTAAGGAAGGGATTTTACAGTGAGACATTGATTTTCATCAGTTTATTGCTGTGTCCTGTTGCTCCTAAGGCAGCTTTAAGGGATCATCTGGTGGGAGCATGGGGTGAGGTCTGGGGTTGTTCCAGGTTCAGAGGTGCCCACACTGGAGATCACAGCAAATAAAG
Source organism: Taeniopygia guttata (assembly GCF_048771995.1). Taxonomy (NCBI): domain Eukaryota; kingdom Metazoa; phylum Chordata; class Aves; order Passeriformes; family Estrildidae; genus Taeniopygia; species Taeniopygia guttata. Next base: position 10,250,986 of record NC_133030.1, read on the forward strand.
AGTCACACAGGCTCCCATGTCAAGGGAATTTCTCTTGGAGTGGCCATCAGTCCCAGGGTTATAGTCCTGGGCATAGTTATTTGTGGGAATAACTAGAACAATAATTCTTGTTTTAGAATTTAGAATTTAGGTTTTATTCTAGGGAATAATAGCACAAGAATGAGGCCTGGGCAGGGAGATTCCTTTGGCTCTGGGATGCCATTTTGAAAACACAATTGTATTTTTTGTTACCATAGAATTGTATTTTTTGTTCACCATGCTAAAGGTGATAAAAATAAAAAACCTCACACAATGTTATCTCATTGACAAAAGCAGGGTATTTCACTGCTTTTTCCAATTTTCACTCCCACTAATACAGATGAATATTCTGTCACTCTTGATGGTACCCTGCTTGTTCTTCTGAAAGGCAGCAGATATTATTCTGATAAAAAATTGACTCAGAATTAGTAGATAACCTTCATGTTTGCATTTTGACGTTTCCTGAACCTTTTCCCAAGCCCTTCTCTCCAAACACATTATGAGGAAAGTCACTTTGTAAAAGCCAGGAGAGCTGCCTTTCCGTCTGACCCGTGCCAGAACAGGAACCTCAGTTTATGAAAAATAGCATTACAACTGTCATGCTGCTCTTTTACAACCAAAGAATAAAAAATCACTTCCACTGGCACCCCCCTGCATGGCAGGGCGAGGCTGTGTGATCTTTCTTAACAGACAGAGCACGTGTTTCTTGAAAACCCATTTCTGAAGCCTGGCACTTTAACTAAGGAAATGAGGCATCCTTTCACAGATATTATATCTTCATCTCCTCAGTTACAACTCACAAATCATTCTGCATTTTATCACTGGGATACCTGCTAAATGCTGGACTAAAAGTACACATTCCTGGTGTCTGAGCCTTGAGGAAGTCCACAGATGGTGACACTTGCCAACAACCTCTGCAGGTCAATGCTGCACAGAGTTAAAAATGTCTGCCCCATTCCTTTCCCCATCACCCTCTCCATTCTTAATTTTCACATCTTGAGAAAAATATAGTATTTGGTATAAGGCCTCACTTCTGTAAAGGATTTTAGCAGTCCCCATTTTTAGAGATGGAGTCTCCCAGGTCAGGGAAGGCTTTATTTTCTGAATGCCAAAGGCATAGTTAAAGGCTGATAATCGCAAAGGATAGTTCCAAGAATGTTATATAACTTACTGTGTGTCTATTAAAAAATAGAGAGACTTTGCCATTCCAAAAAAAAAAAAAAAAGAAAAAGAAAAAGAAAATAGGAGCCTGTGAGATTCCCGCCATCTGGATGGAGTACTTTTTCTTCCCAGATGAATTAGTTGTCAGGGGAGGAATTATTTTAGGCATCAAGTAACCCCTGACTGTGAGTGACAGGCTAACACAGGAGCAGATGCAGGGTTAATGCAGCCTGTCCGTTATGTGGAAAGGAGAGCCCTGCATGTCCCACTCACTGTGCACAGAGCCCTGGGTTATTAAAGGAGTAAAGTGGGTCAGGCCTGGGAGATGTCTCACACTTCTCACACAAAGCCAACTTTTTCACTCAAGCAGCCATCACTGTGAGAAACTTCCTCAAAATCTGAATTCTGCAGAAATCCAGTCCCCATGTAACACCCTTATTTGAGAGTATGCTGGCAACATCTTGGTGAATCCAGATAAAAAGAGCCAACAAGGAGCATTCTGAATACATCTTAAGATAAAATCAGTTGTCACCAGCTCCTGTTTCAGCTAATGGAAATGTCTTTTTTTCTTTTTAGATAAATATGGATATCAGTAAATCCTCTTGTCTTTGCAGACAGTACAAGTCTGTTACGAGAACATTTACCTACTCAATAATGTCATATTTATAAGTGTATGCAATAAAACCTTATCCTGATGTCCAATCTAAAAAAAGCTTTATTGTACTAGAAGTGTGTTAAATGCTGTCTAGAAATTTGTGTGCCTGATTTCATTAGGAATTTAAAACTCAAACCCTTCAGATCTTGGTAGAGCCCCCCAAATTTAGCAGACTATCTGGATGGTTCTCACATCTAAAACATTTTTCTTATTGAGTGGACCCAAAGTAATCCTGTGTTGGTTTGAGAATGAAAATTCAAAAGTGAAGTGGTAGGCTGTGAAAACATTTTACAGTCTGAAAGGAAAAAAAATATCTGCAATAAATAAACACTGAAAGCCACAAAACAGCGGGTATTTCAAATCTAGCATAAAGAGAGCAGATGGCCAAAATAAACAGGTACACAAAATATCCACTTTTGTGAGATCGGATCGATTTCCCTTTAGAGAGCATTGTGGAACTCAAGAGAACTGCAGACAGTGTCAGATGAAAGAAATAAAAAACAGTGCCATCTTGTGGTACGGAAAACACCTTGGTGAGATAAACTCAAATTTCCGTACACACTCAAAAATCTACGTGATAGACTACAGCTCTTTAGAACTTGAGGTGGTGACTTTTCCCCTCCTCTGAGTTGTTTTTTTCGGGTTTTTTTTTTTGTTTTGTTTTGTTTGTTTTTTTTTGGTTTTCTTTTTTTCCCTGGTTTTGGTGAGCCCCTAAGTGCTGCTGTTAGAGAATAAGCTGTTTCTACCACGGAACAAGCAGTAGCTACATTGAACTTAAATAAAGATATTCTTGTCTAGCTGCTCCCTGTGTAGTATTTATCAAAAATCACTGGTCTCTGCATCTCGTTGCTGAAGCAGAAGGTGAGTAATCCTCGGCTCCAGTATCTCCCTGCTGAAATGCTGTGGAGCTGAAGCTGCAGCTCAGGACAGTGCCACTTCTGGGGAAGACCACAACAAAGAAAAAAAGATAATTTTCTTAGAAAAGACTCCTAAAGTGATGCATCCAGCCCAGGCAAGCATTTGCTGTGGGGAATGGAGATGGGAGTATCAGAAAAAGAATTTATCAGCTCCTTGCTCTAATGTCTTATACCACAGTTTGATTAAAAATAAACCCAAAGCTATATCAGGCAGAGTGACTCTGGCAAAATATTTCTTAAGCACCACCAAGACTACTGAAATTAGCAGGAGTTATTGTCTTTGACCTAATGGGAACAAGACTTCAACCTATTATTATCCAACATTTTCTGTCTTACTCCAGAGTTTCGTCTTAAGTCATGTGATCTTTGCCAGGGCAGGTGGCAGTAATAATATAATAAAAGCTTGATAATTATTTTAGGTGCCATGGACTGTCTGGTACAGTATCTCCCAGTGAGCAATAAATGCTCTGAAGTTACTCCATTAGTTTGTTCCTTTTGATTGCTTTTGAGATAAAAGAAGAATGTTACGGGATTGGGTTTTTTGTAATTAAAAATTAATTTTGAAAAAAACGTAAATAAAAACTTTCAGATTTTTTGAGATCTGCCAATTTATTTCTTGAAAATAAAAGAATGAAGAATGAGTCATTTTATGGAATATTCCAAAAGTCTAAGAATTCTTGGAAACTCTCAGAATGGACCTTAAGGTTAACACAATTCCTGGTTCTCATTCAAGGGTATTATTAGAAATGAAAGAATTGTGTGGCTTTATCTGCAGTGTGTTCTTCATTCTGAGCAATAAACACAAGTCTTTGCCATAAATGGTTGGCCTACAGTATTCTGAATGTTGCCAAGAGGAAAGAGGAAAACCTTTTACATCAGGAAAAAGTTACAGGTAACTTCTGGCCACACCATGAGCAACCCAATTTCTATTCAGCTTCAAGACTTAAATATACAAGTATTTCCTTTATAATAAAATTGAAACGATTTTTTTTTTAACCAAAGCACATGTTTAAAACCAACAGACTATAGTTTATGTTTTACTGCTTCTTTTCTACTGAAAATCTTGGCAGTACATAAATTCAACACCTCTCAATCATGTCCATGCTTGAACCTAAAAATGGAAGTTACACAAAAGGATTATTTTTTTTTCTGAAAAAGAAGGGCAAAATATTTGCTATCTTCTGTTGTTATTCTACATAGAAAAACAAATAAATATTCTACATGAAAAAATGATTTTTTTTTTTCTTTGTAAATGTCTGGGAGAAAAGCAGTTCAGTGTAACTCACGATGTTTGTTTTCCTGCAGGAGGTTTTTGCAGAGTGTCAGTTCTTTTCTATTGTAGCCAGTGAAAAGCAACAGGTTGCAATTCCAGACTTCTGTAAGACAGTGAATGCCTTGTCAAGATGCTGTTGGATCCCTACAAACACTAATATTTCGACTATTAGGGATCAGGCTTTGCATTTGCTGAAGAGTATTGGAACTTATTGAAACCTGCACTCATACTCCATCAGTTCTGGTGCTCAGAATATCACAACTGTTAATAACACATTAAGTTTTAAAAAAAATTTAAATTAAAAATTTAAAATATGAAAAAAGTGATAACAAAAATAAACAAAAATTTAAAAATACAATACTATAAGTTTATATATCAAACATAATTCACTAAAAAGAACTTCCACTATAACATAAATCCATAAAACAAAATATTAAAAAACTAAATCAAACTCATAAATATCCTTATTATCAATATTTAATTAATCATTAAATCCTTAAAAATTCTTATAACTAAAACACACAATAAAAATATAAACCAAACTCACCCTCCCTATCTATATAAAAAATAAAGCAAATAAATCACACCACCTAGAAAAATCATACATCCCACCTCTAAATCATTCAGCATTCCTTCAAAAATCCCCACTCAGTACGAGACCTCAGGGTGCATAAAAACCTCCTAATGAAGGAAAAATTAAGAGTATGTTGAAGTGTACTCATCAGCTCCTTGTCTTTATTCCGCAAGGGTTCCCCAAGTATATGGGATTGTTTCAGGTAAAAAGCAAATTGCTTTAATATGGATTTTTGGGAAAAGTGGTGTTGTAGCCTCTGAAAGATACAATAACTGATACAATAATCCATTGCATAAAAATAAATATACCTGTCTCTGTTTAAAAGCAGACCCTATTTCTTAGGATGATGTGGAGGTTTTAGTTTGAACTGGGTAGAAACACTAATTTTGTGTAGTGCATTTGGTTTGCTAATTTGAGATTTTTTGGGCAGTGTACTAATCAGTGTTGATTAATTACTAGTGTACTTCCTTTTTGTTGTGAGGTAGGATCTGGAGAAAGGTAAAGTGGTTTAAAACTTTAAAACGGTATAAAGAAAAATTTACTAACAGCAAGTAAAGAAAAGAGTCATAAAACTCAGAATAAAACATTTAGAACACTTCTCTTTTTCCTATAACTTTTTCTTCCTACTAACAATGTAAAGAAACAAAACATCAAATTTTAGTTGGTTTACTACCTCTAAAATAGTTTTTCTTTAGTTTACTTAGGGAGAGAAATTAGTCTTGCTAATGTTATGGAGACTTCCCAATAAGGAAAAAATAGTTCTTTAATGGTTTTCTTACAAAAAGCAGCCACTTGGGGAAATCTATAACTGTGAAATTTCTTTTATTTTCTGTAAATTTTTCTTACAGGTTGGTGTAATGCTGTTTGCCCAGAAGTTGTTCACCCCTTAAGCTGGTGCCTCTCTTGGCTGTCTGCTCTATGTTGAACGTGTCTTACACCATTAAAGGGGTGATAGAACTGTTCAATTGCCTCTTTGTAACTCACCTGCCTTTTTCTTTTCCTCTTAGGAACATGGTGGTGTTTCCCAAACAGCTAAAATGAGCCATATTTTTCTCCCAAGCACTTCCCCAAGGATTGAAATAAGAAGATGTCATGCTCTTTGCTGATGGGAATAAAATCACACATCAAGAATCAGAGCTCAGCTGGAAGAGCACCAGGCTGCTAAAAAGAGCAGAAATGAATCATTATTTTACTATTTCTAACCTTGATGAAAATATTCCTCAGGCCTAAACCACGACAGGGGCCTTTAGACCTTGGTGGGTATTTATTCACTTGAAGACCAGGAAATATTTGATTATGATATCACTGGGGGAACTGATGTCAACCTGTGACCACAGCAGGTAAATGGGCATTTTATCAGCGTAAACAGGCCACTGCAAAGATTAGGAGCATTTTAGTCACATTTAGGTCATAATTGTCCAGAAGGCAGTGGTCTGAGTCACAGGAACGTTCTTAGGACAGCTGAAGTGATCAGTTTGCTTTCCAAACTGAGATTCTACCCATGTGCAAGACATGAAACAGACCTTCGTCACCTCTGGCTGACGTAGTCTTGGTTTTATTTCTAAAAACAGAAAGCAGACCTTAATGAAATGTTTAAAGTCAGGTTTGCACAAATCTGGGGATGTGTTCTCATAAAGTCTCCTGTAGGAAATGCCAGGATCTGCAAATAAAATACAAAATCACTGGGAACAATTGAGGATCTACGAAGAGGTGAGAGTTGCCTTGGACGAAAGAGAGCAAATGGGCTCCCATTGCATGTACAAACAGATTTATGGCTCCTCTAACCTGCTTTTGGAACTCAGCACTCCACAGGGCACTATCCTGCAGGCTGCAGTTGCCAGATCACATCACACTTTGGCCCCAATCCCATTTTATAGCTGTAACAAGTACTGGTGGGGGAGGGTGGGCAGTGGCCTCGCAAAAGATTTGCATTTCAGAGCTCTGTAAAACACTTGCAAAGAGGCTGAGGGTCAGTGACAGACTGGAAGGACCATCCCCACTGTGGCAGCTGAGACACTTTCATACAGAAATGGAGTGGTAGCACAAAGCCTGAGTGGGGAGAAGACCTGGATTAGAGTTTTCCCTCTTTGAGGGATGCTCCAGGCCCTGTGGCTTGCTCTGTGTGCTCTCTGTTTTCCACTAACATTATTCTGCCTTTCAGAAAAAAAACCTCAGGAACTGCCAAGCCAAGGAAACTGCTTTTGTGTGGTTGCTTCCTCTAATTAGCAGACAGAAAAGGAGAGCCCTGAAAACTGTCCCTTCCTTGGCCTATTTTGGATTAACCTTGTTAAATGCAACCCCACATTTTTAAGGCCCCTTCCAACCCAAACCATTCTATGATTCTTTGATTCCATGAAAACACCCCGTCCACTGGAGGAGGGGAGACCAGAATCCAAATTTTTCATACCCTCAATGAGTTCCTGAACCATGACTTGACAGCACGATACAGCAATTCTCACCCTGGGAATTTTGAATTCTTTCATGAATGCTGGAACAACTTTACCCTTAGCTCTGGTACATGGGGTACCTTACATGAAAGCCAAACATGAGGGCTGATCCCTCCTATGGTGACAAAAAAGCACTAAAGTTAGGCTTTGTGTCCAGCATGCTTGTTCTCCTTCTTCCTTCCAAAGGGCTGAGAAACGCTCTGTATTTTAAAAAAGAAAAACAAAACAAAGACACAAAAAAAACCCCAAACCATCCTTGCAACCAATTATTTATAATTTCTTGACTTTCATTTTGTTCTGGAAGCCAGAGGAGCCAGGTTCTCTCCAGATAAATTTGCAGCTGTTGTTGAAAAGCTGAAATAAAAAATGCAGACTCTGCAGGTACGTAAACTGACTTCCAAGGCAGTGGAAGTTCTTCCAAGTTCCTCCATGACACAGGAGGGGCATGGGCCTCATGGATGAGCTTCATGCATGGACTGTCAAGTCCTTCAATTAGTTAAACTGGAAATATTTTATCAATCAAGTTCAAACAGTGGCTTTTTGGTGAGTATTTTAGGTACATTTGCTGTACCTGTAGAACATGTACCACAGACAAGCAGCAGGATGTATCCTAAATACATTTCTTATCCCTGAATGTTGCAAGACTGGAATCAAGGTAGAACCTACCCTAGGAAAAGCAATCAAAAATATGACCTTTTATGTGGACAAGGTGTACAGAGTTGCGTGGGTTTTATTTCTTAATTGCTTTTTCTGGAACATTACCCAGGCACTGTGTTTTCCTAAGCATGCCTTTTTCAGCCTATTAAGAAGAAGCAAAGTCATCCTGCTGACTTCCTGCTCATTAAAAGAGGAATTCCAACAGATAAGTCAGTCATAGAAAGAAAAATAATTGTTAAAAACAAAACAATTGATGAAATAATCATCAATTATAAACTTCTAATTGTAGGGTTTATCGCCTCTCTGCCTTTCACCACCTGTTACAGATTTGATGGCTTATCATCCTTTTCTAGTTTATTACTGATATCCCAGGTGAGTAATACATGGGAGGGTGTATTCCAGGAGTACCATGTAGAGGAATATTGTGAGCAACCATTTATTGGGATTAATGAGTGCAAGGACAGTAATAGCTGCATGGGAGGGTAGCAGCAGTGTTAGCAGCAGTCTGGCTAAACATGATTGTCTCTAAGTCCCTCTCTCCCCTTGGTGTATGTGTCTTACATGTTGTAAAATCATCATCAATAGAATTTCCATTCATCCAAATTTACTTGAAATGTAGCAATTATTAGCTAGTAAAAGATTCCCAACTCCATAGAGGAATAGTTCAATCAATCCAGGTAGCGAAGTTCCTCGGTGTAGTTTGGTTTTGCAAATGTTTCTTAGGCAAAAACCCCCAAAACTAAAAAAGCCCAAGTGTCTTTAAATTGTATCTTTAGCACCTGTGAATTTCTATGTACGTCAGAGGTAGACTTTGGATTTTTGCAGTCATCATGGATGGCAGAAAACCATCAAAGAAATTTTTTTCACTCTGTGTTTATCTTACTTGATCTCTAAAAAATCAGGAATCCTGTGCTAAATCATAAAGTATCTTAATTCATACTAAATCACAAAAGATCTCAACTCTAAAATTAGTTGCTGGCAGCCACACCAAAGCAACAGTGATTTCAATACTCCAGACCATTTCTTAAGGAAGGTAAATCCTCCTAAATGTCTTAAGGAAAGTAAATCCTCCTAAATGCCTGTAAGACCTAGTTTTTGTCTGTGAAGATGTGATTTGCAGTACTTGCAAAGAGATATACATAGCACATACAAGTTTTCTTTAATAAATAAATGAAAATTATGCATAAAAAGCAACTATGACTCAAAATATTTGCCACATGATGTTTCAGAAGACATTCTGAAAGAGAAAAGGAGCTTGTGGCTGAGAGAGGATGTTTGTTCTCAGTCCAGATTGCTGTCACTCTGGGTGCCTGGATGATGGGGGGAAACCTGTTTCCATTCTCCAGCAGCCAGATTTTCAGGCTGGGAAGTTCTCAGGGAGTTTTGACCCAGAGTGGAAGCAGATGAAAGCGCGGAAGTGAGGAACTGATATCTTGACATCACACCAAAGTGGGGCACCAGCACAGCACAATTTGTGGAATGGCCTTAAAAATGTTGGCATTTTCTTACTGCAATTGTTTCATTCTCTCTTGCTCTGGGCACCTTTCTCTGCAATCCAAACAAAAGTGCCAGGATTAGGCTAAATCCACTCCCTGCTAATATTTTAATCCTTTTGCAGCTCATTGCCCACAGCTGAACTAAGTGCTGGTCAAGTGCCATGTCAGTAGTTCAATGGAATTCAGACTTTGGCACTCAGAAAAAGGCAACAGATGTGCTTTAATGATTATCTAATAGCTTGTATTTTTTTTTTTTTCCAGTTTGCTGTGCTACTGAAATCTAATCTCGTTGACCCAACAGACAAAACCGTAACAGTAGGGACATTAATGGCAATACAAAGGACATGAACAATGCCACACTGTGGAAAAGGTCCAGAAATCCAAGCCCTGCAAAATGTACTGGGAGCAAGAGATAGGTTGACTTCCATTTCCATGAGCTGCTGCAAAAATTACCTCTGCAACCTGTGAATTAAGGATGGGAAAATGAATTCAACACACCTCCAAATAAATGATCTGAAAAATCACCAATTTTCCTGGGATGGGGAAAGACCAGGGCAAAATTTCTATTAGGAATCAGTAATCATTTGAAACGTCCAGGTCACAGGTTTAACCCTGGACTTCTTCACTAGAAGTTTCATTCTGTTCATGATACCTGGTTTTGCACATGAAATGAAAACACTGCCGGCAGCAGTGCATTTTGAGAGTCTTGACTTGCAGTCTTCAGTTCATGTTCAATGACTGCCTGGCCGTGTGCTGGGTGGCCTAGAAAAGTAATTAACAAAATGTCATTTAAACGAAACTGGGGCTGCTGCTGGGGGCATAAAGCTAGGGATTTGCAAATCAACTGAACTGAAAACTTACTGTCCTTTCCCAGATGCAGCTGTAGCAGAAGGGTTCACTGTTTATCACCAGCCTCTGCTGCTCCGATGGTGTGATTAGGAGCAAGTGCTGAACTCCTGCTGATTTCTTCAGGGATTTTAATGGGAGTGAAGCATCTCAATGCTTTTGTGGACCTGGTGTGATTTTTTTGAAAATACCAGAACTTGCCAGGAAATATTTGCAGCAGCATATAGAACTGTAAACCAACACTGATTCAAAATTGTTCCTTAGCTCCTGCTGTTACTGCTGTGCTGGTCCTTGTCCTATACAGTAAAAGTCTTGTTTATGAGAAACTTAAAAAGGCCTTGAGAAGGGAGAAAACAAGCAACTCTCTAAAATACAGCTTTTAATTGAGTGCCGATATTAGTAATATTTTTATATTGCTTTACGATTTCTTTTTTATTTCTAATGTTCTTTAATTGTCTCAAAATGTTGTGCTGCGGAACCTCTCTGTTTCCTCAGTCATTCCTGGATTTCTTCAGATATGATGTTGCACTTTTATAAAAATATGTTGTTAATCAAGGTGATGAAATGTTTTTTCCAGCCTTGTGCTGCTGGAGCGACTAAATCATGGTGGACTCAGTGGCATTAAGGAATAACAAGCTGAGAATCAAATCTAAGCACACAGATCTGGGCTAAAGGATCAGAGGCCCTTTTTTGAATTAAAAAAAAAAAAAAAGCCATTTGAGTTAAAGGGCTTGTTCTCTCTGTACATTTACTTCCACAAAGGCCATTTTCCTGGTGATCCCTCCTACCTGGCTGTTTTCCTTTTGCCTTATCCAGGTTGAATTTCATCTGGCTATCTCTGTCTGGGAACCACCCTTCTGTAGGCACCACAATATCCTATTTCTGTCACCAGGGACATTAATGGCAAACGGGCCACATTCATGGCATCACAGGAGAGCTGTCAGATGTTGAAGCCATTACTTCTCTTTATCTGTCCAGATGACAGCAAGTAAATATTTTGATGTAAGGGACTTAGATAGAAGTCTTTGATCTTCATGTGTGCCCTGCAGAAGCTTCTGGACTCCAGCAGACATCAGTTATGCTAATAGACAGCTGTCAGAAGAAGCTGTGGCACCTTTAATTGGCATATTCTTCTTTGATTGCTGAAATTTGGGTAGGAAGGTGAAAATTTTGTTCTGTCCTCTTCAGGCTTCAAGCCTAGGAAAGGAATAGAGAGGGTGATTCAGCTTACTTGCACCTCTGAGCCTTTTATTGACTGTGTGACTGTCAATGGGGACTGACCCAAAAGATCAGAGATGTCCTGATTTACCAGATGCTGGATATTGTTTTAGTTTGAGCTCCAGTGAAACATATGTGCTTTTGGGAGCCACCAGAGATAAGAGGAGGAAAACACTCCAGAGGGAAATTACCTACCTTGCTGACAATCACGCTGGCAGGAAATTTTGATGTCAAGTTAAAAATTAAAACCTTTAGCCTTATCCTGCAAGGCTTTGGCCCATGGAATTGGGTGGAAATTCTGTCTTGCTAACCAAAGAGACAGGAAGCCTCAGTGATAAGTGCTGCAAACCAAGGTGTATCATCCCCTTTCTGCACTTCCATGACAAAGCCAGCATCCCAAGTGCCCTGCAATACATCAGCGAGAGATTGGCCAGGGGAATTGTCTGACCCAGGGCAAGTTCTCCCACACTATCAGCAATACACAACACTTCTGCTTGCACATGTGAAATGAGCTTTGGGATTCAGCTCCAGGGTAGGACTGGACATGCTTTATTTTGGTTTTGGTATCATTGTTGGCCTGCTGTGAATATAAACTTTGGCAAATAATTTATTTCCCCTTGAAAAGTATCCTTTCAGCAAACTGTGGGATTGAAGTGCTTTCCACTGCTTTTTGTAGACTTCCTTGCCAAATTTTATTTAGGTAAGGACCTGAGTTGTCAAGAACTTAAATCAAAATAGATATGACCAGTCATGTCAGTCAATGTTAACTACCCCCATTCTCTGTGACTAAAGCTTCTCTCATCAGCAAGCAGCTCCAGACATTAGAGCAAACACAAGGCTTTTCAAATTCCATTACTATTTGTAGAGAATACTTATTTAACATGCCAAAACTATCATGGTCTCAAAGCAATGAAACACCCTTTTCTCTAAATTTGGGTGTCTAGATTTGCTCTAAATTTGCTCTAATTTGCTTGAGGGTATCGCTGGCTCTTGGAGTGTTTGGTTTATTTTAACACATTCTCTTTATATTTTTCTGTCAGCTTCTATTTTTCCTGTCAACCTCCAGTTTCCCATCTCTCCATCTCTGTGGCTTTGAAGCTTATCCCTGATAAAAGACAGCACTTATGTCAAAATACACTAATGTCACTTTGACACACAAGTGCACAGTCTGGAAGCCGTTTGGCTTGGCAGAATTATCTCCTTTGGCAGCCTCACCACAGCTGGTTTGAGCTGCTGGATGCTCATGTGTTTGTCCCACTCTTTTAGTCTGAGGTAAACCCTTGGGACTTTCATCAGCTCACATGAAATAAACACCAGTGAAAATAGGTCTGAAAAAACACACCAAGCTGAGACATTTTTCCTGGGAAATAGCTTCTTGTTAGTTTTAGGGGTTTAATTCAGGGCACCAGGGTAATCCAGGGAAATGAGTAACAATGTCAGACCCAACACTTGCTCCTGTCCTTCCTCATCTTCTGCTAAAACAATGTTTTTAGTGAATGAAGGCGATAAACAATTCAGAACTACTACAGATCATGTCATTGGTGTTTCTGAATAACTGTTGTGCTCCTGACTGCAGATCATCTTTTTACTGATTACTTTACAGGTGACCTACATTAATACCAGTTTTTATCCACATGGAGGAAGATGATCTTGTGACCTGGTACTGGACTTTGGGTCTAGATCCTCCCTTCCCAATCTGACAGGTGGAGCCAGAAATTCTCATACTGGCAGCTACATGAACTGTAGGTCATAGGCCTGGCAGCTCAGTGTCAGTTTTGGGACTTACACTGCTCTCAATGCAGCTCTCTGGAAAATGATGCTGTAAAATGACAATGTAACATCACTTTTCGCTTCACAAATATTCCTGTTTGTGTTGCACTCAGCTGCTGTAGTGAGAAGCATCATGAAAATGTGTGAGGAATTTGCACCAGTCTGTGAAGAGTGGTGCAGTTCAGTGAGGCCTCAGTGGATGCCTCTGAGTTAATACATTCTGTTACATCTTAGTGATTACTGATTTTTGTCCTAATTACAAAAGTAATTTAATGTTTCTATGGAAATCTATTCAGTGATAATTTTAAGCCTTTATTTCATAAAACTGAGAATAAAACTGAGAGTGCTATGAGTTTAACTTATTTTGAGCCTAGGTAAGACTACAGCCAATGGCACTAAATGAACTCATGAAGATCCTTCAGATTAGGCTGAAGTAACCATATAATGGTTTTGATACTTAAAAGACACCAAAATTAAACTTCTAATTAGCAAACACTTCCTTGGATGAATAGTGATTTCAGAGGTGGGGATGCTCAACACTGAAATGATTGAAAACAAGGGAGAGACACTGAGGGTGTTTATGTCTTCTTTGGGTTATCTTTGGTAAAACAAATTGCAAAGAGAAACAGGGAAAACACTTTTAACCAGGATTCTGGGTTTGGGGTTTCTTAGGAGTGAGAGCTTGCACCAAAAGCACAGACATGGGGAGATCTGTGCAGGTGTCCCACTGGTTGCCAGGACAGCTGGCAAAATTCAGCTGCCACCAGGGTGGGCAGCAGCAGTGGGAGGCCTTGCTTGTTGTCTGGCCATGGGGGACCACTACTATGAGCTGTCATCACTCATCTAATGAGCCTGAAACCGGAGCAAAGGCTCCCTGGGCTCACTTTGCTATCTTTAGGAGGGGTGGAGTGAACCCACGAGTGCTGTGTGTGGCAGGCCCAGTTGGAGAAGCTCTGGGTACTGATGACAGAGTGTCAGCATCAGTTCATACACTTAATCCCAGGCTCAAGCAGGCAGGCTCTGGTGTCCTCAGCATATAAGCACACGTATGCTTTTTCTAGTTCAAGATTTAATGTTCTCGTAAGTCTCTGAAGCCATGGGGTACAAAGTAAAACATCCAACATCCTGATTTTGGAAGCCTGTCCTTTGTGTGGCCAGTTGTATTTATTTATTTATTTATTTATTTATTTATTTATTCATTTATTTATTTACTTCTCCCTTTTATAGTGAGATAAACCCTGAGATTAAACAAAGTGTGTTTATAAATGCGGTGGGTTGACCTCAGTTATGTAAGGCTCAAGGGGGAACAAACACGGTGCAGTATCAACAGTTGCATAATCATGAAGTCCTAAGCAATAAAAATTCACTGAACAACATCAATATCTGTGCCTCCAATCACAGATTTTTACTATATCAATTAGATTTTTGTTGTTAGATATTTTCATCCAGCAGTGAGGAGCTGTGCTGTTGGTGGGGTCTGAGCTCAGGCTTGGAGGCTGAGGGCACAGAGACCTCCTTCCTTGGCAGAAGACAAGATTTGTGTTGGCTTCACAAGTCCTGTTCTCACTTCTCACACACACCAAGGGATGTGGCAGCAAAAACAGCAGGGGGGAAATACCTGTGTGTTATTCATATCTCAGCATATTTAGCCTTAGGTTTTCCCTGAGCTTCAGCATGAGTTATTACCTGCATCAGGCAGGTTTGATCATCAGAACATCTGATTAAAGGGAAGAAAATGAAAAAGAAAATTAGGACAATGTTCCTGGAGAACCACCTGCATGAGTGCCTGGAGCTCATTACATATTTCAAATCTTACAATTAGCTAGCTCAAATGCATCTCCCCCAAGTATTAAGGAATACTTTTCTTTCTGATGCACTCTCCAGAAGCAACTTTCAAGGCCTGCAAGTGTTGATTTGTTAACTCTAAAGTAAAAACAAACTCAACTTGAAATTGATTTGGGCAAGCATTTCAGGAAATTATAAAAAAGAAATGCACTTGACTACATAGATGTCTTCAGGATTATATGTTTTAAACCAAAAATCTTGCACACATACTCTGGACCTTCATGAACTGAGGGCTTTACTGTTATTTTCCACCTCAGACTCTTGTGTAAGTGGCATTTGCTGTGAGGTTCTGCCTTCTCTTCGAAGGCATAGGAAGCTTGGGGTGAGGGAAATCTTCTCCTGTTAACATCTGATAGCAGTAAATGAAGGAGGGCTGAAGCGCCAAACTCAGGCTGAAGTTTCTAGTGCCAGTAAACCCAACAATTTAAGTATACTCCAGACAAGAGGATTTGATCCAGTGTTATGAAACTAGCTCCAAAATTTGGATTTAGATACTTGCTACATCTAGAAAGCTCACAGGCATTTGAGTCCCTAATTTCATCTCAAACATAACCTTCTTCTCTTTTCAGAATGACATGACTGTGGTGACAACAGCAGCAGACCATGCTACACCTAATGTTTCCTACGCTTTGTTTATAGACCAGGCTTAAGATCTCCAAAACCTCTCCAGATTAAAATACTGGAGTTTTAAGCAAATAATTTTTCAGATTTTTTTCACAAACAAGAAGTAGGATAATGGATACCCAGCTCTTTGGAGGAAAAAGGCCATCAGGGAAATGCTTATTTTGGTTTGAAGGCATTGTCAGTTTCATGTAAAACTGGGGCAGGAGAGCAGGACAGCACAGCCAGGAATTCAGTCTTGCAATCCTTGTACAGCTGAGCATTATTTCTTTATGACACTCCTTGCAGTGTAAATCAAAATTAAACTCCATGAATCAGGTAAAGGCATTTGGGCTGCTGCTCTTGAGCTTACCTTTTGTATGTTTGCCTAGGAAATCCTTCTGTAGCCCCAGATTCTATTGCAATTAAGAAGCAGAAGTGCCAATTTTAAAGCAACAAATTGACTCTGGGCTGACTGGCTTCAGCTAGAAATGACTGCAGACCACTGAGATGGAGAGAAAGTCAGGAAAGAGTGTGGAGAGCAAAGGAATCACCTCAAAAGGGAAATGCTGAATAAGCCAACTTAAACTTCACATAAGAAACCTGCATTTCACTGAAATATGTCGAGGCTGCCATCTGCTGAGCGCAGGAAGAGTCTGGGTACCAACAATAAAGTTATTTCAAATATTATTTGGAATAATATTGTTTCAAAGGTAACCTATTTCAATTCTAGATAGAGACTTAATCTTTAGCTAGAACTGAGAGTTTTCTTGCCTGACATGTATAAACAATTTCTTTGAAAATAAATTTCTTTGAAAAAAAACCCAACACTTCAACATAAACTTTCATTTCCTAAACTGACAAAATTAAGTGAAGAAAAGGACACAAAAAAGGTGTTTCACTTTGAAATAAAAGTTTGGAATTGAAACTTTTGCTTCTTGTTAGCATTTGCCAACTAGTCATACTATACTTGGAAATGAAAATGGATTGATTTATTAAAAAGCTATTGAAGAAAAATATTTATTACAATTAGTGGTGCTTCTTACAGTCAGAAGAGGTGAATTTCCCTGTTGTATGGTCACATATCCCAATATTTGGGGTTTTTTAGTAATATAAGCATAACTTTTATGAGTACACAGAGGACATGTTACAGGCATGACATGATTTTTTTATATGCATGAACAATATTGAAGAATTTCTGCAGCTCATTCTGTTCCAACATATTGGTGTTTGGGGCCTGGGACCAATTCAGAGCAATGTGCCTCACAAAACCATGTTTAAATAATTAAAGGTGTAGAAAAAAAAATCATCTTTCTCATCCTTCAGAGTATTCTGCGGATTCATGGTAAGGTTTGGCTTTGCCCTAAAATGAAACCATAGATGATTATTTTTAAGGAGACACAAAGAAAGTCAAAATCAAAATATGCCCAGCATCCAGTGCACTTGTCCTCATCAGGACAAGAGGGAAACTGAAATTCAATGGTATGAATATAAACATACCTGCAATATTCTAATCCTGTCTTTTTTAATCACAAATTTAATCTTTGTCCCAAGAAATCTCTCCTAGAGAAAGTTTCTGCTGAACTGAAAGTTCCTGCTTCACTCAAAAGTAACTTCTAAAAAGTTGACTTGGAATTTGCTTGTTTGTGTGCTTGTTTTGCTGCATTAGTTTCTTCTCTTCAGAATTATTAATTTCTTTGTACAGCAGAATACTTTTCTTTTTCTTCTTCTTTTTTTCTTTTTTAACTTTTTACATATAAGCTTCCCTCAAGGGAGATATTAGAAGAAGGAGGATGACGTAGTTTTGAGGGGGTTTAAAAGACAGCATGGGAGGAAGCAGGCCACCCTAAATTTTGAAAAAGTAGCAAGTTTGCAGTGGAAGGCTGCTATCAGGTGTTGATTAAATGTCAGAGGTGATTTGAGCTGATGCTTTGGAACAGTTTCAGCCAAATGTATTTCCATCAAAGTATGTTTTCTTAACTGCAGTCAAACATCTCACATCAGATTAAAAAAAATAAAGAAAATAGAATTAAACTTCACAGGGAAAATTTGGCCAGGAAGTGTGGAGAAGATGCAGAGAGAGAATGCATGGACAGATTCTACTCCATCCCAATTAACAGGGTAAGGATTTTTACAGTCTCCAAATGTCCATGATGGTGCCTTTACCTACTGGTATTTCAGCAGAAAACAGGGATAAGCAAAGTGCACTTCTGGGAGGATTTCAAGGTGAAGACAAGTGCTTTTTGTTGGATACAGCAGAGATGTGGGATTGCTCAAAGACAGCAGAGCCAGTAGGAAAACAGGAGGGAGCTTTGTGGCAATGCTCAGGAAGGGACAGATGCCAGGGCAAAAGGAAAAACTGCTGGGATAATTGCAGAAGAAAGGTTATGCACATTTAAATATACCCAGCAGAGGAGCTTGTAGATCAATCAATACAGCAAAATGTAGGATAGAATGAAATTTGCCTGTGGTAAACCCTGTGATGTCTTACTGTATTAGGTAGAGTTGTCAAAATCCCTGTTTTTCAAGGGAAAGAAGAACAACAAGAATAACCAAAGAACAAATTAGGAAGAATAAAGATTTTTGACTATTTCTGTATTTTTTTCTCTTATCACCCTGCATTTATTTTGATGAACTGTCAGGGTACATTAAAATGGGTCTTGAAGCCCATGCACAGGTTAAAGATCCCCTTTGGGAGTGTGAGGACAAAGTATTGCAATTCTGTACTTAGAGGTGCAGCAGAGGAGGGGCCTTTCCCCTCTTTTATGTGTCTTCTCCCACTTCAGAAATAATAAGAGGTTGACCCCAGTTCTCTGCTTCTTTATCAGATGACTTTAGGCCCAGATTCCCCAAATATTTCTGCCTCTATCTCATACAGATTTTTCTGAAGAAAAATGTCTGCTCATGACAAGTTGGCAAGGCAAAATAAAAAACATAAAATTGTTTGGATACTGGAGCACTGTTGCTCCCCATATTTGACTCGTGGCCTCTCTTCTTTCCAGAGTTATCAGTGCCTTAGGCTGCTCCAGGAAATACTAAAGGAGAATTTTTCTCTCAGTAAAGACAAATGATGTGATTTGAGATACCAACATTCCCACTGAGCACTCTGGGAAAAATTACTGGAATACTGTCTCAATGTTATGAAAATACCAAAATATGCTTCTTTTGTTTAGTTTCTTTCACATTTTGACTATTTAAGGGCCTCAGTATCAAACTCAAGAGTCCCAGTTGGTTAGTCCCCTTTTCTTGAATGAGATTACCTCCATATTTACAGCTGATTAAAAGCTTCCAGGATGCTTAAGGCAGTCAGAGGCTGCTACAGGCAAATCCTTTATGCATCAGATATTTCATTTGATATTAATGAAGGCAGGTAAGGTGTTACTCAACAGAGGAATGAGAAAAAAATCAAAGGCTGGAGCGTAAAATTGACATACAAAGTTATACCTTAGTAAGTCACATTTTGTCTTACACACTTGATGGCCTAGGGTGGTTCTGGAGGAGGAAAGTTCTGTGGAAATCTCCCCCAAAAGAGTAACAAAGAGTTGCATAAAAATAGAAAATAAAAAAAATGAATGGAACAGTCAAGGACATCTCTGTAAGACACAGCTCCACGGCTTGTCTGAGAAAAGTTGTCAGGCTCAGGTGTAAGAAGCACTGGAGGAATTTCATAGAGGGGTTTTGAACAAGACTGAAGGATGAGGAAGAGTGAGGTTATGAAGGGAGTGACATGAGCAAGTCCAGGGTCATGACTTTGCCAAGGATTTTCTAACAGATTCAGGGTGACAGGAGAGCATTTGCCAAGTGCAGAACTGGGCAAAATAGATTTGGTTATTAGTGAGTTTTAGTTGAAATGTGTGTTTAAATCAAAACAGGAAGAGAAGTGCAGAAAAAAAAAATGAAACAAACCCAAACTAAATCAAGAAAGTGATAATGTTTTCACAGTATTTTCAGTTGGTACTTTTGTTTCTCTTCCTATTGATGGTGTCATAAAATTACATTGCTGTTGTTCCTAAGCTTGAGAAAAGAAGACAGGGGAGGTATTGTCAATGACCCTATGCCTTGGAATGGGATTTCCCAGAGAATAAAGATGGTTTAAAAATAGCAGATACATTATTTATGTGGTCACCAGCATTTTTCAGGTGTGGTAAAACAGAAACAGTTATTTTCTAATAACTACATCTATTGAGTGGGGACGGAGGGGCCAAGAACTGGTCTTGGTGAGTTTTCCCCTCAATTCCTGCCTCGGGAAGGAGGAAACAATTAACAAGGAGGGAAACTAGCCAGGAGAGGGCAGAGTCAGAAAAGCTAAGGGAGGAGAAGTTTGGAGTGTGGAGCTGATGGTCAACAGCACAAACCACGGGAAAATGAGGAAGGGATTTGGATTTGCAACTCCAGGCAGGATGGGCTCTGCAAAGTGCTCCAAGAGAAAGGGACCGAAGCAGCATCTCGGCCAGGTGAGCAGGAGAGTCCCAGTGGCAGCTGGAACTTGCACATCCCCCCAGCTGACTTCCGTTGAAGATTAACAGGATTTACTCGACCTACTTTCCTCATCTTGGTACATGGAAGGCTTCAGCATAGTGGCTTTTTTGGAAACAGGATGCAATTTCAGGCAAGAATGTTCCCTCAAAAGTAAATAAACATGAAACGGATGGGATGTTATGTTCTATTAATATTAATCACAGACTTTTCTGACTGTTGAATTTTCTGAACACCAGATTCCTGTCAAGGCTTTTCCTGCTCTCTCCTTCTTTTTCTTATTTTTTTGGCTCAAGAGATTAAAAATCTATGATGTTTCTTGTTCATCAGTCAGGAAGAAATGTAATTCTTCAAGCCTTTTATATATTCAATATATTGAAAGTAACTGAACTTGTGTGATGCCCTATTACAGAAGCCTTGCTGCTCTGTATTTGAGTTGACTGATTTTATTTTATCATGAATACACAGAATTGTTATGGTGCCCATTTACTCAGTATGACTTCAGCATGATGTATTTTTATCTCTAGGATATCAACAGTCCCACCTGACATAAAAATTGTAGGTACAAGAAGCAGTTACCCTTCTTCAAAATGATCATTGAATTTATTTCCAGTCTCTGAAATTTTATACTTAAGAGCAGGCAGAGTGTATATAAAAAGGCAGAGTATATATAGAAATTATGAGTTTGACGTAAATAGTGATAGAAAAAAATCAATTTTGTATCCTTGCTTAAAGGATGAGATGTGTCTCTTTTTGCAACTCACATTTGTTGTTCCATTCTCCCTCATCCATGGCAGGTGAAGAGAGATCTCCCCACCCTTTTTAATCATTTGAGGAACTGCAGGAACTGTATACTTACGGGTATAAATTGTCACAGCCCAGCACCTCATGCAGTGGAAGACTTTTCTCCCATGTTCATATAACTCAGCAAATGTCACAAGAATTTGAAAATATAGCTGATATTTAAATAAAATGGATTAACATAGAGTATAATGGAATTGGACTCAAATTCTACAAAGACAGTGAAATTGCCTGCTTGTTCTTGTAGATAGGCCCAAAACTCGGCATGCTGAGTTACAAATTCAATTTAATGCCGGTAGATGGAGCTTGACACTTCTTGGCAAGATCCCCTCACATTAGTACAGCTACAGCATGGGAATTCTTATTGAAAATAGAAAAGTAACTTTTATTCTTTTCCTTTCAGCTTAATTTGCTGTTGTGGATAAGATTTGTAGCGAAAAATACTGTCCAAACATTACCTGTTGAAAGGCAGGTTCAGATACTGTGACTGTGCAGAAATATAGAGGGGAAGCTTATTAATGCTGCTTTAAAAGCATTGTGCCTCTGAATTATTCTGGACTGTGTTTATTGGCATAACTTTTCACAGAGAGTCAACAGAAGTCTTGCGCTAATGTGTAATGTTGCTGAGGGCAACAGGACTTAGTGTGGGGCTAAGGAAGGCAAGTTCTGAAAAGCTCTATTGCTTACGGTTAGAGTTAAGCAAAGCTTTACATGCTTTCCTGATCTTGGCCTTGGTTTGCCTCATTTCTTACTAACTAATACTGACTAACATAGGAATGTTTCTCTCTTGCGAACATGGAAAATTCAGCTCTTAGTCCACATTTTTTAAATAAATCCTAATCAGAAGGGCTGTCTGCCTGAGGGTTGTCTGCCTGAAGTTTGTCTGTCTCTTTTGTCCTCAGAAACACCTCACAAAATTTGTGAAGTGCAAACTAGTAACACCCTTGCTCCCCCTCCAGAATCAGTAATTTAACACATAGGCTCTCCTGCCTTGGAGTTATGAGTTGAGCAAAATGTTCATTTTTAGTATTCCAGAGTTGGGTGGTTTTTTGGGTTTTTTTGGGGGGTTTTTTTGGTGTGTTTTTTTTTTTTTTTTTTTTTTTTTTTGTTGTTTTTTTTTTTTTCCTTCCCACAGGAAGGCTACTTCACGCTATTTTTTCTGGGTATGTAACCCTTCACAAAGGAGTAACTTAGTAGTGTTTGGTCTACTGGACAGCAGAATGATTCCAGCTGGTATGGCAGCCACAGCAGCATGGGCTATCCCTTTTCCATTTTGAAACCACGGATATTCATCTTGAGTGACGTTGGCAGAGGACTCATGCCAGGCCCAAGATCCTCCATAAAACATGCATAAGAAATGATGAGAACTGAGGGTGGCTGTGGGAAGCTGTATTTCATCTGGAGCCACAGCACATGCCATTGCAATTCCAGCAATGGCAGCAGGGCAGGGACCGGGACAGGCTGTGGCAGTGGGAGGGTGGCCACGTTCTGCATGAGTCACAGCGAGCCTGCAGATAAAATGCAGTAAAACAGCATGGCCAGGACAGTGTGAACAGACACAAGGAGAGATAAAGTGAAGTGATGCTTTGAAGGTGGTCTGATCTTTAAATGTGCCTCAGATTAGAGAGGCTGTGAGAGGGCTGAGGCCTTGCTGAGCAGGGCCTGCATTGTTATCCCCGACTTTGTCTCCACATGGGAAAATGGGGGAGCCGTGATCCTCCAGATAATGCAGCAGTGCTGCCCTGGCCCTTCTGCCAAGGCTCACCGGCTGTCAGTCATCCCCAGAGACAGCCCCGTGTTACACAGGGACAGTCCTGACCTCAAATGATCCCACTGCAGCAGCGTCGGAATCTGAGGTATTGATGATTCCAAGATTGTAGAAAGTCTCTGTCTTTCTGCCCCGTTGCCAAAGAAGAAGCCATAATTCGTCTGTGCTGTTTTCAAGGTTGTTTATTCTTGCTTATCTATAACATGTTCTGCTGTCCTGCTGCAGCTCTGTCCGGCAGGGCAGCGTGTGGGGTTCTGCCCTCAGTGGGATGTTACAGACATTAAATACCAGAAACTACCTGTGCTATATTTACAATAATGTGCCAATATCTGTCACCTACGTTGAACAGCGTGTCCCCAGCCTAAACCAATAGAAAAATGCCAACACTACAGTGAAACATGGAGGGCATGAAGAAGGAGAAAAAGGACAAGACACACCCAATTTCCTCTATCTTGTCCCCTTTTAACCCCTAATCTAGAATCCTAAGATTTTACTTTTGCACCCGTGCCACACTTAATTCTTACTTATATCAAACACTCAGAACTTGTAATTCATCCTGTAAGATTGAAAAGTCTTTTCCATGGACAGTGTCTCTCGGGGCTCTGTACAGGGGGGTGACTGACCCCCTGCCAGGGTCCCAGGCCCTCCAGGGCAGCCAGAGGGAAGTCCTGGATTCCCACACAGCAGGACATGCTGTGGGGAACCAAAAATATTTTTTAAAAATTTTTTTAACTAAACTTCTGTGAATAAGGGTGAACAACATGAAGCAATGCCAACCACTATTAAAGCTCATCCCAATGATCTTGCTTAGGGAGCTCAGCAAGTGGCACCAGTGGGTGTCCTCGATACAGCTCTCTGCTTCATTTGTAAGCAACTCCACTTTCCCTTGTGCCTTGTCCTGCTCCCTTGGAAAAAATCACATCGGACTAAGCTCTGTCCTTTACCACTTCCCAACCCCTTCAGAGGTTATTTCCTTTCTTGGTTAGCACACAGGAAACAATCTTAATGCTACACACAAGTATTTAGGAGTACATATTTTTTTGAACAAACCAGTAGGAAATGAACTGCTCATTCAGACAGATTCAGTGACATGGAATGATGGCCTTGCTCAGAAAACCTATTTTCTCGTTGTTGTTTTGGTTATCTCTTTATGTTTAAACATTCTCCTCATTTCCTGTCTCTCACCTACTCTGTGCTATTACCTACCCTTCAATCCGCTGATGGCAGGTTATATGTTTGGCAATGGGTTTCCTGCTTCTTTTCTGAAGCAGTTTGGATGTCTTCAGGCTCTGGAGCAAAAGTAAATGCTGACTACTCCTTTTGATGCAGAGGAATGTTACGACATAGTCCATTACCAGATGATTAGAGGAGCAGAGATAAACCTTGAGCATGAAGCTGCAGTTCCCGGCACAAATGACACTGACCCTATTTATAGACACAGAGTAGGCAGAAAGTAGATGAGGAACCAAAACATTAGAGAAATAATTTTCTCAGGCACCACCAGGCAATGACAGAATTATCTCAGTAGTATTTAGCTTTTGATATTGGAGAGCAGGAAAGTGTGTGAAGGGCTCTGGGACAGCCTCACCAGGCTCCATGAGCTCCTGAGGAGGAACACCACGGCCTGGAGGCAGCTGTGGAAAGGCTGAACAGGCTGAGGTGGACAAAGGTCTGAACAGAATGCGCAGTGTCTGCCTTTCCAGGGATGTGACTGAAATTAATGACATCCTTTGTGATATTTTTAGGCTTTCTTTAATCTCTTACTCTTGAGGGCCCAATGATGAGCAGACTAGAAATTATCATGATGGGAGAGCGCCAAGATCCAGAGCTGGCAGATGCTAGAATTGGAAGCATTGAAAGGTTGATGGATGGTACAAGATTTTAAAAGATTTGAAATTTTTGGATGAATGTATTCAAAGTCAGACATGCTGAAGGGGAAGCAAGGGATTTTACTTACTGTGATGGCTTAGGTTTTAGCTTTTATATTTTTCAGATTCTGTGCTGCTTTAGTGTATAGGTCTGAGCTTCATATTAAGGGGTGGTAAGCTCTCTTCACAGAGTAGGGAGACAAAAAAATTCCTTCTCTAGCTGGGGACCAAGAACAACCAATACAAGTTTCAGGCCCAAGAGCACAAACAATGTGGACTGAAGAGAGAAAAACAAGAAGGATGGGACTTCATAACCTGAAGCTGTAATTGGACAATTAACTCCAAAATGCAAATGGAACAGAACTTATAAAAACGAGAGATCTTGTGACTGGTCGTCCATTTTGTGACCATTTTGGATTCATCTTGGGTGCAAAGTCCTGGCTGGACTCTTGTGCTGCCCAAGGTGTGTCCATTGAGGCCTTCTAATAATTCTATACTTTATTCTTTAATTCTGTCTAGTCTCTGTTCTAGGTCAACCTTCTCAAGGCATCAACTGATTCCATTCAAATGATACAGGCACATAAAACACTATCCTTGGAGGAGACAGGAGCCCCACTTCCACTGTAGTCGCAGAATAGAGATTATATAAAAATTAATGGATTTACACTAAGATGAAAATATTTGGTATGAAAAATTACATTTCAGACTCAGAGGGACTGACTGGGATTTGTAGTGAATTGCCATCAAATGCTTTATCAGGAGAGGGCATGAGGCATACAGCAGGTTATGCTGTCACACAACTCTGAGCCAGGCTTCTGGGTTTTTGGCAAAGATAAGGTTTTTACATGTTAGCTCAGACAATTTATCAGCCTGAATGTACTTTCCTACAAAAATGTTACAGTAAGAGCAAGACTACCTTAGAAGTTGCCTCTTTTCTCCTGAAATTACATTAAACTCATTGCTTTAAAGGTATAACATGGGATAGGTATTTGAAATCTATTTTCTTTGGTTTCAGTGGTATTATTCAGGGTTTATGTAGACTTAAGTGACAATAATCTGCAGCCTGGCCATAGAACCTGTTTCACACAGCTATAGAGGAATTAGCCTTTCCCAGGAATTCTCATTGCTACAAATCAGCCAAAGCCAGAGTCTAGCAGGGAAAAGGAAACTAATTGAAGACAGAAGGGGGAAAGAATCAGATAATTTATTTCAAGAAGAAAAATTAATTCATTGAAAGAAAGAGGTTTAGTTCTAGAAGTAGTGAAAATGTGTAATGAAACATCATAAAACTGAACAGGAAAGTACTGTGAGAATGGCACATGCAGAACGAAGTTGGAAAATTAAGGCCAGACTGGGAGTTCAAACTCCAAGATCTCACCAAGGTAGTAAACACAGGAGTAATTTGCCAAAATGAGGTTGTTAAGGAAGAAAAGCTTGGATAACTTGTGGGGAAGACAGATGTTCTGTACTTGAGAGAGTGGATTTAAGGTTTTACTGGCACTTCAGGAGCATGGAGAAGAGATAAACCTAAAAGGCTTGTTGGACTCAGGACACTTTTCCTTTTCCTGTCCAGCAAGGCCTATTCAACTCCTGCCTCTGCTGTGCAGCATGCTCTGCTGCTCCAAAGACAAGCACAGGTCAGGGGAGGACAGTTCAGTCAGGTATGGGAGCACAGCCAAATGTGGTCTCAGTGTAAACCCACTGAAAGTAAGAGAAGAAAGCAAGTTGTGTCAGAGAGGAGCTGGAATTGAGTTGTCATTGTTCTGCAATTAGATAACACTCTCTCCAAATGAAGGATGTAGCATAGAAAAAATGTCAATAGGTAAAACCTGTCACCTGGAGAGTTTCTTTCCAAGACAAGGGACAGGGAAGGAGCTTTTTTTTTCCCCCTCTTCTTTTGGCAGTTCCTAAAAAATATTCTAATGAGGGCTTCAAATGGGTTATGGACAGAGTGAAAGGTGCCCAGGCAGATTTTTACATTCTTCATAAACCCATTAACTGAAAGTTGGAGGGAGGAGGAAGGTAGGTAACAGCAATGGTCATGTCCCATGACAGGTAGGAGAGGAAGAAGGCAAGGAATACCAAGTGGGATTTGCCAGAATAAACCCTGTGATCCTGTTGTGTGGGAATGTGCTGAATTCAGCACCAAGAACATAGCATCAAAGTCTGTCCCAGCAGCTTTCTGTGCCAAGGGGAAAGGCAAAGAGCCCAGGGAGGTGTAAATCCTCTGGGGAAGCCAAGAGCAGTGCTGAAGGAAGCTGCTGAACCTGATAGTCAGGACAAGCCAGGTATCACAAGCTTTGAACTCTGCAGATCCCTAAAGGTGGGAAACTCAGTGGTGGTCATGATGAACTATCATGAAAAGAGAAATTTAGGTCAAAGGGAGCAGAAAAATAACTACCTTTCTTTTCTTTTTATTTGCTTATTTTTGTTTCTTAGGGAAAGTTTGTGTATGCACTGGCTCCCTAGTGAAAGGGAAAATTTAAGGGTTCTACTCATCTGCACTACCTGATGGGACTTTCAACACTGTCCCCAAACTACAAATTCAACCTGTTTCAGTTATTATTGGTCACTTCATGGGAATATTTTGTGTCTGAAGCCCTAGAGAGCAGTCATTTCTAAATAAACCATAAAGACCTGTTTCCATACTGCCCCTGATCAGAAGCTGATATTTGACAATAGCTTTTGCTCAATTTTTATTTTCACATCATATTTTTTTCCCCCCACAGATGAAACAATCATATCCTTTAGTCTTCCTACAGTCTTCTTTCTTCTGCTTTTCTGGACTGCAGACCAGGACCATTTTTTCAGCTTCTATTTCGTTCTTTTGGGGAATTAATGACAACTTTCAGTAATGATCACTTTGAGCCTATGACCTCCTTCACACTTGTCCTGTGAAATGGACATTTCAATGTCCATCTGGTTGTTTGGTGCGTAAGAAGCCATAAAAGATGAAAACATTCTCTGAGATACCAAATTTCACACTTTTCTTTTAGTCATGGAAACTTGGGACAGCAGGCTGGGGATTGCATTAGGCTGTTCCTTTTTTCAGTTAAAGCTCTTACTACTAAGACTTAGCAAATAAAACTTGAAGTTCCAGGGTTCTGTTTTTTCACAGATCTCCTCCCTACCTATTTTCTCATCTATCCCTAAATACTATGGGAAGAGTCATCATTATTTCTTGCTGTTCTTGGTGTCTTATTCAGATTCCTGCTTAGATTTCTCAGCCCACAAATCAGTTTTAAATCTCTGTTTCAAAGGACCAATAAATCTACTATTTTGTACATTCTGGCTCTCATTTCTCCTCATGGGCTTTCTTGCTATTTTCACTCCATTTTATACTTCACATCAAACCCGTTCCCATCCTGTTCTCCGTTTTGCCTCTTTTCCAGGTTTCCCCCTCATTCTCTACTTGTTTTTTAAAATATTCTCCCTGTAATACACTTCTTTCAGCAAAGCATTCAATGATGGTCCCACCCACATGCCTTAATCAAAGTCCCATCGAAGACTGTGGAAAGGTTTTCATGGACTTTGGATCATGCATTAAAAGTGGTGCCTTTGTGTTCCAGTCTGAGGAATAAACTTCAGGAATATTTAGTGAATCCAAGTTAGTTAGTTTTCTTCCTGAAAACTAAATTTTTGGTGTGTTTAAAGTACACCTCCTATTTAACTCAATGTAACTGGATGCATTTGTTAATTTAATCTGAAAAGGAATAAATCTTGGATAATGTTCAAACCCAGAGATTGTCTAAATAAGGAAAGGATTGAAAAGAAAGGAAAACACCAGGAAAGTAATGGATTGAGAGCTTCCTGGAGACAAGAAGCAGGTATAGCCAAATGCTGGAGCTGAGGATTATTTAAAATTCCTTTGACCAGTGTACTTCTTTGTGAGATGGATCAAATACTGTTTCTATTAGATGACAGGGGTTCATTTCCTTTTCTTAGATAAACACTTTAAGGTGCCAGACTCCTCTGTGAGATGATAAATGACTTCCTAGACGTCATCATAAAGGAAGTTGTTCCTTATAACTGTTCTAAATCTGTTACATATCAAATTTCCTGTGCATGGCTGCCACTCTGCAACGCTTTCCAAACTGTATTTCACAAATGCACAGTGTGTCTTGTAACACCAAGACACTCATTTCCCAGCTCCATCTTTGGTCCTGTTCTCAAAACACAGGAGGTCATGGATTGGATTTAAAAGTTAGCATAACACATCCTGCCTACCTTGAATTACAAAAAATACACAATCTGGATGAGTGATTTACGAATTTCTAATTACAGATAGGACTGCTCTGTTTCAGTTCAGCCTGGTGAAGCTGAGAGCAGCTGAAATCTGCTTATTTCAGTGACAGGAAATTCAGGAAGAAGGTTATTGCCCTCTTTGTTTTGGAAAATGTGGATAGTGGTTTATATGTCCTATTGGAAACAACAATAGAATCTGAGATTGTGCTTGTACTCAAGTACTTTCAGATTGCCTGATAGATCAATAAGCTTTTGGTCTTCACCCATTTCCATTGGCAATAAATTGTTAAAAAAAGCCTCTCTTTTTGTGGCACTTGACATTTGAAACCAAGTGCTCATTGTCAGAGTGTGTACTGTTATCAAATTAATTTCTCCATTGTCATAAAAGAAAGTTGCAGGGTCATAGAAAAGTAGAGATATTGTGGCAACTGTACAGGAAGAGGTACAAATACCTCATGTTGCTCTCTGTGGTTGTTCATCACCAGATATTCTTTATGCTGATATTTGAAGCATGTGTCTGAAAAACACCTCTTTTTAATTGAATATTTTTATTTATTCCTAGCCTTGAGGCCCATGAGAGACACTTGTTTCCTTTGAGGCCAAGACAATTTTTTTTTCCTGCCACTGGATCTGTGTGACAATGTCCTTCGGTGCTCCTTGGGCCAAGATTCAGGTGGACTTCAGGTGCCTAACATTGCCACCACCAAAAAGTCCTGAAAGACAAACACAATTCATGTGACCTTTTCTGCCAACTCCTAGATTATTCCAGTTTTCATAGAGTCCTTCTCTTGGTCTAATTCTGTAGTCCTCTCATCAAACAACACATTTAATGTGTTTTTTTAAAACTGCTTTCTCAACTGACGAGTCACATGCAATTAATTCAAAGCACTAAGACTTAAATGTAGCGACCTGAGGCACAGTGGCAATCCTATGGAAGGCAAAAACTGGAATTACTTGCATTATATAAATGTTGGGAGAATGTTTCAGAAGGGTTGGAATAGCAACAAATGTGTGTGGGATGGTGAAAGGAATGGTGAAAAAGCACAAGTCCTTGACATATGTATTTGTATTGCTGCTTTTGTTTTAGCTTTAGAGATGTTTGGAACATAACGTGGTCATTCCACTGCTTGGCCTTCCAGTGACAAATCTGAAGGTCTTAGAAAATAATAACTCAAGGTATTCCAGGCTGGTGTTTATTAGGCAACCTTTGAAACAGTAAAGATATTAAATCCCAATCTGGTTTGGTCAGGAAAACTTGAGCAAAGAAAAATGTGAGCTAGCACAGAAAAAAATTGAGCAGTACTGGGCTCTGCCCCAGGCTATTATGAAGTCATTAAACACGAGGGCTGAGAACCACCATTCTGAAATAAAATAGTGCAACCAAGGCGCTTGTTCTTGCACTGTAGAAGCCATATTTTAACATGAGAATACATGTATGGATACATGCAACAGCCCCTGATTTAGCCCATACAGAGGAAACCAGCTCCAGCATTTTCATGCATCTCCCATCTCAATGAGAAGCATTCGTTTTTCTGCACATATTATTTCACTAAAGGCTTCACCAGTGAGGAAAAGACAAATGTATGATTCATATTCTAAAGGGTGTTATCAACCTTTTCATCTACTAGTGAACTTTTGAGAGGTAAATTGCAATTGCATCTATATAAATGCCAGCTTGTCTATTAACAGAATAGGATTTTTAGTTGTTTTGGTGACTTCAGTGTCCCGAGCAGAGGAAAAAAAATGATTATCCAGTTCACATGGAAAATGGACAGCTTCAATATTTCTTCAGTGGTAATTCAATTCCCTGAATAATTTCTTAGGCTCAGTTTGTGTGGACTGTTTATGACACTGAATTAACAAAGCTGTACCTTCAAATCCATATTTTATTGGAGAGAATAAAATACTCATGGCTCAGTATCAGATGGTACAACTGAGGGGGACAGCAATTTCCAGTGAGTTTGCAATTCCTTTGTCCCCGCAGTCTCTCTCAGTCTGCAGGACACTTCCAGGCAGTGCAGTGTACACTCCCTGGCAGTGTACACTTTATTCAGGCAGAATAAAGGTATTTGAATACAGATATTTGATCTGAGCATTACAGTGTCCATCAGAGTCCTCAGGGAAAGTCTCAATGCTTCAATCACCTGAAGAGATTGGTAGCTGTAAGATCTATTTTCTTGTGGAATCATCACTTGGATGATGGAAGAACAGGAGACAGTTCCAGTGATATGCAATGTTTGTATTAATGTTACTGTACCAGTAATTATTTCCTACATTTATTTATTTTCCTTAGTCTGTCAGCCATCAGGGAGGTGATTAGTGTTGGTTAGAAATCTTGGCCTCCTTTAGCTTTTACCAGTGACAAATTATTTTTTATTCCATCCCTCTTGCTGTACCTCCATACAATTCTCCAGTGTGTCCCTGAGAAGATTCTGCTCTCCTCCTTCCAGCTTAATGGGGCTGCCACTGGCTTGTTCTTCATGCTGGAGACATCCTCAACATCAATTTTCACTTGATCTTCATTTTCACATCACTTAATGTCAAGCTGTCTGAGAGTGGGGTCAAGACCAAGTGGCTAAGATTGGCCCTATATTTCTCCATTTTCACACTGAATGGGCAGTATTTTAGCATTGCCTTTTCTTTTCTATTTTGATTGTAAGCCCCCTGTCAGAGGCAATTTTTCTGGACTGAGGTAGAAGAGTGAATTCTTATCTCTGCAGTTTCCAGAATTAAAGAGTATTAGATGAGGACATTTTCTGACACCATAATAATTCCAAAATATTTACTTTGATTTGCATGTTTTGGAGATTCTGGCTGTCCCCATCAAAGATTCCTCTGGTGATGAATTGTAGCCCCGGGCTCAGTGCAGAAAGTGCAGAAATTCCTTTCCCTAAGAAGCTGTCAAGGTAAACTCTCCTTAATGTGACCTTGTCTGTGAGCCTGGATGTACTGCAGCACAGGAGAGCCCTTTGAATCTAAAATGTATATAAACACAAGTACACAAATCCAGTAGCAATACAGAGCTGAAAAAATGTCAGGACATTGTCTCTGTAATAATAGCTCCAGAGCAGGACAGTTTCTCCTGGCTGCTCTGCCTAAAATGGGAAGCAGTGAGGAAGAGCAGAACTTAGGAGGAGGCATCAAGACTGGCTGGAGCCTTGGGCTGTGTGATAGAACACCAGGGATGCTGACACCCATGGGGAAAACTGAGAGGCTGCCTCCTGCTGCATCCCATCTGATAGGGCTGGGATGAAAATATCCTTCCTTTTCAGCGTTGGAGATAAGGCCTCTTATTTATGAGAGTGAAAACTCCTCTGGCATCCAGAGGAAGCACCTCAGCATCTGCCCTGAAAGGCATCAAAATGCATCTCTCAATGCCCTGAGGGGGATTAAATACAAATGTTTGCTAAATCTGTTACTGTGAGAAACCGGTCTGGGCTTGTACCTTCCCTTCTTGTGCCCACATAGAAAATATACTCCACATTAAGCAGGGCATTTACTCAACATCAAACAGGATGTGAAATAATAACACTTAAAATGAAGAAAAAATGTCTGCATTTTCGGCTGGCTTTATTAACCGACAGATCTCCTGCACTGCAAAATGTATCAAACACTTCTCTTTTGAAAAATTATGTAGATAATGGCTGACTATTAGCACTAATTGTACCCTGTGATGTTTGGAAAAACTCAAAAGCACTGGAAGAACAGCCAAGAAAAGCTGAGGAATCACTACAACAATTGATTTAATGAAGTGATAAGCTCTATATAACACTTTCTTCTTGCAAGTGAAAAGACACCTCTGCTAGTTTTGATTTATTGCCAAGAGTAATAAAAGATACAATAACTAAGGAGACACAAAAGCAATCAAGAATGCAACCTATCTTCATGAACATTTTCCTGAAATAAAACACCTTAGGAAATACAGAAGCACCAGGCTCAAAACAAAAAAAAACCCAAAAAACCAGCTGGTACATTGGTTTGGATATTGCTGCATGGAGAAAAAAGGAATAGGAAATTATTTTTCCATACATGGTTATAAATTGCATAATTTAAAATCATTTGACTAAAATCATATGATGAAAATTAAAGATGGTGACAAAATTTGAGCACCAAAACCCAGGAACATTAACAGAAATTTATTTATTTATTTCCCCATGGCAGAGATGAATTACCCCAGGAATTGTAGCTGTACTTCTTGCATGTTCAGCTTCCCTGTTTTCAAGGCTCACTTTTAGTTTTACAAAAAAAAAAGAAAACCAACCCCCCCCCCCCAAAAAAAAAACCCAAAAAACTCCAAGCTCCCAAATTTTTGATTATGCAGATGTTTTTTCTAGCTTAGTTTTGGGAAGAGTATCCTTTTGATTTAATACTATTTGTATTCCTTATTCTCTTTGACTTATTTCCCACAAAGAAGAATTCATAGCACTTCTGGAAATAATTTTGCAACATTCAATTTGCAAATTCTGCCACATGAGCAATCACTTCTAATATGTTTTTACACATCTTCCTTTGCTTCTTTTCACACCAGGCCCTAAAATCTCACAGTAGGCCCTGCCACTGTGCCAGGAAAAGCAGATGTAGCATTTTTAGCCACTCATTCTTTGGCTCATTCAAGTCCTTATGTAAAATTCCTATTTCTAGGAATTACATCCAAAAGTGCATATGTCTGAAAGGTTATTAAATATTGATACTGGGAAAAGGAAGACTCTTCTCTCTTCTTCCTCTTCTAAAGTCCTCTTTTGATTTACTGCTTTCTGCAGATCCAAATGTAAATAGTGTCACAGCAAATAAGTGTTTAGTGTCTGTGAAACTTATTCTATTTGGGTTCTTAAGCCTGAGTTATAATGTATATAAATTATTGGCCAGTGAGTGTTGTTTAATTATCTGGAAGCCTTGCCATTGACAAAGTGACCTGTGCTGGCTTTCTTGCCAGAAGGAATTGAAGTTGTTATGCTAAAGTCTGGACAATTCGATGTAAATATTTACCCACTCAATAAAGAGGTGTTAAAGCTAATTCAGCTTTAGGATGTTAACTCCTGGAGATCGCACAAGTCCCCATGGGAAGCCAGCTTCAAGTTCCACAGGGAAGCTTCAGATCCTGCTGCAATGAATGAAAGATGCTCTAACAAGGTGAATAAGAATAAGTTTGGGCTTGATCATGAGCATGCCTGGGAAAGATGATCTGCACACAAAGAAGGATCCTCCTCTCTCTGTCTGTGCTTCCCTCACAGTGCCCATCACTGTGTTTTCTCTGGATTTTTTAGCTCTGAGTGAAGGTCTGTGCAAAGACAAAGATCTTGATGCCCCTACAGCCCATCTGAGATGCTCCAAAATATCCTGCCTGGCTTCTGCCTGGAGCCCCAGGTGTGTCCTGTAAGTCTTCCAGCATGTGGGTATCTTAGCTAGGCTGAGGTGGCCCACAGGGCATGAGACAGAAGTGTGTGAGCAGCTGAACCAGGTCCTCACCCTCTTCACATTTCAAGTCAGAGCAATGACCACTGGCCCAAGGGCAGCAGTTTTGGCCAGTTTGGAGAATTTCTGTCAGAATCAGAGTAACACAGAGATAGTAATTTTTGCTTTAGAGGTTTGGTTGTGTATCCCTCCTCTGAGGGACAATCTGACGCAGCATTTGATGGGATGAGTGATTTTTAGTACCTTCTTTTTTCTTCTGAAGGGTTGACAGGGTTCAATGCTCAGGACAGTACTGGATCCATTGGCTTCACACTGCTCAGAGAGTTTGTCTGGATAGCCACCACTTGTGACCACTGGAACAACCAAGATTTGTCCCACACTGCCAGTGCTTAACCAGCAAACTTCTGGATAGGAAAGGGCTTTGTGGCCTGTGGACAGTAGGACATCTACTCCTGGGCTCCCAGCCCAGGAGTCAGCCATCTCTGCCCCTTGAACCTGCATCAGGCAGCTCCTGGACTCTGCAGCCCAGCACAGAGCCCTCCAGCACTTGCAGACCCACATGGCTGCTGCTGGAGGAGGTTCTTTGAACTTAGACACCATGGGATTGACTCCCAGGGCCACCCTGTGCATTGTCTAGGTGGAACTGCTTCCTCAGAGGTAGAAGGGTCATCCCTGTCCCTCAGGGAAAGGGGACAGCTGTGCCTTTGGATCCTCTCTGTTATTTGGCCCCTCTGATCAGTGAACTCCACAGAGATGTGGCTGTTAAGCATGACCAGAAATGGTTTCATGCAAACATAGTGTAAAGGGTTTCTGCTTGCTCCACATTGCTGCCCTTCTGCCACCTCTGCGTGCTGGTTGAATTCATATGCAGAATAAGAGCACCACAGGGCTTGCCAGGACAGGAGCTTCTGAGGAGACAGGAAAAGGAAAAGGAAAAGGAAAAGGAAAAGGAAAAGGAAAAGGAAAAGGAAAAGGAAAAGGAAAAGGAAAAGGAAAAGGAAAAGGAAAAGGAAAAGGAAAAGGAAAAGGAAAAGGAAAAGGAAAAGGAAAAGGAAAAGGAGAAGGAGAAGGAAAAGGAGCACATCCCACCTGGCATTGCCTTCCAGGGTGCCTTGGGACTCGTTGGTTCATTATGGAGTTGGGCCACCCAGGCTGGGTGGGATGCCCTCAGAAAGACTGCAGGCCCCACATGGACAGGACTGACCTTTGCTGACTCCTCTGGGGACTCTCAGGGTGTCCCACAGGAAGGACAGAACAGAGCCAGGGCTTTCTTCTCCATAACTGGGAAAAACCGAAGAGGACACTGGAGAGGTAACACTTAATGTCATTAGATGCTGAGCATCAACTCACACCCTCGTTTAGAAGCACAGGCTTGTCCTCAAAGCTTTTTTTTTTTTTTCTTTTTTTTTTTCTTTTTTTTTTTTTCCTTCAGTAAAGAAAGTGGGGAACAGAGAAATTCATTTTGCCTCCACTAGATTACAAAATTTATCTGTGTATTTGCCATTTGATGCAGATCAAGGACCAGTACTGTCAAGATTATAAGGTAAAGGATATTTTCTCTTTGCTTCCATGACAAAATGTAGACAGAATGAAAGCTGATCTGCTGAACTTAAGTTGTTTTCAACTTCTTCCAAGAGAGGAATATCCCAGTTTCCAATTTCATCTTCCTAAACCAATGATACTTACAGATAATTATAGTGAGCCTCTTCCTAGGATTCTTGTAGAACACAGTAGTAACCTGAAAAAGAAATGACCTGACAATGCCTATGTATACACATATTTGAAATGCCAGAAACTGCTTCTCATGGATTTCCAACCACTCAGACAAGAAGGTGGCTGGCTCCTTACACCCAGAACTGCCACTTGCTGGTCATACAACGCAGAAGTGTCTGTTCAAATTCCAGGTAAACATAGCAACAAATGACAATGAAGAAGCAGGGTTTTTAGCCTATGTCAGGAAAATACACCAGTGCTATTCTTGATTTGATTCATGTTTGTCCTAAGGTGGCAGATGAAGAATGTACTCAGTAGAAATTTGGGTTTAGGGGTTAAATTTGCTCCCTTGTTAATTTTGTGACATAAGATGCACTTTTCACAAGACATCAAAATCATAAAATGGCATAACCAGGGACAAGTTAATTTAGCTCTCAGAGACTCTGGCTCCACATGTCTCAGATTGTCCATTCCTCTCTCCCTTTTCCCTCGCTGTTATCTCCCTTCTGTCTGTCAGAGCAGAAGGGAAACCAAAGGCTCCGACCACCCATGGGGCCTCCTCAGCAGCTGTAAATCAAAGGTGCCAAGATCCAAAAATGCCTTTTCTGCAGCAGTACCATCTCCTGTGGCTGGGCCTTGGGTTGGCATGGGGTCTGATGTCAGCCAGGGAATTTCCTTGAAAAGGCAGAAGGAAAACGTCTTTTGCAGCGCTTCTCTCAGCCTGAGTGTTTCCTCTGGAGAATTTGCTACCCTGTGGGATGTACAAAATAGGATCTTTTTGGGGGGGCTGGGGAAGTGGGTTTGTTCTCTGTTCAAGGTCCAAATGACTGGGGTTGAGCATTCTCAGCGCTTTATGGGAAAACAGCCGTGGCCCACCTTAGCTTTTATGGGAGATGAAGAATGTGAATCAAAAATTAAATTCATGTAACTTTGTGGGTGGCCTCCCCTGCTATGCAGAATGTCTTTGTGTACAATCATGTCTGCCATGACTTTGAGAAAAAACCCTTTACTTGTATGGCAAAAAACTTGTAAGCCAGAATGTTTACGTTCCTGAGCACTACATCATATTTCCTGACAGAGTTAATGAAACAAATTAAGCAAAACTCCACACAGATTCCTGAGTTCACAGAAAACTTTGCAAAATTCTTTCAGCTCCTGGTTTTGGGGGTAGCTGAGTGTGCTGAGCCTTATTTTCCATTTTCTAAAAAGTCATAAGCTGCCTGGCCTAGCCTTGACTTTTTTATCTTGAGGAATGAAGGATTAGGTTAAAATACTCTTTAAAACCACATCTCACTTCTTTCAGAGGCTCCAAAGTAAGTTTTCAGAGTGACCCAAAGGATTGGTCAGCTTCATGGGGACCTGACATGTGTTTAAAGTTAAGAAAATGATTGATGACAGGGTACTTTGAACACACATTTTCCTGACTTGGGTCATCAAGCAAACAAATCACTCAATTAATTCAATGAGAAGGCTGCAAAAGCATAAATATACGTTTGCCATGATGGGTTATTAATGTGGTGTCCTCCAAAGAGGTATCATCAGGTCTTGGAGATGCCAGGGAAAAGTGTACAGCAGAGCTCATTCACAGGAAACAGGGCTGGCCTTCTTCACTTATTCACTGCCCTTCTTCACTTATTTGATATTCTGATCAGTTTTGAAGCATGTGTTTGAAACACACATTTTGAAGTGTCCAGATTTGCAACTAAAGAAAAAGGTTTTTACTAAATACAAGTGGATCTTGACTTTCAAGCTGGTTTTCCACACCCATTTAATTCAGCTTTAGACTGGTTACATATTCATTTTTTGAGGCAAGGCACCACGGAAGACATTTCAGCATATAAATAGAAAAATGTTGCTCAGGAGAAATGTCCACATTTACCTCATCATCCTTCTGCAGCCAAAACTTTCTTCAGGAAGGGGCCTCAGGAAGTTCCTCACACATGAAGTCCTGCTGACTGTAATGGAATGGGCAGACATGAATGAGTAACCAACCCCAGAGTGCAAAGCCAGCTCAGAAACCAGCCTTTTACTATCAAAATCCTTTAGTTTTTCACTTAAGAGTTTAATATTCATGCAAATTTCCTATGGTATAAAAATATTCAAGATTAAAACTATGTATGTAAATCAAGATTAATGCCATCAATCATAGACTATGATTAATATGCTATGCTATTCTTAAAAAAATTATTTTAGATAAAATGGAAGCTGAATATTTGCATCTTAAAATATGAGTTTTCAACTATGCCTTATCCCAGTTCTCTGCTGATATTTTTTATATGTATTCATTACTTAATTTACTTAGTAAAACTTGAATTTTGCCACATAGCTATTCTTACTCCAAATTCTCAAATCTTCATCTAACAAAAAGTTACCACTCTGCTGCAAATTTGTCAGAAAACACTGACCAAAATAAAATGACAGTAATATAATGTATTTTAAAAATGTTCCTCCAAAATCAACCTGCATCTCACAAAAAAAGAAACAATTGGATTCTAAACTATGCATAGTTCTAAAAGCTTACTCTCAAGCATCCATTTTTAGAAATACGGAACAATTCCTCTGGCTTTTTAAATAGCTGAGACTTAATGTGCCATAAAAACATACTGTAAATATTTCTGTTGCTGGAATGGTGTCTCTGTTACCACAAGGAGTTGCTAGGATATTATCTATGTCAGGAAGTTTGTTGTGCCTTCATAAAGGAAAACTAACAGTCATTTTGATGCATTATGCAAATAATATCCTGTTTTCTCAACAGATTCCTTTGCAGCAATCAAAAAAAAAAAAAAAAGCTCCCAGTCTTTGAGCAGATTTCTGTACTCTGCTGTCAGTTTTGCTTCAAGGAGTAATTCCATTTTTTCTGCAGTGATTACAGTAGTAAATAAACCTGTGCCTAACTGAATTTAGTGCTTGAGATCATACTGCAGACACATCTCAGAGAGTCTTTCAAACTCAGAAACAGGAAAAAGGTTTAAAATAAATCATTTTTGTCATCAAAATTATGTTTAGAAAAGACTGCTAAAATTGATAAATCTGTTTCACTGATGGATATTAAGAACAATGTGTTTAACAGAGGAGTAAAGTCATGTAGTTCATCACTGTAAAAGAGAAATTTGGTTGCAAAACTTTCCTGGCCCCTTTGTTTCTGATACCTTAGAAGAACCTGTGATAGAATTAAACATTAATAGAATACTTAGAATAAAAATAGGAAGGTTTTTTTTTTTTTCTTTAAGACACATAATGTATGCTTGACTTGTCTTTGACATTAGGTTTTGTTGGGGTTATTTTTCAATATCTGCAGGAAATCATTTCAGTCTAACTTAACTTCAGGCAAGCCACAACTTTACTGTGCTGAGTTTGGACCTTGCTGCTTATTTAGGTGTTGTTTTGAAGGGTCCTTTAATTCCTCCCTCACTCCTGGCCATTAGTTTGCTCTTTTTTGAACAAGGACTGAATGGAGGTTAAAGCCTTCAAATTTTGGCTCCAGTTCCTTGTTAGAGAAAGCAGTGACAATGGTCTTTGATTAAATGTATAGGATATAAACTGTAGGCCCAAATTACAACCAAATGTACTTCAATTTTTTGGAGCTTAGCAAGCCTTTAAGCTTGTGCTAATTGCTTGCATTGCTTGGTGATGATCAGAAGAGAAGGCTCTGATCTGCACCAGGACATCCAGTGTCCCGTTTCTGACCCAGGAGGGCAAGGAAATGTCAATGTGATGAGAAGGTCTTGGGAGATCTGCAGTGTCAATTCCAGGCAAAAGTTATTCAACAAGCACGAGGTGGATTTTGCGCAATCAGTTTTCAGTTTGACTCATTACTGGTTTGGGTTTTTGACCACCATTGAAAAATTGAAAGGATGAAAGAAAGTGTTTTCCTGAGAAAATCAAAATTGAACCTATGGTAAACCTGGTTTTATCCAGCACTGGTTTTAAAGTTGAGCAATAGCATAATGGATTCATTATATTTGTTCTTTAGACAAAGGGAGCTATGAAGAAGAATTAGACATCTTCATAAGATTTTTTTCTTAACTATACAGCAGCAAGCTAGGAAGAAAAATTCCTTTGTCAAAATATATGGTTTTTAGTTAAATGTCAGGTATAGAAAATTATTTTCATGTTTTGGCAATATATGACTAACGATGATTGGTAAATCAGAATTATTTGGGTTTTAAAGCCACTGCACAGGACTCCCTTCAGCAATGAAATAAAGTTAAGGATGAAAAGAGAGAGATTAATTATTATTTCATCAAAGGAAGAACACTTTAAATGTACTCAGCATTTATATTACTGATGTATTTGCAAAATAGTTAAGTATGAAGTGTTTCTTTTAGAAAATACATAGGAATAGGAATCAGAATGGAACTCTGAAGCACTCACAGGTTAACAAAGCTATTTTTCTTCTATTCAACTCTAAAATTTTGGGGGGGTGGTAGCACGATTGGATAAAATATACACACTGCTGTATTTAAGCAAAATATTAAATCACAGACAGGGAAATGAAGTATAAAAATAGATATTTACTATAATTCAAATGGAAAAACAGTTCACATTTGCAAAGCAGTTTGAATAGTACACATGACAACACCATTATTGTAGCACAGTTCACACAGCATATAACTAATTATAGCTGAGAATATTACAGACAACTATGATTTTCTAAGCCTAAAGGTTTTTAATGAAATCATTTAACTTGAAGAGTTTGAGAACAGGATGCATTTTGAAGGATTGAAGTAAGGCAACAATAACATGATGCTGATTGTGATTTCCAGGGAGTCTAAGTATTTCATCACTGCTAATTCCCACACAGTACCACCCATTACTTTTAAATAAATGGCCTACTTTTCATAATGTGAGGAATGAACAACTGAGGAATAGCCTGTGGGCTTCTTCAGCTCTCCTGACAAATAGAGGTGCATTTCAGCCATTTACCATTTAGCTGCTCTCAGCAATTGCTCAATACCAGTCCCAAGCTCAGTTTACATGACATTCTCCTTCCACCAATATTGCTCAGCACCTTTATTTTAGTTTAAAATGTGTGAAATCTTAATCTGAATCCTCCAATTTCTCTAAATGTCTGAAACAAACTTCCCAGTTTCTGGTAATACCAATTCCCATTAAAATAAAAAAAACAAAGTTCAGACATCTGCTGAGGGGCAGAGGGACCTGACTGACCTTTCTGTAGTAGAAGATCTGTTGATTCTTTCTGAAAATGAGAATCCACTTGGAAAGCAAAGAGTGTCAGCAAAAACTCAGTTTGTTTTGGTACAGTGTCTGCAGCACAGTGAGAGGGACTGCAGCTCATCATCAGATTAGAAGATTTCCAAAACACAGTTCTGTGCAGTCTTTTTTAAAATAAGTAGATACACATTCTCATTTCCTTAGGGAAATGCACTTAAA
Organism: Taeniopygia guttata; assembly: GCF_048771995.1. Classification (NCBI taxonomy): domain Eukaryota; kingdom Metazoa; phylum Chordata; class Aves; order Passeriformes; family Estrildidae; genus Taeniopygia; species Taeniopygia guttata. The sequence goes on from NC_133030.1 coordinate 10,292,140, forward strand.
AGGAGGCCTCTCTGCAGTGAGAAGAGAAGGGCAATTTCTAAGGCTCAGAAGAAGGAGAAGAAGGAATAACAACTGCCACCTAAGCTTCAAATGGAATTTTCCTGTGTGGCAGTTTGCTGTTAGATTTGTTGAATCCCAAGTTTCTACTTTTGAACAAAAGGATTGACCGTGGGGCAAAAACTTTTGTACTTATGGGGTGATTTGAAAACAAACTCAATGCCAGAATCTCATTCTGCCCCCACAGGTATGTGTGTAACCATGTTTAAGGGTGAACATCAAGGACTAAATCCAGGAATCCATACCTGGACAACAGTTTTGGCAACATTTTGACTTCAGTAAGGAATCCAGATTGGTCATTTTATCTGTCACGGATGTGTAGTGAAAAACTGACCTGTGTAAAGTTCTGACAGCAAAATACAAAAAGAGATTAAGCTTATCTAATTTCACATTTTCTCATTGTCTACAGAGGCAGACCTACCAAAAAAAAAAAAACCAAAAAACAAACAAAAAAACAAATAAACAAATAAACAAAAAAAAAACCAAACCAAAAGGTTCAGAAGCATTGGTGAACTTGAATGAGGTTTTGAATTACAAAGCTGGCTTGGGAAAAAAGGTGCAAAACAACGTGCAAACCTTCAGCCCTGGGCAAAACTCAGTCCTAACCAGGAGATGTAAAACAGCCTCATGCCAGAAACTGCCTGAACTCCCCAGGTTCCTCGTCCTGCATGTAGATAAATATACTTTGTCAGATGTCTATGCACCACAGAGCTTCAAATCCAGCTAGGTAAAACACAGAAATTAAGCAAAACTCCTTGTTTTACACGTGGAAGGTGGAAGTCCAGCTAAATACCTAATGAAGTTCATGCAGGAACCTTGTGATGAAATTCATGCAGGAACCTTGTGCTCCCCCTGAGAAGTAACTCCATTTTCCTGAGTTCTTATCCAAAGCACCTACTTAGTGCCCAACTCCTTCTCCAAAATGAAGAAGTTTTATTGAAAGATGGCAGTGATTATGTCCAAATATGATTGGTGTTTCTGAGAAGGTTCAGTCTAAGCAGACCAAGAATAGAGAAAGATACAGGCACAGAGAGATAATAAAGTGAATCATACATTACGTGAATAACAGGAATTAGGTCCTCTGAGTGCAACTACCCTGCTGTCCTTTTTTTCCCCTGCAGCTTCTGCTGTGCTTTTGGGATTCCTTGGAGACTCAAGACCTGGAAACTCCCATGGACCAGCACTTCGAGGAGAGCATTAGAATCTTGAGTAGCCTGAGTACAAAAAAGGCCAAGTTTCTTACAGTTTCATTCTGAATACTGATCATATTTTATACGCACTTCCTACAGATTTGATTACTTTAATTCAGCCCATTTATACTGTAAAGCAGCTCATTCATATGCACTGTTTTCTGGAGCCTGGGTGTTTCCAAAGCACAGCACATATTATGTGACAGAAGTCATAAAAGCTTTCATTTTAACTCCCTTGGTTAGAGGACAGTCAAGCCTACAGCTTGCCTTGACTTTAGACATGCTCCTGGGCTTTCAAGAGCAACCCTTAATCATCAGCTGCTGTTAATAACAGAAGAAACATCTTTGGCCAGGGTGATGTGGGATCCTCTCCTGGTGTGGTCGAGCTCTATAATGAGGGTAAAATTCACCTCCTTGCATGTCTCCCCATCTCCTGGTGATCCCCCAAGCAGCTGGGGACCATCCTAAATGTCACAACCCTCCAGACAAAGTTCAGAGAGCAAGTCTGGGATGTTGATTTTTCTCTAATTTACATGCAGAGCTCTGGGTGCCTTTATGCACATGTTGGGGGGCAGGGTGTGTTATAAAACACACTCCACTGTTTCCACTTCTCCCACTGGCAAGGAGAGGAGGGAGCAGGCACATGGCAGATGTCAGTCCTGTTGTTAAACATTGCTGAAGGCATCTGGATAGAGCAGTAGTAAGTGGGGTATAGAAATCAATGGAAAAGTGTTGGACCTCTGGTTACTGAGAATTTCAGACTTTCTGTGCTGACAGGCACTGACTCCCAAGAGAACTCTGTATTTGACCTGAGGCCATGGAGAAGTCTTCCAAAACTGAATGATAGAACTGGGATTGTGGGTGTGGAGTTTGAATAGAAGTGTGTAATATCACATGGTGGAAAACTTAGAGTTTAATGTTTTAGAATATAGTACTATATATATGGTAACATGGAGGTTTTAGGGCAGAAGATGGTGCTTCTTCATCTTCTTCTCCATGGGTTTGGGTGGTTTGTATGATTGGATAAAAAAATCCCTATTGCAGGGCATGAGTGATTGGTTATTGAGTTAAAAGTAAAAATAATTGAGGTGTCATTTTTTAACTGGGCAGTTTATCCTTAAAAGACCTTGTGGAGAGAGAGATGGGGCTCCGTTTTTAGTTTGTTAGAGTGAAGCACTGCAGAACTCATACTTTATGAGGCTGTAATATAGATAAGAACTAACAAACCTCTGAGTCTGAAAAAGAAATACCATCTCACACATTTAATCCCGACCTTGGAAGAAGAAAAAGAAGCAAAGAATTGGCAGAAAAAATTGTATTTCTACCTCAGAATCTACCCTACCATGAGTCCTGCTCGTGGCGCTGACTCACGCGCCCAGGCAGAGGCTCTGTAGTCAGAAAATGAGGAAGAAGAGGCCTCAGAAGGAAATGTCAGGGTAGTCATTTTCTCACAGGGCTCTTTCTGGCAGCTGGGGATGGAGGCTCTGGGACGACACATCGGAGTTTTGCAGGGGGATTCCTCTGGAACGGAAACATCCTCAGGAGGATCATTCCTCTGACTGTGCTCAATCCTGTGGGAAACTCTTACCCTATGACGAGTTCTTCTAAACTAGATTGGATTTATATTTATTCTTAAGTTGTCTTTTATTTTTGGCAGCTCCCCCACTACTGGCTTGACATCTCAGAAACCAGACCCTTCAGATTCTCAGAAGCCAGAAATGCTGCTGACAAAACTAATTCTGAATTGTCCTCATCAACTCTACTCCCTTTTCTTTCCATTTAGTTACTCCCTCCTCTGCTAATTCTGGAACAGTTTTGGTGCACATAAAAGTAATTGAGACCATGTTGCTGGTCATATATAATCCAAATTAAGAGAAGAGAAGAAAAGAAAATACCTGTCTGCTTAACCTGATTCTACTTCTAGTTCATGAGGTTTGAATTTTGCATGGTAAGAATTAGGGACAGGTGCTGAACAAACCTTGTAAAACAACCATAATTGGGTGCTATAATTCTGAAAGCATTTTGTTATTTTTGGGGTACCTTAGATTAATGTCTAGAAAATTTTATTCACTCCCCTAAATTTCAGTCATAATTTATCTCAGCTATGACTGTAATGGCTTATGGGCCATTGAGCTGCTTGTTATAGATTTTTTTCCCTTTCCCTGCAGATGTTGCAATCTCAGTCTGAGACCTAAGAATGAGCCTGGATTCATTTCCATTTGCACAGCTTCACGAGAAAGAACAGACTTGCCAGTTTGCCCAGTGTCTCCAGTGATCTCATTAATCTCATTAATCCCTGGAACTCCATTAATGTGTAGTCATGCACTAGACCATTCTGATGCTTATGTGCAGTGCATGGAGAGATTTTAGATCAATATTTTCATTTGACTGGTTGTTCCCTTTCGGCAGAGACAACAAAGGGTAAAATCTGCCTCTCCTATATGGAGCAATTCCACACACTGACACTTCGAAACATTCCAAACAGAAGCATAACCTAATATTTTGCTGTATTTTGTTCTCCACTTGACCCATAAGTCCTCCAGTTTCCACCTAAGGGTGACAATTTGGTGATTCCAGGTGTTAAAATCCCCACCAGGTTCTTTAGTTGCATTCACTACCAGCTAGTGAAAAATTAAAGGACTCTTTTAAAATATGAAGTTTAATTCTCTCCAGATTGATAAAGGGTGGATTAGGAGCTCATAATTTAGAGTTCAAATTTATTCCAGTGGACAAGTAGTCTGGATTTTTATGTTACAGATATGTTTTTTCATGCCTGTGAGTAGTAAAAAACAATTAAAACAAATTAAAATCGTTGAACTCTTCTTCCTACTGTAATTGAACTTGGAAAAACAATGCTCAGTTTTTCAAAAGGTTAAAGATGATTCCTGTTTAATTTTTAAAGTTGTAGGATTAGGGTTTTTGGGGGTTTTTTTTGTTGGTTTGTTTTGTTGTTGTTTTTTTTTTTTTGGTTGGTTGGGGTTTTTTTATTTTGTTTTTGGTTTTTTTTTTTAACAATCTTTAATTATTTCACTGGCAGTGTCAAGGACTTACAGAGCCATGTAATGTCTAGTATTAAAAACCTCTTGGTAGATTTGATCCCATAACCCCCCAAAAAACACCCAAATCTGAGAGTTTTAAGGGAAAAGACAGTCTTTCACTTGGTCAGAGCATGCCAGAATATCTCTGTTTGGGGTGATCCCAGATCATCTGTGAGAGGAAACAAAGGGAGTAAATTCCAGTGCCTTTCTGCAGAGGTCTGAAGACTCTGAATTTTCTCCTTTTATAGTGAATTTACACAGGTAGACCTTCCAGCCTTATTTTGTGCTGTAAGAATCCTGGTGGATTGTTACAGCACCTCTGCTGTAATAGAGCACAGCACACTCTGCTGTGGCTGGAACCTGGGTGAGCAGAGTCCATTTGGGCAAACCATCTCTCCTCAGTCTTCCACAAGTCTTTTTTCTGTGTTCCACTTTCACATCTGAAGCATTTAGGACAAGCTCATCTGAAGACATTCCTGCTTTTTGATAATTGAGCACCTCTTGGAAGCAGAACCCAGCTCCTGGGCACGAGTGGAGTGAGGTCAACTCCTTTCTCCTGAATAAATGCCATTAATGTGTGGAAAAGGGAGGTGGTGATTAATGTCTGAGCATTGTGGGCCAGCACAAAGCTTTTAAATGCTAAGTTTAGGCTAAGATTGCAACAGATAACAAACCTGGAAGATGGGGTGCAGAACAATGTGTGAATTCTGACACAGACTAGACTTCCAGTCACTGAATATTGCATAACCTGACATAAATAGAAATCTTTGTTGTGAAGCTTAAAAAAAAAAAAACCCTCAGGCTGGAATGCTTGTTGAACATAATGCTGCCTAATTTTGAGTCTGTCAGCTGTAAAATTCATCTCCTCATTAAAAAAAAAGTTAAATAAACCAAAGTTTATGAAACATATGTTTGCATTTAAAACTGTTTTGCTGTTCACTCTGAGAGGACTTTGGAGACATGGCCTGTGTTATAATGCCACTTCCATTAAACATTGGAAGCTCAACTTTTTCTACAAAAAAATTCACACAAACATTCTGCTCTTAATCCAAACAGAGGGGTTATGAACTGAACCTTCAACCAGAAACTTTCAATATTTGGCTTCTCAGCTCAGTAGCACCAATCTGGGATGCCAACCAGTATGCACTGTAATTAATAATTGTTGTTAAAAAAGGTCCTAAAGGCAGAATACTCAGTGCATATAGCTTGTCTGCTTTTTTAACCAAATAAGGGAATAGGGCATTTCACTGTTTATAATAGCTACATGAAATACGATGTTTCAAACTGTTGAGGAAAACACTTTTAAACTTTTTCTGCCCATTTCCAAGTTTCTTCAGCTTCTACAAAAAAAAAAAAAAAAAAAAAAAAAAATTAAAAAATAACAAAACTGGCTACAATCCCCTGGCAGATTTATAGAAACTTCAGTTTTTCACTTTTCGAAATACTTTAACAAAGCTCCAGAGATGAGCAACATATCACCCAAGTTCTGGCAGCTATGCCAGAACTGTACACACAGTTCCCAAAGAGTAAACACAAAAAAATCAATTCCAGGCAATGACAGAAAGCGGAACTAATTAAAGACTCCAAAGCAAAAGAGATAATTTTCTAAGACAAACATGTCAATATTTATCACACAAGTGAAGCTGGTGCTACAGTGAGTCTGGTGGTATTTATAAACATACAGCTAGCACAAGAACATGTTGGTAATTATAAATTAATGTTAATAAAATACATATAAATACTTAAACCCTACACTAGGCAACTCTTAAACTGCTGCTTTAGCCTCTTACCAAAACTTAAATATTAGGTTGTCTGACAGCATCCTGAAGTTCTTTAATGATTTGTTACTATCCTCTCTTACCATTAAAACTCTTGACTTAGCCAGAGTTCCTTTTGATCACCCCAGTGAAAGGAGGCAGATTCAAACCACAAAATCCTCATCACACATCTCTCTTTCCAGTGTTTTCATCCGCCTGCAAGCCCAGGAGCTGCTGAGCAGAACTCCCCTGGGCTCTCCTGCTGGTAGTGCCATTCCTACCTGGTGCTGACTACCCCTTCATCCTGCTGGAGGCTTTCTTGGCACCAGACCCAGGTCACAGCAGCAGAAATACATCCCCAGGATTTTATTCTCTGCTTCCAGTCTGGGTTATGGGTTGAGCTGAAACTTTAAGTCAGCAGGTGCTCACTGTCCAGAAGCAAGAGCAATGGGGTGCAGGCAGGAGGAAAGGATGTCTTCCTCCACCCTGACCAAAATCTAGAGAGCTATCATAATTTTCCAATTTTGCAAGGCTCAGGGTGATAGTGGTACAGCTCTGCCAGATGAGGTTTTTCTCATCAGCTGAGTGTTTGGTGTTCGAAATCAGCACAGCCAAACACCCCCAGAGTGCTGAAAACACTGCTGGCACCTCCCTTTTTTCACAGCCAGGTTCCTTTATGGCAAGGAGTGTGTGTTTATCGGTGCTTGGTTTTGTTTCTAGCCCTGTGTGTCACAGAAGCAGAGGCACTTGAGGAGGAGGCAGCTCTTCCCTGCCACTGAAAATGGTCTTCTGTGTACTGGTGACAAGCGGGAGGAAGTGGGGAGAAGGGATGAATGTGGGAATGGGTACAAGTGTCATGAGCTCTGTGCACTTCTCCACTCAGGTTAGCTACTTCTAATTCCCTGCTGGATTTTATGCTTTAGTATGCCCAAGGTTTCTAGTTGCTTCTGGGTTTTGCATGTATTAAATGCATTCAGGAAACCATTCAGGAAACACTAATTCCTTTTACAGGACAGCTCCAGAGCTGATGGATGAAAGTCAGCCTTGCAGATCAAAGTTCCTTTTCCTCCTCAATACAAATAGAGTATTGCAAAATCTGCAGCACACCTGCACAGCACAGAAAATAAACAGCACCATGACTCAAAAGCTTTACTTTTCAGCTTGAGTTGTGCAGTTTGGAAAGGCGAAGGTACAACTTCTTCCTATTTTTTTTTTTATTATTATCTTGGGTGGAAATTTAAATGTAACAGCAAGAAAGCCTGGTTGTATTCATCATTTCACTTTCTTTCTAGTTGCTTGGTTAGTAAGAGAGTTTCCTGTCTGCAGGAAAGGTCTGTGCTTTGGAAAGAAATATTTATTTCAGCTTGATTGAAACACTATATGCCATATTTGACAGAGTGAATGAAATAAAGTTCAGGAAGTTTTCGCTGCTGCCTGAAAGGAAATTTTATCAGACCTGACATTCATGATGTTAGAAGTTTCAGTATTCACAAAGGGCCATGTTTTAACTTTTCTGACTGATTCCAGTTCAGGCTGAAGCGCCACATCCAGCATCATGGTGATTTATGATTTCATAAGAAACTCTTTCCCTTTTTCCGAGCTGCCTCCTCCTCTGGGACATCACTAAAATGTGTGCTGTCATTGAGAGATTGTTTGAGGAACTGGATCAACTGAACAAAACCCCAAATCTTCTTTTTCTTCCTTTCTTCATTCAGATAAGTTGCCTGGGCTGTTCCACACATGCTTCCAGAACCATAGTTCAGAGGAGGGAGTGAGTGCAGCAATAAAGGCCCAGCATGTACAGGAAGAGGGATGGATTGAGACAGAGTTGGCACCAAAGGTTGTTCCTGTGGAGGCATAATCACTGTCTGATTGCATTAGCAAGTATGGACTACCTTGTTTCATTAAATCAATGATCCCAAATCCCCAGAGAGCTGATTCATATGTTGGAGGGAGATATATTAAATATTCTGGGTGGATAAGAAACAGACCTTTGGTGTGAAGGTTAAAAATCTCAGGACAGCTTTGGCAAGGACAGAAGCTGCTCTGGTGTCCTTGGAGAGCTTCTCTGGGACTGTGCCTGGTTTGGATACTCTGCAGGGGGGGATGCTGAAGCCATGGTTAATGTAAGACACCTAGCAAAGGCATCTCAGCACTATTGGGCAAATATCTGCAGCTAAAAGAGATGACAAATGAAAGGAAGGCAGAAAGATTAAAATGTATTTATGGGAGGGGGAAAAGAGAAGACAAACCCAAACACAACTGCAGGAATAATGACCCCCAAAAAGTCAGCAAAGCACAATGAAGACCTGAACAAAAGTATCAGGCAATGATGCTGAGTTTTAGTGAGGGAGCTGATTGCTGAATATCCCAGCAGTGTCAGACAGGAGCAGCTCTGCTTGAAGAGATGTTGTACAGCTCAGCACAAGCAAAACTCCAGCTCTGGAATGTGCAGGAATTAATGCTGCAACCAACATACACACACAGACAAATACTTGCTGCATAATGCAAGCAGAACCTCTAGTATTTTTGGAATTAAGCAAAAAGAGAGAAAAAATAGGATTAGGCAACAATTGGACACTCCTAAACTAGCCTGCTCCTCACCTCTACTGCATCCCAACACCCACCTAAGTGATTGAATAAAAAGCCCCCCACAGACCTACAAACTTCATTAAGTCAGAGAGTAACCTGATTCCAAGGGCTGGTAAGCGCAGTGGAAGCCCTGATGTCAAAGCTGGATAGGCCAGGCTTTGGTCTCGAGTTTGCAGAAGTGATGGGGTTTGTCAGAGCTGGGTCTGCTGTCAGTAATGCACGAGTGTATTACTTATTATTACTCATTACTTTATTCACAAGTAATGCACTTGTCAATAAAGCACAGTCAAGTCCATTGGCTCATATTCACAAGAAAGGTAATGGTGTGAAAAGGATTCACATCTCATGACTCCCTTCTCCTGTGTTTTATCCATAGATCCATTTTTGAGACAGGGGGTCCTCCTGTGTTTGTGATGAATGTAAAGAACACATCATGTCTTCAACAGATATATATGTGTATATATATAGATATACATATATATAGATATACATATATATATATATATATATATATATATATATATGTATGTATTTACAAAGCCCAAAGAGTTTTCTCATTTTGGAAACCATTGATAAACAGTTTTACCCCCATTAAGCAGGTAACAAACACAGCAGTGGACAGGGAGTTCATAACCTAGATGAACACAGAGAATGGGAAAAGCAGCCCTGTTCAGGTCCAAACAGTCAGTTATTTGGAAGATCTTAACCATGAGATCTGTGTCACTACAGAACCATTTTCCCAAGCAGAATATGGGAATATTCTGAATAACAGGAGCTTGAAACCTTCATACCTGGACTATGGATGGAATAATCTACCTGTGTATGGTCTGACTACACAGAAAAGGCATTTTAACTCCATGCAGGGCTCACCTGGGATTTTAAATGAGTTAAAACAGTTTAACACTTGCAAAAAAAAAAGAGGAAAAATTATTTTCTTCTTGTGATTGCTACCTGCTGACTTAAGGAATTCACCTAAACGAGCTCTCAGTTAGGGATGTCTCCCTCAAGACCTCATGTTGACCTGGAAAGTGTTAATTCTTTTGAAAACTCCTTGTAACAGTGTTTGTTTAGGCTAGGAAGTGGGAAGGGCTAGATGGATAATTGCCTTGAACATTAGGAAGACATAAAAAAATCCAGGGAGAATAAGAGTTCACCTAAGAAAGCAGGAAACTCCCAGGGAGGAAACCTTCAGTATCTGAAGTCAAAGAGGAGAAAAAAATGAAAAGTTAGGAAAAGTTAGGAAGAAAAACACTCTGCCAAAGTCATTCCCTGAAGCCCAGAGGAGCCTTGCTTTCATTCATTGCTCTAAATCGTGGCATTCCTTTGAATTCTGCTCCCTTTTATGAGCAGCAGCGGGAGGATGAACAGCGGAGATCTGTCACACAGTGAAACCCTCAGCCTGACCCCGCAGCTTGTATGGGGCTGGAAAAGCTCAGCAGAGCCTCAGCAGCCACAAAGGTGATGGGGCAGTGCTCAGGTGGCCCTTTCCTCACACCACAGCTCTTTTCTTGGGGTTTGCACCCTGTTGGGGCTCCTGCTCACCCCCGGCACTGGGGAAATCCCCCTGGTTTGGGTGTGCAGACACCCAGATTTCAATAGATGGGATCATGATACATGAAGAACTTTCCTTAGTCTAAATATCAAAACTTCCTCTCTAGTCAGCTTTATCATGGAAACACAAATTGGTTGAAAAAGAGCTGGAAATTTTAGTAACACAAGCATAACTGATGTTTCTACAGTAAAAAAAGAATTAAAAAAATCTAACGGTCCTTTGTCTCAACTTTGCATTTTAGGGGGTATTTGGCATCTTTTTGTTTCAAGGCTGGATTCCTCCTTTATAAAACCATGGATACAGGATTTCTCCTTCCTCTAGAACCATCTGTGGTGGGAAATAATCCATATTCTAGATAGTAAAAGAAATGAGGCAGCAAGAGATGCCCATGGCAGGGATTACTTTCCCAGTCCTTTCAGGTGAAGGGATGATAAAACATTGCATTGCTTTCCTTTCCTTTTCCTTCAAAATCTGTCTCACTTGACAAGGCTATCAAGAGTTGTAACAGGCTTTTTGGTGCCCCCTCGTGTTTAAAAGAACGTGATAAAGATCGGTTGCATCTGTGTGTCTTTTAAGATGCAGGATTCATGGAGAGGAGCTTAAATAATTCTGCCTGAGAAAGGCGTTAGAATTAGGGCATGGGGGAAAAAAAGATACTTTAAAAGCTTTTTTCTCAGAATTGAAAACAGAGTTTTATCTTGTAATTTTTCAGGATTGTTTTTACATATGTCCAGCTGTTCTCAAACCCACTGATAAATTAGTTACTTATAAGTTTGTAAAAAGCACATTTTTTAAAGTATTTTAAAATATTCAGAAAGAACACTGAGTTTTCTTCCCTTTATTCTGTTCAGGTTTATTGTCCATATTCAATCACTAAATAATACTCTTCATTATCTGATGGTGAAAGATATCTGAGGACTTATTTTCAGGTAATAATATTTTAAGGTGTGTGAATTGTTGGGTGCGCAGGTTTTACATGGGAAGAAGGAGAGAATGAGCCACTGGAAATTCTCCTGTGTCACTGGTCCCTTTCACACCTTTTGACTGCTGATAATCCTCATCCTCAGGGTATGTGCTGGCATCTTCCCGTGGGAATTCAACCTGCTGCTAAGATAAAAGAATTCTGTATTTATACATATAGAAATTATATATATATATATATAAGAATTTGGTTTTTATCATTGGAATAGCTGATAATATTACATATGTTGAAAACCCTGTGTTTTGAAAGGGAGCATTCAAGAGCTGCTCTTGAAAAGAAATCGCCAGAATCACCAGAAATTTTTGTGAATTTTGGTGTCTATTTCCCACCTTGACCTACATAAACGATGCACACAGAACTTCCTGAACCCACTCAAATTCAGTTTTCATCTGTGGCCAGCAAGAGGCTGCTGTGATGGGAGTTCACCTCTGAAAGAGAAAACTCCTTTGTGTGACTCCTGGATCGCAGTCCTGACAGAAATAGCAGCTGAACACCCTTTCTTCTCTTCTTGCAGACAGATCTGACAGTCTGTAAGGGAGCTACAAAAAATCCTCCCATGACAGATCCACTCCTAAGTGGTGCAATTAAAAAGATTTATTAAGATTCCATGGAGAAGGTGGCATTAGAGCTGAAGGAATGGCCTGGATGTCACAGATGCCCTGACAAGAGCCAACAGCTCATCAGAGGAGTTTGACTTTGGATTAGTCACACGGAATAAGACACAAGGATTTTGCAAACTTTGTTTATCACAATTTTTTATCCCTTCTTGTCCAGCCCTCCCCTCTTATTACTAAATTTAGGCCACAGCTCTGTTTTTTTTGTGTCACCTTGGTTTTGTCATCCCCTCTGGCTTTGCCTGCCTTCCCACACTGATTTTTCCTGGAGCTGTTTGGATCACACAGGACCCAGTGCTGGCTGCTTGTTTTTCAAACACCAGTGTTTGCTGCGAGTGGTGCATTTTTATGGCACCTTTGTGTACAGTAACAAATGGCCTGGTTTTGTTAATCCTGATTACCCATCTGGGTATATACTTATATTTACAGATATAATGCAGGAAGGTATGCAGCACTCAGCCTCACCAGGAAACAATCACTGCTGCATTATTTGATTTATATGGATCCAAAGCACAATATAAAAAAGTCTATATTCTTCCATGGACACATTTGATATTCAAACACATGCACGTGAGGACATGGCCGTACCTGATTACTTCAGCAGGACTCAGCTGCTGCAGGTGATGCTCTCTCATGCTAAGATCAGTCTCAGGGGGGTGATTTCATATTGAAACATCCTTCACTTTTGTCTCTGTTTCTTCCTTCCAGTACCTGTCCTGCAGAAACACAGAGTTCTGAGGCTGAAAAAGTGAACACAGCTGCTCCTTTAACCAGCTCACCACTCTCACGCAGTTTCTCATGCAGGCCATAGGTGCCTGTGCTTTGGAAAATATTGGTGAACATCTCTGAACCTGCCTCTGACTCAGCCCTGGACTGGATTCTCAGCTCATTGTTCTCCTGCTTTCAGGGAATCTTCACAGAGATCCCGACTCAGTTCATGATTCAGGTGTTTAAACTACAAACACCTTGGCGATATACTGTGGAGATTAAAAAAAAAAACAACAACAAACTATGAAACATACAAAAAGATGTAACCACCAGTTACAACTGAATAAATGAAAGTACAGAATTGAAACCTACATTTTAGAGATAGTCTTATGTGGAATTTCATCGGTGATGTCTCAGGGAAAGGCCTTACAATATTTGTAGGCAATTGCTGTAGTAGACCACTGAGAGCTGCGCTGACGTAATTCAAATCAGAAAAAGCAGATATATGAGTGAAATATTATCCAAGTATTAGAGCAACAGGTTCTTTGCTGTTATACCACAACCTGGTGCTGTTGTAGCTTCAGGTCCGCATTCATTTACAGAAGTACAAATTTGCTGCTTTTTGTGATGTTGTCAGGAAAGGAAGATCAGTCTGGGCTCCTGGCTGCTTAGGAGGTGGGATGGACAAGGAGCAAAACCCCATGTGTTGGTCTCTGGGTTCTGGAAGAACTAGCACCTCCTTTGGCAAGTACTGTCAAAACTCTGAGCTTTACAGAGTCTCTAATCTCCAGTGGATAACAAATCTTGAGCAGTTTTAGTGGATATCTGCTGATAAGAAAGGAGAATATGAAATATTTAGGCCCTGGCATGTGAAAACCATCACTGCTGATGGCAAAACTCCCATCACAGTTAATGAAGTGTTAAAACCTTGCCTCTCAGCGGCCTGCCAGTGCATGCAGGATGCTAAATATGCTGTAGAATGACTGTAGCATATGGGGCTGCACCCTCCCAGTACCCAAGCCACTTAAAGTATTAACCTGACTTGCTCTTAGTGGTTCTTTGTATTTTACAACAAAAGACTTTGCTGCCTCCGTTACAAGTGGTGAAACCATTGCAGGTTCAACATGGAGTAAATGTGTGTTGAGGGAGATGATGCCTCCTATAAATGCGAAGACTTGGAGGGGAGTCACAAGTAAATGCTTCACCCTTTCTTCCTCCTTGTGATTCAATTGACTAAAGCTCTACAGGTAACTTCTGCTAAGTGATTTTGTATCATTTTTTTACCTTCATTGCTGAAGACCAAAGACACAGAAGTAAGGTGTAGCATGCTGGAAGATGGAAAAACTGTGGGCTAATTTTTGCTTTGGACTGTACAACCAAAGGAAAACAAAATGAAAAAAAAAGACAAAAAAAACCTAAAGGAAATTATTAAGAACCATTCTGATTTTTCCTCTCATGGTTACCTGAAGATTCAGCTCAAGAAGGTAATCAATTTGTGCTGCTGTTAGTCACAAAGACCAAAGAGCAGGGAACACAGGTTGCCGTGTTTTATGGAAATGGCCACGGACCAGTTGTCTTGCCTATAGCAAGAAGTGCTTGGGATTAGGGAAAACTTTTCTAAAAGCATGGATAATTTTAAGCACAGCACCAGGATCCCACAGGAGATGGAGACGGATGATGGCGATCTCACCGAAAGGAAACTCACACCAGCAGTAGTTTGGCTCCGGTTCAATCAGCTTTGGGACCGAGAGGGAGACTGGATGCAATAGCAGCGGGTTCATAAGAACCGGGATGGGCTCTGTTCCCCTCCCGCCCCTCTGGCCGCTGCAGCCGAGGCACCGCTGTCACACTTTCCTTCCCCGGGCCGCGGGAGCAGCTGTGACTCACCGGCCTGAGTCAGAGCCGCTCCCGGAGCGCAGCTCTCGGCATTCCCAAACTCCTTCCAAAGGCTGCCGGGCTCGGCCGGCGCTCCTTTCAGCTGCAAACCGCGCGGGGAAGAAGTGGGAGGTGCCGCGAACCACTTCTGGAGAACGACGCTCGGAAACTTCGGCAGCATTGATGGGAAAACCCGGGGTGTTTCCCAGATTCGTGGCTGACAGCAGCTGGTGAAAGTATTTCGTAGGGACCTAAGAAAGGGAATAGTCCTGCTCCTCCTGTGCATTACTATTTACAAGGAGTAAAATTTTTTCTCACTGAGTTTTGCAAAATGTTAAATCACTAAAAAAAATAGGGAAAAATTTAAAATTTAAAAAATAAGCAGAGACTGCTCACAGATGTAACAGACCTAAATGAGTTCAAAACAAACAGAATCGTCTGCGCTTTAGGTACATGAGCTCTATATAAATGCTGAGTGCTATAGAGCCAAAAGAACTTGCCATACTCTCAGGTCCATCTCACCCAGGACCCACTGTCTGTCAGGGGTAAGCAGCAATGAAAGGACATCAGAAATAGAACATCCCCACAAGTGTCTCTCCAACCATCAGGGCTTTGAGAGCTTACTAAGCTGAAAATTACAGCCAGACTCCTTTGTACAGTAGACACCATTGGAGCAGTTTTTTGGTAAATATTTCTCATCCCTTTTTAAAAAAAAAAAAAAAAAAAAGCTTCTGGCTTAATTTGTATCTCATGACAATGTAACAGTGTTCTGTATTCTGTGTATAGTTTTGCTCTGTGTATAGTTTTACTGGCATATAGTAATTTATTTAATAATCCTGTGGTTTTAGTGCATTACATGGCAAAAACACCGATCCTATTTATTTAATCTTGCCACCTGCTAATTCCTCTGGGCATGCCTTAACTTTTATACTGTGACTTATCACTCCCTGTTTACCTTCTCTGCGCTGCCAGTGGTTTTAGGGCTCTCTGGAACCTGATTCTACACACCATATCCTCTATTCTTTTTGCCTGTAAGGCCATGACAGGCAGGCAGTGTGCTGTGTGTGGGGGTGAAGGTGAGGGGCAGGGGCTGTACTGCTGTCACAGCCAGGGTTTGTTTCACCATCATGTGATTGTGTTCACGCTGCCCCGGGTGCCTGCCAGGGACTTGGGCTCTTATCTCTGGGTGCCCCAGCTGAGAGCAGAGCTGCAGTGGATCCCTGCCCGCTCTGCGCGCCCCTCAAAAGCGTAAAAGACTTCAAAAAACCAGTCCAGAGGCAACTCCAAGGCAGAGGGGTGGGTGGGTTGTTGTTTGCCATTTGGGGTGGTGGGGCAGGTGCCACAAACAGGCATTTCCCCAGAGCACGAACACCCTGAGCACACAGAGCCTCCACTGCAGAGCACAGCAGCCCAGAGCTGCATTATTATTGTTCAGAAGGCACACAATTAATTTCACAGACTGTAAATATTTCCAGCAAGAGCACTCACTGGAGGCGGGGGTGCCAAGCCCCGCTGTCGTCTTCCTCACTGCTGGGAGAGCATTTTTGTTTTATTGCACAGACAGAGGGTTCTCCATCCCCTCACCATTCTTCTCACAAGTATGTGTTGAGATGGCATGCTGGGTTTATCACAGGCTGAGGAAGAAAACTGGAGCTGGAGTCTCTGCTTCCTGTCATCCCAGCAGCCGATTTTAGCTCGTAGGGCTCTTGAGAAGAAAAATCACATTTCCTCTGTGCCTGTTGGAGCCTGAGCAGTCCCACAGAGTGGCTCTGTCACCTCAGGTGAGTGGTCCAGCGCTTGTTAGCCCAATTACAAAACCCATATGCCCACGCAGGGGAGGGAATATTGACAGGCAAAAGGAATACTGTGGGGAAGTAGTGGAGGGAGATGGAGGTCAGGCAGGCTCTGCCCAGACTCATGGTTTCTTTAGCATGGTTTCTTTAACTCTCTTGTTATCTTTACAACAATTTCCAACAATGGGCTTCTCCAGAGAAGCTAAAGGATCTGCCAGAGGTCATCTAGAGCTGTGGGATGGGAATTTGTTGCCCTGCCTCTCAGTACTACAGGGTGGAGCACATGTTCCACACTGCGCTGAGATTTTTACATTTCCACTCAAATCTGGGCCATGTCAGCCTAGGACCTTCTAAAATAATACCAGGCAATTAATGTATTTTAATTTTCAGGACACCAAGAAAAATAATCCTCATTAAGATTAAACACCTCAAATGAGGCAGTAATGTCAGTTTATTTTTTTTTTTTTTCAGGAGTGAAGCTGGAATACACACCTGAAAACACATTTTAATTCTCAAAATCTGACTCAGATAAAAACTTCCTAAAACCTGCTACAAAATTATGTCATGAATCAGCTGATCTACCTCTGGTTGGGCTTTCAGTAGGGAAAGCCTACTGAAAGCATACTGTCCACGAGGAAAGGTGGTACTTCAATGACGAAGGCCCTGTGCATACATCCAGGCTGAATTCCCATCCCAGCTCTATCCAGCAGATGCTCACAGAGCTTGTGGTCATGATGGGATGGGATACTGGAATCTAGTATGATTCCCAGATCTCTCTTTGTGTCTCACATTTGTAAAACAAATATATGTATTGGTCCCGTGCCCACATTTGAGTCTGTGGCACATCTTCATCCAAAATAAATTAATTACAGGCGAAGGGAAAAGAGCATGTTCCCAAGTGCCTTTGATCTGGGGGTTAAGAGAGCTGGTGAGTGAGGCTTTGGTGCAACACAATCTGCTTGCCCCTTCCCCTGCTAAAATTAAACCCAGTGATGTGCACTTTAAAAATAGTCCCATCCAAACTGTCCCAAAACCAGACCAAAAGTTAAAATGGAGGAAAAAAGATAGGAAATGTTGCCTGAAACCGTCCTGACTCAGGGCCTCTAGGGCTTATATTCCATGAAGGGAAAATCCATATGCATAAATTTCCTTGTTCATGCATTTACCACACTGTGTTTTCTGCCTCTGCTGTCAAACCCCCAACCAAACCAGGAAAGATGCTTTTACAATTCTCCAAAAAACAGCCCCACAGAGATACCCAAGCCATAACCCACAACATTTTCAGTAGCAAAGGGGAATTCAGAATGGAATTTGAACCATGATCTGTAGCCTAGGGGTGAGTGCCACCTGCAAGATGCCACTCAGCAATGTCCCTGCAATTTCCCTGGATGCAAGTGGACAAGGAAGGGCCTAGGTACAGCAAGAGCATGGCAGTGAGAGGAACTTGCAAATGTGGGACACTTGGGGGCTGCCTGACAGAAGTTGGGAAGCCTGCTGAGCCTCTTTCCTTCTGGCAGAGCCCTTGCATACTCCTGGCTTTGCATTTTTGAGGGTTAAGTGCTGGTCTGAGATTACAATTGAAAAAAAAAAAGAGAGAAAGCAGTCAGAGAATGGTGCAGAGAAATCTGTGTCAGGTTTGCCTGAGTGGGTTTCTGCAGCAGAGCACGGGCTCAAGCTGTAACTTTGGAGAGGAGCAGGGAATCCCTGTGGGGCGCTGAAAAGGGGAATGACCTGAAATCCTACTCCAACCCCTGTACAAATACTGTAGCCACACAGCGGGAGGTGTAAAAAGTGAGCGCCAGCTATTTTACACCTCACGTTTCTAAAAAAAAAGTTTAAAATTTTGTTCTTTGGGGGCCCGAGTTTGTTGGTGTGTACGGCGACATTCAGAGCATCCCTCCAGGACCAGACCTGGGAGAAGAAACTTTCCCGGGAGACGGGCTGCCCTGGCTGCCGGCACAGAGGATGGAGAACTTTAACCCTGCTCTCCCAGCTGGGAATCTCGTCACCTTTCCCACCGGGACTGTGAGAAACACGGGGAGTGTCCAGCCCGCGGTTTGGGCAAGGGGAGTGATCCCGGGAACAACGGGAAGGTGCAGGGGCAAAAAAAAAAAAAAAAAAAAAAAAAAGCCGTGGAAGCGGCGCGGGGGTTCGGAGTGCGGGGCGCGGGCGGGCGCTCCCGCAGCGCAGGGCGCGCTGACCTTTCGCGGCCGCGCTGTCCCCGCCCGCAGCTGCCGCCGTCGCTCCGGCGCCGCCGCCCCGCGCCCAAGGTCAGCCCCGCCGCCGCAGGTACGCGTGGGGATTGCGGGGAGATTGCGGGGGGCGGCCGGGCGGGGAGAGCCGCGGCGTCACCGGGAGGGCAGGGCAGGGCAGGGCAGGGCAGGGCGGGAGGAGGGCCGGCTCCCCGCGGAGGGCCGCGCTCCGGCGGGCCGGGCCGGCTGCCGCCCGGCGCTCGTATTTAAAGTGTGCCCGGGGGCGGCGGGGCGCTGCGCGGAGCCGCTCCCGGAGCAGCGCGCCCGCCCCGGCAGCAGCGGCGGGGGGCGGGGGGGTGGTTCGAGGGAGGAGGAGCGGCGAGAGGAGGGATCCTGGCAAGTTCACTTTGGTACCAAGTGGCAGGCGGGCTGCGGAGCTCGGACGGGGCGATGGAGAAGGATGAGATCCACCTGCGCAGGCTGCCGGCCGCCGCGCCCTGGGGACCGCGTAAGTCTCGGCCGCCGCCGCGCTGGGGAAGGTGCGGGATGAGGGCGCGCTCCTGCCCGGCCGGGGACGGGCTCGGCGGGCGGCCGTCCCGATAAGGGATTTATTATTAGCGTTTCATCGACTATTTTTAAAAATCCAGAAATAATCGCCACAGAGTACCGGTGAAGTGAAATAGCTCGTCTCCCACCTCCCGCTTTCCCCCTCCTGCCTCCCAAAGCGTAAAACACTGTGAAGTCCTTTTAACCTATATTAATATCATAATTAAAAGCTCGTCTAACCGCGGGAGGCCAATCTAATTATGAAAAATTGCCGGAGTACCAAGTATATGTGACAAATCCTTGAGTTGATGATTGCTGTTAATTCACACCGTGCTGCGGAAGACGAGCTAAAAAAAAAAACCAAAAACCCAACTTGCTAAATGAAATGGATCTGTCTGAGATTGTCAGTAATGTTTTTATAGAACTGGATAAATCATGTATCTCACTATCATTAACTAATGTGTTCAGCAAAATAAATTATATATATTGGAAGGGGAAAATACATTCCTTGGCTGAGAAGTTGCAGAATATTTGGAGCCAAAGAGCAGATCATTTAAATGGTAGGGGGTGGGAATTTCCTTGGCTTCCCTCTGGAAATAAATCACGGCTCAGTGTCTGTGTGCATGCATGTGCACCCACATGCGCGTTTATATAAAATCTGTGTATAGAAAACCTTTGTGCACACGCACTGAGACACAAATTTTGCAAGCACTATTTACTGAATGCATTTTTTCTACTAGCTTGGAGACAATAAAACCAGAACTGAGATGCTAACCAGGAACGTGCTGGAACACTTCTGATTATCCGGCTGAATTGTATACAAATGAAGTAAATTTAGCATGGCACCATTTATAAATTCCATGCTTTACAATCAAAATTCCAAATCTAGCTGTTTGCAGCTAAGAATAGCACAGGGAGCCCTTTTCTTTACTCCCTCTTTTTGGATTCCCACGAAAACCGTGATCCTAGAGCCTGCTCATTAAATAGCCAAATATTTCTCTGGAGTTCAGCCCATTTCTAGAAGAAGTGCTGTTTACTCATCAAACCTAGGCTGGCCAGAGTACTCAGAATTTAAACTTTTTCATTAATGTCTGAAATAAAACAGGTGGGCTTTATATCTAAGGAGCAGGGGACAGGGTTTCTGCATGATACTGGTTGTCCCACCTGAACTTCTTCCTGGAAATAAGGAGTTCCAACTTTGCACAACTGCAATGGAAGGCAAGTAGATCATGGGAAGCTGAAGTGTTGTGGCAGTACATTAACAGAGATATCAGTAGGAGTACTAAACGATAAAATGGCACTGGAACTACCATTACTCATGGGGCAGGTGGCAATTTATCACCAGGTAATCACAGCGATAGGGTGGTGAGATCCTGAGAAATTATTTGAGTGGCTTTTTGTCTTTGAGAAGCACAGTCTTTTGCAAAGACATTATTTAATTTACTGAATCACCCCTTAGCAGCATGAACAACTTCATTGATGAGTTCAAGGAGCAGTTTTGCTCTTGGCAGCATGTGCTTGTATTTCTGTTGATAACCTATCCAAAAGAACTTGTTTGTAAAAGCTGTTTCTAAAATGAAGTTCCTGTCTAATGACATAGCAGCATTTGTGGTATAAATTCACTTTGTGACTTGCTGGAGAGACATATGGAGACCCATCCTTGAAGTTTTTGCACTCAAAAAAATCCTCCTGCAGACAGCAAAGGAAACCTTCTCATTGCAAGGAGTTAGGAAAAAGTTTGGCGCAGTGAAAGGATGATGGAAGACAGCAAAGCAGAAGGGAAACTCTGTTCCCCTGGGCTCTGGGTAGATACTATCTGTTGCCTCAACCCAAAGTACTGTTTCAGTTATTGCTACAGAGGAGAAAAGTGAGCTCAACACATTATTTTTGGCCCTGTCGGGGGCATGAAAGGACAGGTGTCCTGAGCTACATCTGTGCCCTGAGGAGCCAGGCACCACAGCTGATGCCTGCCAGTTTATTGTGGTGCCCACTCCTTCTCTGTGCATGGCGTAACAAGTGCATCTGCTGAGGATGGGGTGATGGTCACAACTGGGGTGGGCTCTGGGGTAAGGGAGGGGCATGTTGGCTCCTGAAAGGACCATGGTGATATCCTGTCACTGCAGAGAAAAGTTTGGAGGCACTGGGATAAGTGCCCAGGACTAAGCCCAGCTTTAGAAGTCAAATCTTTACCCCTTAACCTTTCAGCAGTCAGAAATCCCCTGAGCAAACATCTGCCCCCTTTGAAAACAAACTTAAATGATGTCAGACCAGTGCCCCCAAAAATGAAATGTTTCTTCCTCTCTTCTCTGCAAGACCTTGTCCAGCCCAGAGCTGGGAGTTCCAGCATGTCTCCATAGGTTTCTGGTGTGTACAGCCCATCTTTCCCTGGTAGCACTGCAGCTCTTTCCATTAACAGTGAAAATGATAGAGCATATTAAGCTAATAATTAATCAGAGATGACAAGGGACTAATAACTGTATTGATTTAATTAGGACTTCTTTTCCAGCTCTGTAACTTGCAGTCATGCACATCATTAACTTAATATTTTAATTTGTCATAATAACTTATTAATTCCTGGGGGTGAGCGTGCACAGGGCCAGGACAGTGGCTCTGACTTGGTGCCGGGCTGCAGGCTTGTGCTACGGGAAGCATTCCCTGTCCTGCCCCAGGCTGGCAGCAAGCAGGGCAGCCTGGCAGTCCCTGGGAGCTCTGACTGGGCATCAGGGTGTGGGAAATGGGGCATCGTGTGGTGGATGTGCTGGGAGGATGGTGGAGAGCTCTGGGGCCACACACTGAGGTTGCATGGGTGTGTGATGTGAAATATGGGGGAAAGCAACGTGCCAAAACAGAAGCAGGCAGCAGGGTAACCTTGGGAAGCAGCAGTGTTTTTTTGGCATCGGGAAGGGAAAAATGTCCCTTTTGACTCGAATTGCACCCTTTGGGTTCTGGCAGTTTTGAGAAAAGGAAATGCTTGGGGATGTGCTGTGGTTGGAAAATAAGGCTCACTTTTAATTAGGATCACTTTGGGGAGAGGAAGAAAGGAAGGGGCTGTGATAGGCAGGAAAAGCTTTACTGTGTGAAAGGCTGATGGAAGCCAAATTTGGCCCCACTCCCATTTTATTGGGGATACTTGGCACTAACCAGGGCATGTTTGACATCTTGCACAGCTGGGTCCTGGGTGAGATCCCCTGGGATACAGCTCTGACCAGAAACCTCTCCAGCAGGAAGGAGCTGTTCTCACAGAGGTCACAGTGCTGAAGAGGTGCTTGTATCACACTGTACAGCAAGGTCTGTGACTCCTGGGCGAAGAGAACCCCTTAGCCTCCACACAGTGCTCAGCAGCCTGCTCCCTCTTGTCCAGGTACTCATAAATCTTTGCTCTGTGCCTTTGGAAGGCTGAGCCCTCTGCTAATATCCTCATTTGCCACAGAGGGCAGTCAGCACATGGATGAGATCTGGGAAAGCCAAAGGCACCGAGCAGGCTCCAGAGGAAAGCCTGTCCAAAGTCCTTGGCAGTGTCCTCAAGCAAGATGACTGGGAATTTGAAGTACATCTACACTATCAAAACTTGCATTTCATATAGAATTCTTGGGTCAGGTCATAGGTGCACCACTGGTTTGGTGAACTCCAGGAACAGAAGTCACCGCACTCCTTATTTCTTGTGAGTGTTTTCAGGGATTCTGACAAAGCCCTTCTGCTCACAGCCTCACATTTTATTATACAAGCCATGTCAGCAAAGTGGGATGAAAGAGCTCTGTATGATTTCTGAGACTGCAGAAGGTGTTCAGCTGGCGTGGCATTATTCGCCTCCCCGACCTCACCCATGTTTGCAGCCAAACTGGAGATCAGGACAAGACTTGCAGTTCTGTCATAGGTACAAATCCCAAGGGGAGGGGGCTGTACAAATGACAAATTTTCAGGGGTTGGCAGCTTTGCTGGGGCCCTGTCACGGGGTTATTTTCAGTGGTGCTAAGTCATCTTGTGCCAGCTGTTAGATCTGAGCAATGCCACTAACACTGCGCCACTTTGTTCTGGTGCTTTGAAGAGCACAGAGATAGTGGTGTCTCCATTGTTCCTGCGAGATAATTTATGGTCAATGTGGGCCTTTTAGCAACAACCACAATGTCTGCCTGGCTCGGGGGGCTGGGAATACACAGGAAGCAGAGCTCCTCTGCATTAGTCACCAGGTTGCGTCCTGGGCGAGTCCACATGCCCTCAAGGAAATAGATTCTTATTTATTTGGTTTAGCCTTAGATTCGTATCCCTCATCCCTCTATTTCTGAAAGTAGTGGTGGGAGAGCCAGCCCTTCTCCCTGAGCCCTAACATCCCTGCACCTTTAGCCTTTCTCTGCAGCAGCTGACCTGTGTCCCCTCTCCGTCCTCATCTTGTCTTTGTTCCATGCTTTTGTGCTGCTCCATGTGTTCCAACTTCCTTTGCTCTTTCTGGTGGCTTGTCCCTGCCTCTCCTCTGTGACTGGCCCACATGCTAGTGTTTGCTGTCTTCTTTGGACTCCCACAGTTCACATTTTTTGAACTTTCTGTGGCAGTCTGTCCTTCCAGCTATTACAGAAACTATTTCCAGATTTGAGCTGATGGAAAGATAGCAGAAACACCAGACCCAGTGCCATTCCTCTTTAATATCTTTGCCTGCTTACCTTATCTACACATCTGATTTATTCTTGGCAGCTCTATCTGTGCAAGGACCTGGATGTACATTCTTATTCCTATCTGTGGTATATTAATAATTTATACAATTACTGAGATGGCCTTTCAGACTCCAGCTCTTTTCTTTTTTCAAACTGACACAAACACCTATGACTTTTTCCACACAACTGTAAGTGCTCTGAGGGAGTTTTAAAACCTGAACTCTGTTATGAAAAGCCTAAGTGGTTAGCAGGCATCAACTGCTCTTTTCATACCCTACAGATTATTGGACTTCTACCACGACATTAGTGATACACAACAATGTGAGTTATGTATTCCTGGCTCCCAGTCCTGCTGGTTTACCTCTCCCTCTATTTGTATCCTGATGAGTACAGACCAAAACAAGAAAAAAAACTCTGTTTTCTAAACATGTTGCAAAATATTTGGTGCCCCTTGTACATCTTCATTGACGTCAGCTGATATCTTGCTTGCAGAACAAGCTTGCAATGTGCAATAGGGATCCATGTGTTGATAAGTAAGGTTTACTAAGAGAAAATGTGCCAGGGAGAGAGAAATTCATTCCACAGCATTCAATTAGTGAAAAAGGGGAAAAGTCTAGCAACTAAATTACATTTTCAGAGCAGATTCAGGACACACTGTTAAAAATTGAATAGGAAGAGTGAGCAGATAGTGACTTCAGTGACATAATGGAAGTAAAATAATAAACTCTGAATACATTTTAAACTCTACTTTTCAACATGATATTGTAGGAGTTCTATAATGTTTCTTAAGAAGTGAAAAGGGAGCCAAGGTGGAAGTTTCAGGGCTAAGCATCATTCAAAGTTTTAGAGTTTTTACTACTTTGAAGTAAGGGTGGTTAAAGACACTTGTCCAGAGCAACACTGACAGTCAGAGAAAAACCTTTTGCATATTTGTATCTGACCATTTGCACTTTGGCATCTTGGCTGCCCATGCACCACAAAACATGTCAATGAGCATGCCTTGCAATTCTTCCCAGATTTTGGAAGGCAAAGATTCAAAATATGGTGTGACTTTATGCTTGTGGTATGACTGCCCAGAAAAAAAATTACTTCTGCGGGCCACAAGAGATGGAAGCTTTTACGCAATCCTGTTAAATTCACCACAAGTGCAGCATGGCGCTGTTGGCCTCAAAAGGTCTTCCACTGTTGGATTGGTGCTGCTTTGGCAAACCAGCAAGAGGAGGGGAAGGTGTGTGGGTGTCCTGAGGTCACTCAGTGTCTGGGAGTTGAGCATCCAGATCCAGATTTAATCATCATCTCTATGGTTTTGATTAGCATTGCCACAGTCACAGAATCCCAGGGTGGTTTGGGTTGGAAAGAGCCTTAAAGGTCATCTTGTTCCACCCCCTGCCATGGGCAGGGACATCTTCCACTATCCCAGGTTGCTCCAAGCCTTGTCCAGACTGGTCTTGGACACTTCCAGGGATGAAGCAGCCACAGATTCTCTGGGAATCTGTTTCAGGGCCTCACCACCCTCACAGGGAATAATTCCTTCCCAATATCCCATCTGAACCTGCCCTTCCTGTTTGAAGCCATTCCCCAAGGGCACTCCAGGCCCTTGTCCAAAGTCTCTCTCCAGCTCTCCTGGAGCCCCTTTAAGCAGTGGAAAAAGCTCTAAGGTCTCTCCAAACCTTCTCTTCTCCAGGCCGAACAGCTCCAGCTCTCCCAGCCTGGCTCTGTAGATGGCTCCAGCCCTTGGGGCATTTCCATGGCCTCCTCTGGACTTATTCCGGCACATCCACATCCTTTCCAAGTTGGGGCTCCAGAGCTGGATGCAGTGTTTCAGAGTAGAAGGGCACAATTCCCTCCCTCACTCTGTTTGCCACGCTGTTCTTGTGACACCCCAGGACATGTTTGGCTTTTTGGGCTGCCAGCAAACCTTGACAGCTCAAGTTGAGCTTCTCTTCAGCCAGCAACCCCAAGTCCTCCTCAGGGCTGCTTTCAGTCCATTCTCTGCATCTGGGGATTGCCCCAGCCGGGATGCAGGACTTGGGCTCTCCATATGGAGGAGGCAACCTGGACCTTGGGACATTTTCCCTGGTGTTTGACCTGGTGTGGGAACTGCTGATGGAAGGTGTGTGGACAGCACCCACTTTTCCTATTCATTTCCTTGTTCATGATGTACCAGCTGGTGCCAAGGTGCTTCTGTAGGGAGGAATCTACTGCAGGACCACTGGAAGGGGGAGACCAAGCAGCTTCAGCCTCTGTGATGACAGCACCCTTTCCTGCTAGTGGAAATGACTCCGCTATTGTCTGTATCCTGTGTTCCTGGCACCGAGTCTGGGACTAGTCTAAAGAAGGCAAATGCTTCTCTGTGAGTAGTCTGAATGCTGGTATGTGGTCAGCAAACCCCATCCAGATGCTTGTATCTTACTGCAAACTTTTGGATGTTCTTCTTCTGATGAATGGCAAGAACAGGTTACTAAAAATAAATTAATGGTTTTCCCTTTTTACTTCCTGTGACTTAATATACTTTATTTATCTATATAGCTACTAGTCATCATTCTTCAGCTCACAAGAGCATAAACAGAAACGAGCCTGAGTCACAAAGTAAGGATGTGGAACAAGTTTTTTTCCAGGATTTTCGCCAGGTGTCGGAGTTGCAGCTCCAGGGTCAGCGAGGGAAGGGGCTGGCTCTGGGGTTGTGCCTGAGGGGTCTCATACATGGCACGGGCAGAATGTAGGGGAAAGCTGCTTTCTGCATCTGCCTCTAATGTGGTAAGACCTTGCAGCTCTGTGCAAAGTGTTTAAAAAAATATCATTAGAAGTGGAATTCTTGAGGTTAATTGATCACTAAGTAATAAAAGTGAGATTGCAGTCAATTATTCCTCTCACACTATTCCTAAGGTCCATCAGACCAACATCCAAAGCATTACTTTTCTTTAATCATCTCAAGCAATATATGTTCACAAATTTATTCTCCTAGGGCCTACAGTCAGTTTATCATGCTTCTGCCCCAAACCTACCATAAATTTGAATCAAACAGACCTGAAAATAAATGACTGTTATCAGGAATTTTAGGTAGAGGTCTCATTTGGGTGAAATTTAAGGCTGCTTCTGTACAACAGTAGCAGAAGATGCTGTAATTTTGTCCACTCATTAAAAATTGTGAGTAATCTAAGTTAAAACATGCTAAGCACCATTTCCTTTTCCAGGATATATCTTGGGAGTATCTCTCTTACTGGCAAACAGAATAATGATGAGTGAGTGTCCATATACTCCATTTTTTTTTAATCAGCATAACTGATTGTACAGACGGTGTGAATTGAGTAATCCTTAACTTCATTTCAAGGTTTCTGGGGTTTTGGGTATCAGCACTATACTAGCAGGGTTTTATTTGCAGGCTCCCACAATTTGTCTTTTAGGGTATAGCATTGACAGGGACATAGATTTGAAATGTTATTTTTTCTTTGAATCTTTATTGCTGTCAATAATCCATTTGCCAGAAAGCTGAGGCCAGCTAAAGGCACGAGAAAGCAGCTTGAGGTACATTGCCAGGACACACTTCAGCTAACAGAGACAGCTCTTCCTGTGCTGCAGAGTTCACATTCAGTCATTTTGGAGAAATATTTGACTTCATGTGCTCTGAGGTGTTTTAGATGATGTTTGGGCTCTTGGAACAGGAACAGATCCTGTTTCTGAGCAATTGTACTCAAGGATACACAGGAGATCCTCCTTTAACTCCCAGGTTAAGAGGCTGAACACCAAAATCATGTCCCAGCCCTTTTGTATGTGCTTTAGAAGGTATTTCTGTATCCACAGATCTTAGAAGACTTCACAAACTTTAGGGAGACATTGTGACAGCCCAACACTCCATTAGCATTGCATTCAAGTTGCAGAACTTCTGGCATATGACAAGAATGAATATGTTGAATTGGTTGGTTTGATGGCAACAGAGAACAAAACTGTCATTTTAGTTCACTTGAAATGGATCCAGTTGAGAGAACATTTGTCCAGGGTATGACCCTGTGTACTGTGTAGGTGAGAAACAAGCAGAGTGCTCTGTGTCTGGCCCAGATCACACAGGGTAAAACTGTTCTAGATGTTTCTTACTTCAGAAATGGAGTTTGAACTACTGGCCTGTGCTTATTCACTCTGCTGCTTACTTCGTAGGTGACTGAGGAGTGCCATCACACTGAAAAAAATTAAATAGCTTATTTTGTAAATTTGCAGCTGATCATTTTCTTTTAAGAATGAATCTGCTTTCTCAAACACACTGAAAATAATGACAAGTCATTGGCTGCAAGAGAAATTGTGCTCTGTTCTTACAGTGCCATAATGACTTGTCTCTTTTGTGTTGTGATAAAGTATCTTTGACTAATCGTAACCATTTAAGCCCATCTAACAATATAAATGAATAGTTGGATAATGAAAACCAGAGACCATCTACTAATTACCAGAGGAAGAGCAGAAACAGGTTTTGGTTTAGGTTTTAAACATCATTACATACCAGAGGCATAGAAATCAAATCTAAGCCTTTTAAAGCTAGTAGTTCCTAAATGGCAGATGAAATAATTTAATTTTTAAAGCTTCTCTTTGTAGCATCTTGCTAAGAAACTCTCAGTTAGAAGAACCAGATTATAGTTTCTAAAACAAGATCTTTGTTGCCTTGATAATATAAATTAATGAAAGCTTTTCTTTTTCTCCCTTTTCAGTACATTTTCTCAGAATTGTTCCTGGGGTCTGTGTCCTGCAATTCCCTGTACCCTCTGGCCCTCATCCAGAGAAGCACTTAAGTGTTCAAATAGCCCTGGTTTTGGTAGCAAGTGGGCAGCTGAGCAGGAGACCCTCGTGTGTGCCCCCTGACAGCTTCCATGCCTCTGTGTCTAAGGGAAACCTGCAGCAGCTTCCCACCTTCCACAGCGCTTTCTCCTCCTGGCATGAGCAGCACTTATCTCCCCAGCCCTGCCCCTTCCTTCATTGTGCATCTGTGTGAGGGGTTTTAAGGGTTCTTTAGCTGAAGTGAAGATCTCTGCCTTTGGGGAGCTTCTCATGAGCTCTGCTCCAGCGGAGGCTTTGCCATCCAGTTTGGAAGCAATGTCTAATGGTAGCTGAAGATTTCAGCTCCTCATCAGTCACAGCACTAGATATTTGCAGCAAAACACAGCTGAAGCAGTTCCTGGGAGCTTGTGATTGATTTCAGTCCAGCAATTACTCAGTATTGACTGACTTGAGCGGGTTTTCCGTCAGGAGCAGAGTTATTTGCGGGAAGTTTCATGTTTTTCCTGTGGCAAATAAACTCAGGGACCCTATAAACATATTTCAACCTCAATGTGAACGATCTGATGTTAAAAAAAAAAAAAAAACAACAACTTTTAAATCCCATGGATTGTATGTGTGTAGTCATTTAATAATGTAAGTAGGCAAATAAATACTTTTCATGACCAGATTATTATAGGGGAGTGTCTTTCCTCTGAAGTATGGCATTGCTGTCAGAGCAAAACAGGGAGCTAATTCCAGCTTTCCCCCTTTTTTGAGTGCTCCTTCTGTTTCTTTGCACCACATTTTTCTTGCCACTGGTTTCTTTGTTACTTAAAAAAAAAATACTAAGATTCAAAGGAAGGAGAAAAGAGGATATTAGAGAAACGAAGACCAAACTGGGTAGATAAAATGTTTCAGCTATCCACAGGCAGGAAATCTGAGCTTTTCTGGAACCTGAATGAGTCCTGAAGCAGCCCCGTTATTTTTATATATTTATTTCCCTGTTTAACTGTTCTGCCTGTTTTTCCCACGTTATCATCAAAGTGGCCCCAGAAGGGGCAGTTGTGAAACAGAAACTATCTGTGAGCAGAGGAACAAAAACAGATCTTTTGTTAAGCCTGCTTTTAGCAAAAATAAACAGCTTTAATTGCCACAAGTGTTTGCAAATGTTGCTGTTTTCTTCTATGTGTGTTTTAATATGGGGGAGAAAATAGGAAAAAGCAAGAAGAGATGTTGGTGGCAGCTCCATCTCTTGAAACTTGGATTGAAACCACCAGTGATTGTGGTTTCTCCCTCTTCCTACCCTGTGCCCTGGCCAGACTGCAGATAGGTTTGCAGCACTGAAGGAAAAAATAGTTCCTTCCCCTGGTTCACATGAACTGCTTTGAACTGGAACAGATGTGGATGTACAGAACTGTCTGCTCACAGTGACTGGTCCATTTATAACCATGGGTTTTCTATTCAGGTCTCTTTATCATTTTAACTTATTTTCTGTTTCCATGTGCTTTTCCACAATAAAATATTCTTAACTAAATGGGTTTTCAGCTCAGGTCCAAAGCCTTTGCTGCTATTATTTCTTGCTTGAACTTACAGTGCCACTGATTATTGATCAATGACTTTTTGCTGAAAGTGGTGCCCAGTGGAAGCAAGGTTGAGTTTGGGCTTGTGGGATTTTTAAGATCAGTTTATCCCCAAATCAGGGCAAAATCCAGAGTCTGAGGGTATTAAAATCTCACAAGAGTTATTTGTAATATCCAGCTTCCAAATGGTATTTCTGTTGATTTTCTGCTTTGTTGACCTGTGTTTGACTCTGGTGTACAAAATAAGTTTGTGTGCAGTCCATATCAGGATGGTTCCAGTGAGTACAGATAAGAGGTTTGGATTCAACCACAAAAATTCAGTCGATGATGTTTGGTTTGCTTTGTGTTTTCCATGAACTTGTACTCCAGGGTATATTCATTCACAATTTGATTTGATTAAACATTCAATAATTAATTCTGCCAATGCTCTGCTGAGTAAGAGGTGAGTCCTGCAGTTTCCACAGGAATGTGTCCTGGGATGAACAAGAGGTGAAGTAAGAGATGAAATCAGTATTGGTGTTTGAGTAAAACTGATTAGTTTTGCCTCTCCAGTACTGCACTCACTTGAGCTGACCATGTGGCCTTTATTACAAGATTAGGAATTCATTTTTTTAGAGTTATTTCAGTTTGTTCTCTGGTTTTTCTATGGAAACAGCCAGTTGTTTGTACATTTGAGACATGTACATGTGTCAAGTTCTTTGAGTTCATGTTTTAGTTCACTCTTTTCTGTTCACATGGAAAACAAGACTTTCATCAAAGCTGTGGAGACAGATAGGACTGTAATCTAAACCATATTAAAAGGCAAACCCCTCTGTGACCAGGGTTTTCTTAGGGTTCAGCTTTGAACTGCCCCCTGCACTTCCTTCTAGGAAGGCATGGGATTTTTCTTCACTTCATGTCTGAAGGCACTTTTCTGGTTGACTCAATACCACTGGGTGATAGAATCCTGTGAAGCAGTGCTGTGCTGGTGTTGGGATGCTCTGAGGAGCAGTCCAGGAAGGCAGGGAATTCTGGTGCCCTGGCCTATGGACTCCTCATAGCATTGGGAGAGAAATGTTTTGCTGTTGTTGGGTTACCATGACATCACTCAGGTTGCATTGAGACAAAAACAAATAAAAGTAGATATTCGTGGTCTGGAAAAGAGAGTTTCAATTGCTCCCCAAGAAGAGATAATGAAGAAACAAAATGATCTTTGTACTGCATCTGGTCTTAGCAATGTTAACAGGTAAGATCTCTCTCTCCATCTGTCCAGCTGATGTGGTGTAGGTAGACTGGTTTCTGACACACAGTTTGCTCTTGCTCAGACTCAAACTCTTGTGTACTTGCCCTCCTGGGTGCATTGTCCAGTGTGAAGTGTTTATCTTGCTCTTTTCCCCTTCCCAAGATCCTTACACTTTCTATTTCAATAGCTCTAGCTTGCTTTATTTGCTCAATTTAATTTTAATTTAAAGTTTCTTCTCAGAAAAAAAAAGTACAGATATTCATCTGCAAACAGTTTTAAAATCCCTCTGAATGTTTTTGGCTACACTGCAGAGGAAACCCTTTCCAGATTTCCCCCATAGCACCACTTTTCTCCTGAGCTCTCCTGGTGTCCTTGCTCTGCCCTCCCGCAGTTTTAAAAATAATTAAAACTTCATGGGAACATACCCAGTGCACAGCCACATCAAAGCTGTGGTCAAAGCCCAGTTTTCAAGTGGAGCTGGCCAAGCCTGGTGTTCCAGTTCTGATGTGAGATGTTCTGTAGGGGCCCTCCATGCAGGGCTGGACACCAGACACCGAGTTCTGAAAAGCTAATTGCTGTCTGGGCTGAGGCACCATCTCGTTTACCCATTTCTGTAACTTCTCCACATGAGCTGTTTCATCCCTCTTTCACCAAAGCACCCCATCATTTGTCTGGTTTTAATACTGGCCAACAGTAATTCCTTAATGTGAAGAATGTGCACTGGAGGAAAATTTGTTTACAGTTCTTTGATAGATCAGTTCCAGTTTTGTTCATATTTGCCAGTTTTATTGACTTTATTTTTAAGGGAAAATAATTAGACAGAGTCTGGTTTTAGTCGAGGAGTTCTCTGGTTTATGTGAGGAACAGACAAAGACCTATCACATCAGAAGGGTGAAATCAGGTGGGGGAAAGAAGTGTTCTTTCCCTGCAAGAAATAAATCAAGAGCTTCCACCCTCCAAGAGTATACAGTAATGTAACACATGTAGGCACTAATGATAAGCAGACACATAATCAGAGGGAAGTCTTTGACAAGTTTTAGGTGTGTCACTTGGTCATGGGATGTATCTCAGTAGACAGTCTGTCACTTTTATTCCCTACTAACTTTTTGACAAGAGACAGATAATACCACAGAGTTTATTTTAGGGTAGATTGTTTAATTTTGTGTCTCTTCTTCTTTCTTTTTTTTTTTTTTTTTTTTTTCTTCTGATACCTTCTCTTATTCATTAAAAATAGCAATAGTGCCCCAGCTGTTTGTGAAGTTTGGGGATATGGGGTAAGTAGCAAGGGATGCACAGAGCAGCTGGATGCTGTTGGGGTGTCAGTTCCTTGGATGTAGGAGATGTGCCCCTTGTTCCCATCCCTCTGCTACATGCTGTGCCCGGGAATGTAAGAGTCCTCTTGGGATCCATGTGGGAGCCTCTGGGTAGTCCAGAGAGGCTGCACCTGGCGGGGGGAAAGGATCTTTTTTAAAAGCTGTTGAAAGAAGGCAAATCTGGGTGATCTCTCTTTTCCAGCTTCTCATCTTACACAGCCTGATTTGTTTTACATCTGTAGCATGATCCAGAGATAATTTTTATTTAGGGAATATTTACTCACGCCGTTTGGAGGGCACCAAAATTCGCTGTGGGAAACCGGTGCATTCCTACAGGCTGGATCTCCAGGCTGCCTCCAGGCATGTCTGAGGAGGGAGCAAAGAGTCTGACCCAGAGGGAGGATAACCTAGCCCTGAAGAGTTTTCTTTCATATTCATAACTTCTGGGTTCCACACTGGTTGGAAAAGTGTGGCTTGAGAGGCTGCTTTTGTAAAACGTAAGCCAAAGTGTGTTCTGAATCCAGCATGCTCTGCTCCAGCTGGTGTCTTGCAGTGAGGGCTTGTCAGAATTTGTGTGAGGAAGGGCTTCACTTTGCATTTTCTGTATTTTAGTTGTGGTGCACAGCAGTGTGAGATAGGGTGAAGAAATTCTGTGGAAAAAAGAGGAAAATACCAACTTTTCTTCACTGAATTTATACAAGAAAATGCTGAACTTGGCCCATGAGGGTTATAACTGCAGCATTTCTGAGCCCTTACATCAACAAAGTGCTTTGCTTTCCATCGTGTGTGGTTTCAGGAGCAGGGACCTTAGAGCAATACCTGCTTTAGCTCATTAGGAGATCTTGCCCAATCCTCAGCATTCTCCTGCTTCAACACTTGATCAATCACTTATTGGTTGAGTCTGCTTCATGCAGCCTTTACCTTTCATTTGACTTGGTAGTGCTGTTTCATTCCACCCTAATTTACTCTGCAATCATATACCTTAAAACTTCAATCCTGTCATTCCTTCCTCTGTCCTTATAAAACTTTAACTCATCAAAAACTCCAGATAAAAGTGAACAGATGGGTGTGTACCTGAATGACTAAAACCTGCTAAATCTTTCTGAGAGCACTTATCTCTTAATTGCTTTATTCTTTATGAGGGAATAAAACTCATATCCCAGCCAGGAAAAAATAAATGCTGCCATCAAGTAAAAATCAGAGTGGAGCAAGTGAAACTGATAGTTCACCAAAGTATGTGTTGTCATTTGGAAATGCCTGTGAGAGGCTGTCACTGAGAACAGGCCAAAAATGGAACCTGGAGGAAAAATTAGAAAGGAGGTGGAATGTTATTAAAGATATAATTATAAACATAGTGGGCACTCTGATATTGTTTCTCCTCTTTAACATTTCCATGTGAACAGGGCTTGCCACCTGGGAGTTGGCTGCGTGGGCTCCAGGAATCCTTTCTTAGGGTAAAGGAGGAGGTTCATGTTGTCTCAGCAGATTTTTGTGTTCAAATAATGAATTTGGACATTAAGAATTATGAACTGTAGGATTTCTAATATTTCTGTAACCAGTAGGCAGTAATTGATTAAAAGAAATCAGGGCTGCAAAAATGTTTGACTCCCAACTGCTTCAGAAATGTGAAATCCCTGAAATCTGCTCCTGGAATCACACAGTGTATGAACACAGTCCATCATCCAGCATGCAGATGGCAAATGTTTTTGGAAAGGGCTTTAGAAAAGTATTTCTGCCTCTGTTTTCCTTGGTGCCGGCTGCTGTTGCACCCTGAAAATAAAATGAGAGCTCTTTCCTTTGCCTCTTAAGGAAAGGAAACCAATGTTTGTCATGATGCATGTTCAGATTTCATGTGCTGTGAGTTTGGTTGGCTCCAGAAGCACTCCAGGGGATGGACTCCAGCAGGAAATAAATGGTGTGGGCACCTGGAAGGAGCCACCCTGCAGGTGACAGCTGTGCTGTCACCTGGGGTGAGAGAGCCCAGCGTGGTGGCCCTGCTGGTGGCCCAGCGTTGGAGCTGGAGCAGCATTGGGCCCTCAATGCTTATTCCATGTAATTAAACACTCCAACAGTGCCCATGGGCAGCAGCTGTTTTGAAAATGACATGATGGACACGTGTCAGGACATTCTGGTGGCAGCAAGCCCATGCATGCTTGCAACTGAAAGCGCCCCTGTGTCCCTTTTGATGCCCCACTCTGTGCCCTGTGTCAAATGTCCTTAAGGGGGGCTGGGTTAATGAGGACCGCTGGTTAATTTGCTTAAATTTGAAAAGCTGTACTTCCTGGAGTGTTGATGTAACAGGGAGCATGAGCAGCTTCATTCAAGGCTGTTCCCATGTGCTGTGCTCATCCCTGGAGTTGTCACACACACTCTTAGCCCCTCTTCAGCAAAATAATTAAAATCAGAGAGCCACAGGCTCTTCTCCATCCTCCAACGTGTTTAAATTTAATGGCTAATTTCATTAACAGTCCAATAGGTGCTGGCACTGTATTGTTGCTGAAGGATAGTCCTGGCAGCATGTGCTGTCTTGTAGTTTATATAGAGACAGTGCTCTAAAGATTTATCTTTATGTTAATTTTTTTGTGGAGCTCATGGACCTCTTCCAGTTGTGTTCTCCATGCCCTCAGATGGGACTTTTATAGTAATTTTAAACTTCAGAGCACAGGAAATGTAAATAGGAAATGTGGGGGGGAAAACACTTTTTGTTTTTAATAGCATTTCTGAATTTTCATTGTATTTTTAAGATTATCATGTGTTTTTTGATGCCCAGCAAAAGTCACATCATGATACTGAGAAAATCCACTTCCCATGGCTTGGCTGCAGAGAGTGAAAATGAAGTGTATCACATGTACATTACTTCTTGTGTAAATGGATGGATTGATGGTGCTGTTGGAATGTTTCTTTCCTGCCCTGTGGTGGCTTTTTTCTTCACCTATTTCATTCAGCTGCAGTCTTAGAAAAGCTTTACCTGTCTTTTTAGTTGTGCCTTTAGCTGTCTTTTTAGTTCTTTATTTTGCTTTAAGTGACTTTCTGGTGAAGGGTATTACAGGAAAATATTTCACTGCTAAACAGGAGCATAAGGAAGTATGTTTAGAGAAGCTTGAAAGTCTCCAAAGTTCTGTCCTTTTTCTTTGTGTTCCTCATCCTGTCACTACTGATGCTTTTGGGAGCACCTTTTCAGCTTGGTCCCACATCTTAGTCAGTAATGAACCAGACCTACCTATCCTGAGGAATCTTCATTAGCATCAGCAAGACAAATGGCCTGCTGAAATATCCACAGGTTTGTGTTCTCCTCCATCAGGACTGACAGGTTTTGCCTTAGTGTTGTGCCTGCTGGTGGGAGCAGGAGCTGGCAGTGTGACCTAGGCTGTGCCTGTGACTCAAATTGCACTGAGTCAACAGGCACCCCAGCCAATCCAGGCTGCAAACAGAATTATTAACAAATGATTTCAGTAAAATTTGGCATTTGGGTTTAGCTTGTGTTAAGGAGAAGTGGTTTTAAAGCCTCTCCAACAGGGTAGTTTTAACTGAAGAGCAGGGGTTTGGGTTTGGTTTTTTTTTTTTAATCCATGTTTGTGTTCTGCTCCACCGTGTGTTTATTTTAAAATCTACTTGTGCATCAACACATTCTCAATCTGAAATGTAGATCTCAGACTGACATGTTTTAAATGTTTGAACTGCATCCAGTTTTAAAGTACCACAGTTATCTAAGAAGTACATCAAAGTTTTCTGCAGTGTTCATTTCTCATTATTATCTGTTCTGGAGCACTGATTGTTTTTCGGTGTAATTAGTGTAAGTTCTTCTTTTGATCTCCATGTCAGATGTGCTCTCATGTTTACAGAGAAGAATCTCCTCCAGGTTTACTCCTCCTAAGTTTTACTGTGTAAAACCCAAACTTCTGCCCCTATTCCACAATTTTATGTATTGGATCTGTGTAGTGCCAGGCCACTCAAAAGTACTGGTTTCATTTGCTTTCAGTATGGTCACATATGGTTTGTATTTCCATCAAATTCCTCAAAAAAAAACAAAACAAAACAAAACCACCCAGAGGGGTTAATGGCAGCTCTGTTCCTCTATGCCAACTTTAGGCTGGACATGGCAGGACAGTTGATAATAGATCTAAAATAAAGCTTGCTGATGACAGATCGCCCCACCAAAACTTTCTTCTTGAAACATGAACCAGTGAAGTCGCTGCCTCCCCCTCCAGCTTTTTGTGTCTGTGGAGGTTTGGATCTGGTACCAGCAGCCTTAAATCTTGCATTGTTAAAGCAGACTTGTTGCTTATCTTCCTGGAAAAGGATGTGCTCCCAGGACTGGAGATGAGAACCAGACAAGTGCAAAATCCTCCATCTGGGCAGGGATAATTAGCCAGTTAAATGGCAGTTCCTCAAAGAAGGGTCTAGGACTCATAAACTAAACATAAATTGACAATATCTCTGTGTAGGGAACATGCAGTAATGCTGCTCAGGGCTGGAAAAGCCTGACCTGGAGTACTTTATCCTCTTTCAAGCATCTTTTCACAAGAAAAATGTGTACCATATAGCCTAAAGCAACAAAAATGAAAAGAAATCCAGGAAAATATGTCTTGGAAGAAAGTAGAGGAAGAGAGGCATCTGGCCAGTGGGGTTTGCAAAGTTCCCTTTGGGTTTCTGGATAGAGTTGTTGGTTTTGGGGCAATATTTATCGTCCTGGTCCTAGTGTGAGGTGCCTTATGCTGATGCTGCATTTTGTTTGTAACTCAGAGGGAAGAGCCCATACTGATAGGAGAGGAGAGGGAACAGTGGGGAACCCTCTGTTCACGCGTGGCCTCTGTGCCAGCTGCTCTCAGGAACTCCTGGGGTCACCATGTCCAAATCTTTGCTATTTCAGGCAACCACATCACAGAATCCCATTCATAAATTTCTCAAGTACCGTTACAAAAATAGTTGGTGAGGGTTTTTTTTGGGGTTTTTTTTCTTTTTGTTTTTTTTTTTGTTTGGGTTTTTTTTTGGGCACTGTTGCCCTAGCATGAACTTTTGCTTTGGAACCTCATCTCTAATGACTCCTTTGAGTGCTTTAAATGTTAATTAATCACTTGTGCACTTTATTTGTCCTTCATTACTCTTTGTCCTCTTGACTATCCAGTGTAGGATGGGGAAAGTGGGTAATGAGGGGGGGTAGATTTTTAGTTCTTTTATTGTGTCCTAGGAAAAGAAGCTTCTCCCTCCATCACTGCCACAACCCCCTCTGTCATTTTGCATCTGTTTAAATTTGAGTTCCCATGAACAGCTGTGATGTGTGCTGCAGGCAATATCCGAGAAAAAAACTGCTGTTTCTTGTTCATCTTCACTGGACATACCCTAAGTAGTAATTTTCCTTTTTCTGAGCTGTTTCTCACAGAGGAACAGTTGTACTGACAGAGAATGAAGGAATCCTGAGACACAGAATGAAGGAATCCAGGTGACAGCTCTGGAGAAGATTAGGAGCAGCCTGTCTTCCAGCAGAACACTTTACACTGTGCTGGGAGCTCTGACGGGCTTGTTGAAGCTCTACAGTCAGGAGAAAGATATTTTTGTGGGTGTTCCTTGAAAGGGAGGAGCCGTGCTGTGTTTGGGCACAGGGTGCACAGGCAGTGGGTGTGCAGTTTCACCTTAAGGTGTTGGCTTCCAGTTGGTTGGACACTGCTTTCTGCAGCTCTGCTCTGAGAGCTCCTCTGCTACCAGTGGCGGCTGGAAGTTCTCAACACCAAGTGTCTTCCAAACCCCAGACTCTGGGATGTCAGCAGAAACAGATTCAGTTTTGGCATCTAAAAATTAAGGAGGGAGCAGAACTGTCAGTAAATGGTGCAACCAATTATATCCTTACCCAAACAAGAAGAGCCTCCAGCTCAAGGGCAGGATGGGCAGAATTTGTAAAACTTCCAGCTGTGTGGTGTGCCCCAGTGGTGTTGGTGGATTAATGAAAGATAAATGGCTGTCTTCACCAAAAGATCCCTTTCCCCCCCTCCCTTTTTTCCCTCGGGCACAGCAGCAGCACAGCCAGTGCCTTTGGTTGTGCTGCTACAAAGTGTTTCCATATTTAAACAGTGCTCCAGATTGTTTATTGACGTGGATAAGTGATACAGCATCTGAACCTCTGG
Organism: Taeniopygia guttata; assembly: GCF_048771995.1. Lineage (NCBI taxonomy): Eukaryota > Metazoa > Chordata > Aves > Passeriformes > Estrildidae > Taeniopygia > Taeniopygia guttata. Next base: position 10,330,656 of record NC_133030.1, read on the forward strand.
GAATTGCACCATGAATTTCCCAAATAAATAGGCATAAATGAGAGAAGCCAAACAGGATATAGGTGCTCAAAAGACTCTCGATCAGCAAGAAGTGTGCCTTTCAGTCAAACCAGCAAGACATTGATTTGACATTGTTTTACCATTAAAAGTAGCATTTCAGACACAGATTTTTTCTTCAAATGGCTGTGTTTTGCTGCCTGGCTTCTTTAAATCTTGTTTAAAAGGTTGTGGGCTCAGTCCTTTCTAAGAGCCTGATGGCTGATTGGCAAGTGCAAAGATTAGCAGAGAAAGCACTCATGTTTTGTAGGCTGGGGAGATCCCAATGGAGGCTGTGGGAATTGGCTGGAGTGGGTGTGATGATGTTTATCCCACTGGAGCATCATGTTCAGGGTGACAACCTGGGTCTGTAGGTATTTTCTCTGGTGAGAACTGGCACTCCGAAGGCTTTGGGCAGAGTCTTACATTGGCTCTGGTTTTCAGTACCATTTTAGCATCCAGCCTTCCATAAAACACAGTTTTGTGCTGTACCACTGTGGGATGTTTATCAAGAAGACTTGGCTTTGTGCTCTGAAATTTCCTTGTAGGATCTGGTTGGACTGCCTGGAGGTGTGCTGTAGTGGCATTCACTGTCCTGCCTGTCTCTGGTCCCAAGGACAGGCAAAAACCAGCCTGCAAGGAGAAAAGGCATAAAGAACTCAAACTGTTGACCTGAGTTACAAATATTTCCTGAAGGAATACAGTTAAGAGATGAGAGTTTTCAGGGAAGAAGGGTTAGTTTCACCTAAATAAAAATTGTGTTGAAATCAGGCAAAGAAAACAAGTAGGTGCAGAAACATCAGAAGTGTGTGTTGGCTCAGGGAGATGCTGTGGTGAGGTGCCCACTCCTCTGTCCATCCTTACCCTCATGGAAAGATGCCCTAATCCTAAATTGGGCTGGAGTCTGGCAGTGTGAAAACAAAAATTTACCTCATCAAATATCTTTTTTTCACCCACTGCAACTGGTTCAAATATTTAAAATATTGTCTGTCCCTCAAACACAAAAATGCAGTATTTTTGTGCAATTGTGCAATAACATAATAAAAACCAGCAACTGCTACAGGCCACAGACATCCAAAAGGTCAGTAAAGCAAATGGCCCAAGGATGTTGCTAGCATTGTTCTCTCAGTCAGATTTGAAGTCAATCAGAACTGCAATACCTTTGTTTTTATTAAGCTAGTTGCCCTCTCTTCCTTAAAAATACCTGTATTGACATCATTGCTGCAAGTTAGAACTTTCCTTTCTCTCCATCAGCAATACATTTATTGCATGATTAAAAGTAACCACTTCAAGATAATTTCCAAAGAGCTTGAATAATAAAAACCCCAAACCCTAAAATTGTAGACTGTTCATGAGAATAGAAACCTAGCTGACAAAAATGTGTTTTGTAAACTGGTTTAACAAACCCACCAACATAGAGTATGTGGTATTAAAAAACAATAAAGTTTGTAAATAGCCATTTACATCATATTTTGAACAAGTTTATGGAATAACAGATACTGTTCTTTAGTGTATCCAAAACAATTCCTTTCCTAAACATATTGTTAAAACACGGGGCTTTTTTTTTTCATGCAGAGTATTGTTTTTCTAAGTGTTTCAGTGCTTGAAGATAAGCAATATATTAAAGTTTAATTCCATTTTATTATGTTGTTTAGGGGTTTTTAACACAAAATGGATAAACATTTACCAGATAAATGAACAGCACATTTTCCTTTTTCAAAAAAAGAGAAGACAGAAAGTGAAATATTATTCTGCTAACCAAAACAGAAAAAAAACACAATCAAAACTTGTCTTAGGCTTATAAACTTAATCACACTTCAGGGGAAAATAAATTCCTTTCCTAAATTCTAGAATGAAACCTTGACCCTGCATAAATAACAAGGTTACATCCTCAATGTCTTTGTCTGGAAATATGAAAACAAATAATGTTTTCTCTCTTTCTCTCTGTGTTGATGTCAAATGCTTGCTCTTGGGAGGAGCTGCTGTTTCCTTTCTTACCCAGAATATCTTTGGGCAGCCCATCACGTGCCTGTGATGAATTTTGGGCTCTTTCATAGTGGAACAGCTGCAATTTGGGAATTTAAAGAAGATTTGGCTATAGAAAAGATATGCTGTTTGAAAATCTATAATTTCTAGTTTCATTTTTTTGGGCCATACTTTTGTGGTGCTCAGAGATGTTTCCTCTGTGGAGGAGGATTCATTTCTAGTAGTAAGGAGAGAGTGCTGAGGGTTTGTCATGGGAAGACTGATACCCCTCTGGTGATGCTCTTTCTGGGAATGATTTCTCAAAGAATAATGAACAGAAAGATAGCAAAACAGGAGAATCCTGTCTCACACTTTTGGAAATAAAATACTGGACTAGAGTTGCCCTTTATTATTTCTGTTTCCATTAGTGTTTTACATGGTCATCATAATTACAAAAAAAAGGTTGTTTTTTTTTTTTTTTTGGACATCTCTTTGAGTTTGCCAAGATGTCCTTGTTTATATAAAGGTTGAGCACAATCATATTTCAAAATAAGTCTGTCTTAGGTTCTTGTGATATGAACTCCTTGGGTTTGTTGTTTGTTTTTGGGGGGGAACAGTGTTAGGCACCTACACCCTGATGTTGAAATCTGCCTCTTTAAGGTCCATGCCTTTGGGATGGATTTTGAACTCCTTTTGGAAAAGTGCTGCTGCAGAGCAAACAGGAACAAGTTAGGAATGAAACTGAGATATTTGGATAGAGATTTTGGCCCAGCTGCCTGTGAACACCTGCAGCAACCACAGAGTCCTCCACACTCTGCTTCTTTCCATTGTGCAGGTGACAGCAATTTCATGGCAATTGCCTCTCCTTTGTTTTTGGGCAGGAAAGGTGGATTGACTGGTGCATCTCTGGATAATCCAGGTTTATTAGTAAGCCTGTCCCCTGTTACAAAACCTACAGGGCAGCTGTTTATACTTAGACTGGATCTTGACTGCTCTTTTGATATGTAGATGAATTAGATAATAAAAATTGGTGAGCCTGGGCTCAGCCCTGCTGTCCTCAGCTTCATTGCTGAGCCAAACTTCAAAGAATGTCCATCCTCAACCATTCCAAGCGTGCCTTTCACCTGGGGGCTGTCAAGAAACCTTACAAAGGCACTGGCCCACTCCTTCCCCTTGCTGGCCCCAAAGGGAAGCTGTCTTTGCTGATCAGCTTTCTGCTCCAAGAATTTTGCTACTCTGGGAATCCTAAGGAGGAGATTCCTGTGTTCCTGCAGCATCCCCTGGAATGGGGAGATCTGCATGGCTGGGACATGACACCCTCCCAGATCTCAGCTCTTTTCTAAAAACCAAGGAGCTGAGTGTCTGCTTGCATTGACACTTCTTAGAGCTTCTGCCTCTGGTGTGCCCCAGCTTGGTTCCTTAGGACTGGGAAATGCAGGGAATGGCATTCCCATAGATAGACAGGAGTTAATGAGCTTTTCCAGTCACTGATTTGCATTCCCTTGCTCAGGCAGGGAGATTCTTCCAGCTGCTGGTGGAACTTGCCCTTTTATTCTCTTATATTGGTGTTGTTCAAGTTAAAACTACAGGGCCATGAAGAAAACTCAGGGTAGGATTTGGCTGGATTTCCTCAAGGAGCACAGAGCTGGGATCTCAGCTGGGTATCTCCCACCTGCATCACCCATCCACATCAGCTCCACCTGCCTGGGCACACCCAACAAATGTATATAAATAAGGTGGAGCTCTGCCCTGTAAACCCCAGTGACTGTCTCTCTCAACTCCAATGTGGAAAAGCAACCCCTGAATGCGGTGCCTGTGGCCCAAACCCTCTTTATCTGGTAAGCAAAGCCTTCCAAGGCATCCATGACTGGGTTTATGTAGCCCAAAAGTCCTCATGGCTTTGCATGGAAATATAAACATCAGTGCAAATGTCCCAAGATTAGGACTTCAAATGGGAAACCTGAGGGATAAAGAGCAGCTCTGCCCGTCAGCATATGTGCCATGGCCTCAGCCCTGGGCTGTAGTCCATGACTGAGATTTTAGAGTAAAACTGGTAAGTTTTGGATCTTCATTTTCACATGTTTGGTGTCAAGAGTCTTTTGTTACAGCCTGGTAAAGGAAAATATAGATCATATTTTTAATGTATCTAGATATCTTTTATATTTAGACTCTGGGTATCCACTGTCCCAATAAATAGCAGTTCTCTCACCATAATCTGCTTCTTAGTATTTTTCCTTTCATCTTACTGCTCCTATTGATAAAAACTGCCTTCCCTTGGAACATACAAACAAAAATAATGAGAATCATAACCTTGCAAAACATATTTAACAGGATTCACAAAACATGGATTCGGTGGCTCTCCCATATCTGGTTTTGTTTTCCCAATAACCTTGAGCTTTAGTTTTAGTGCTGATCCTTGTGCAATACCAACAGAAGCAAATAATATTGTTCTGGTGCCTGGCAGAAGAAGAGTGCTTAACTTAGGTGTATTAGAAATATATCTGAAAACAGATTTACTTAATAGACCATTCAATAGTTGTTAATAGTTGTGGAGAAAAAAAGTGAAATTTGTCTTGGGATGGGAAGAGGCTTTATGCGTTTTCATAAAATGTGAGATTTGACAGGGTCTAGTGAAACAGGCAGTAGTGTTATGGTAGAATTTGTATTTTCTGGTCATTTATGTGCTGTTGAAAATGCCATTTCAATCAAAATGTTCATTATCATTAAAGGTTTTAGGTGGTTTTGCTATTTGTTTTTACATTTCACAAGGCTTGTGTCAGATCAGACATGTGCTCAAGCCCAGGACTGCATCCTGCAAATGGGGTAAATGAATATTTAAAAATACAAATAGACAGGCATAAATAAAAAATTATGTCATAGCTGTGTGTCCTTCTAATCTGCTTTGAATATGTTGCTGATAATAATAGATCAATAACTTTAAAGCTGCAGACAGCCTTCCAGGAAAGCTTCAGCCCCACTCCAGAGCCCCACCATTCTCAGTAGTGAGGAACAGAGCTAAGCCAGCTGATCATCCAAACAATCCTGACAGGAGGTGAAGTTTTTCCATCTGTGTGACTCCCAAGCACTGGACACGAAGTGTCTGAATGGGCTCTGCCCTTCAGTGTGGGTTGTCAGCATCAGGCACACCAATGTCATTCTGCTTTGGAAGTATTTCTCCTCTGCAAAGGAAACTGTCCGTGGAATCCAGGATTTATTTCACTGTTTGAGTTGTTGCTTTTTTTTAAATTTACTGGGTCATAGCATCATGCTTGATTCATTAAGGTAATAACCAGCACAGCTGTAGGCTACACATTTTTAAATAAGTGGAAAAGCAAAGGAGATGGGCGAGTTTCAAAGTATCCTACTTAGAGTAGATGAAAGAGGCAGGGTTCACCTTTCTGCAGATGGAAGGGCAGGAGCTATCTGCATCCCTGAAAGGATGGGCAGGAAGTATCCGCATCCCTGAAAGGATGGACAGGAGGTATCAACATTAAGTTTACCCCAGGGGAGGTGGGCCCCCTTTTCCTGCCAGGCCATTCGGTGGTACCAGTGAAACCTGCTGCCCCTCCACCAGCAGCACAGCTCAGGGCAACATCTGGGTGCTCACAGCTGGAGGGGCGAGGGAGAATTTCCATCAAGTTATCCCTGATGTGGAGCTGATCAGCGGCTGATGTCAGGACTTTGAGCAGAACAGAGGTTCGGGACGTGTGCGGGTGTTCCTGGGAGAGCACGGCAGCTCCGTTGGTCCGGGGCCAGTACATAGTAAACAGGTGTCGGCATCCCAAAAAAAGAACTGGCCTCCCTGCCAGCAGTGGGTATCCTCGCTGGCGTTCCAGCCCGCTGGCCGGCATTCCCGGGCACGGCTCCTCGGGCCGCAGGGATGACCCGCGGGTCGGAACGAGCCCGGCTGGGCCGGGCTGACACTCCGAGCCTGCCCGGTGCTTGCCTGGCCTTGCTCTCCCAGGGCTTTGGCCTCCAAATCTGACAGCCTTGGAGCATATCAGAAGGTGAGGGAAGGAAAAGGGGAAGAGATAGGTGAGTCACTTGTGACAATTATGTTTTTTTCTTCTTAGGATTAACCTCTGACTTGGAATTTGGGAGATATGGGCGGTAGAGAACTGGGTGAGAATGTGCTGAAGGAGGATCCTTCTGCTAGGGGGCAATATGTAGTAAGCAAAACCCCACTAAAGGAGTTTTATCTCAATATCTATTATTTTCTTCAAGAAAATAACTTAAATCCAGAAGTTATCCAATGTATTGCACAAGCTAACATTTTTTTCTGTAAAAAGAGTATACCATAAACAAATATCCAACATTTACTTGTAGGTTGTGTTTGTTTCTTTTACCATATGTATATATGTGTGTGCGCATGACTTTCTTAATATGCTTCCTCATTACCTGAATGATTCTTAATTTTTCATTCTGAATTCTATCATAGTTTATATAAAACAAAAAAGATAAGGATGCAGACATTTAAAAGCCTTGAATCACATGGTCTTGTAACTTTCCTGCTGCTTTCCCTTTTTAACTCAGAGGTCTTTGTGACTTTTTTTTGTTCTACCACTTTCTAAACATACTCTCTAAAAGAGAAAACAAGAGGAGACCAGGAAAAAAAAGAAAAAGAAAACAAGGGAAGGCAGTTTCAGTGACATTATTGGTTTCAGGATGAGGAGGGAAATATTTGTTCATTTGTTTAGAGGTACTCATGCTGACTTGATGATGCTTATTTTAGAACTAGTGCAGGGTGTTTCTTTAAGAGTTGCATTGTGTGAAAGCAATTTTAAATTTCATTTTAATGACAAAAATACTTTTTGCCAGGGACTATTCAATGGCCATGCATGGTTATGACTATAATATTAATGTTGATTGAATCATGGAGAAAATGCATTGGTCTCTACAACAGGTTTTTGGTCCTGGTTCACTGGGTCATCAACATACAGCGTGGAAGCATTGTCTGAATGAGAAAAAGTTACAGCACAGTGTGCCAAATTTCAGCGGTGGAAAAGTGATCATTAATTAGTGTTAATTTTTGCAAGATGAGGTTGGAAATTTTAACAGCTGCGACTGAAATTTGAACAGAGGAGGAAGTGGTTTCACGTTTGAGGGATTTTTTTATTAGTTCTATCTTGTTTCCCATATTGTTCAGAGTGGGAGCATGGGTTTGACTCTGTGCCCCAGAATATCAGGGGACTTCTGCTGACTCAAAATCCATGGAGTTTTGGGATTGGTTTTATGGCTGTGTTAAAATACATTGAGTGTTTCTTCCAGTCTTTGTTGTAGTATTTTCTGCTTAATGAATAGAAGAGAGTGAGTTAGTCAGCATTAGAAGGCAGCAAAGCCAGCAGTTTTCACAATGCTCACCTCTTTCAGCTCCCAACAAAGATATAACAAAGTCAGTCTAACTGAATTGGGACATTATTATTTTCACTCCTCACCTTTCCTCTTCTATCTTGCCATAAATAATTCTGAATATGAAATCATTTTGAGATTAAATTGTTGTCCTTGTCTAACATGATTAACATAAAATATTAATGGTTTTAAGTCTCTGAAATTTTCTACTCCATGTAAAAATAAGAGGTTTTGTGTTCTGCAACAGAAGGCTTTAGCCTCTGCCAAATCAGCACAAGGGAAGTGCTTGTAATCCCTGGGTGTTTGTAATTTCCAAAGTGGTTTGGATGGCTTTACTTAGGATTAAATCCTGACATCATCCTTAAGTGCAGAAATCAAACTTGTTGTAATTAAGATTACATCAAGAAAGTTCTCACAGTTCACATATTTTCCAGTAGTCATAATAAACCAAAATTCTATGATTCATTGCCCACCTGAAGCACTTGTTATTTCCAATATTGCCAGGCTACTGATGTGTAAACAGGAATGTAAATATCTCTGGGGGGTGGGGGGATTGTTTGGGCTTACACAATGGTGCTGAATCATCTGAGCAGGTCTCCTTGTTCCGTGCTGGGGCTTAACAAACTCTGCTTGGAAGTGCAGCTTCAGAGCACAGAGAGGTCGTTTGGGCTCAATGAAGCTTTGTGATTTTCTCCTCTGAGCCTGTCGAGTCCCAGTGGTGATTCCTAAACTAGCACTTTTCAGTTCACAGCTCCATTATTCAGATTCACAGTCAGTAAAAGGTGCTTCTCTTCCAATACCCTCTGCAAAAATCTGACATAACTGGGTTTTACTTAGTGCACGTGTGAAAAGGAGGGAAACTTTTACAGCACTTAATCCATTGTTTTTACAAAGTTGTTTACAGCGTCCCTCCAGATAAAAATGCAGGTTGTTGCAGTTATGAAGCTCCAAAAGTTGTATTATTTTATGAGTATTTTGCAGCCACAGAATAAAGGCTTGAGTACACAGGATTCTGCAGCTGCCCACACTTGTTTCATTTCCCACTGTTCATGGACCCTGCCCATATGTGTCTGTGAGTGTTGGGAAACAGAGACCATACACATGTAGGAAAGTGCTACAACATTCCAGTTGCTCCCACGAGCCTGCAGATTTCTGACTGCATCTCTGTATTACCCCTAAAAAAAGCTTCTTGATTTGTTACAAATTGCTGTTCAAGTGGCTTGCTGAGTTTGGTGATGCTGCCCCAAGATCTCATGAGTGGTGTCTGTTCTGAGATGACTATTGGGGAGTGTTAGAGAAGAGCCAAGAGCAGCAGCCCAGATCTGCAGAGGTGTGGGTGTTAGAGGCTGTGCACATGACTGTGTAGAGGGTGATTGCTGCCCAGGTGTTAGGATGATGTTAATGAGCGCTGGTGTTCCTGGGAAAGCAGCTTGGGAAGCAGATTGCCCAGGACTGAAATGAACATCCACAAACTCGTGGTGTTGGCCAAGCTCCAGAGGAGCACAACTGCAAATTCCACAGAAGCATGGCTTTCATAACAGCAATGTTTACTTTTCTCTGATAAGCTGAGGACAGGTGCCAAGGCTTTGGTTGCATCCTCCTCCTCTGCCTGCAGGTTGTTGTCCTTGCTGGCTCCTCCTGTTCTCAGGAAGAGCCTGATCAGAAGTGTAGTGATTATTGCAGTGCGCTCCCAACACTCAGATTGGGCCAAGTGTGGTCAAGCTCTGACCTTCTCCAGGGATGGATGGAGATTTATGGCTTCACTGGTTCCTTCCCCATTGTGTGATCACTCTTGTTAGATAATTGAGAGGGTTTTTTTATGTTTGGTTGTAATTTCCCTCATTGCGTAGCTTCTCACACTTTTCTCATTCTTCACCTTTGAGAAGAATCTGACCCTGTTGTGTCTGTACCTACTCAGTTGGTAGTTGAAGACAGGAATGGGACCCCCATCATTTGCCTTCCCTCCTTTGGGATGCATAAGTAAGGGACTTTTTTGGGTTTCCATTTTTCCAGCCTGTCAAAACCCCTTCAAGTGGCAGCCTTACCTTCCATGTTATCAATCCTTCTCAGTTTCACATCATCTGCAAATTTGCTGGGGAGTGGGATTTTCTTTGTCTCTTCCCTCAACATTATCCCTGAAGTTCAACCAGAGACAGGGTAATTCGGTTTCATGTTTTCTGTTGTTTGGGAAAGCTAATTTAGCATCCATAAATTCTACAATTCTTGCTTTATTGTCACTCTTTAGACAAGCAAGCCCTCCTCCTGTGTGGTTTCAAAAAAAAAAAAAAACAAACAAACAAACAAAAAAACAAAACAAAACAAAAAAACCCCAAAAGTACAATGCTGCAGTATTTTATTTCCACGTCAAAATAAAATCTTGGAACACTTTGCCTTCTATTACTTGCATAAGTGCCCATATGCAAACACCAGTTTGCATTCTGTCACTTATATGGTTGCTCAGTTTATAGTGAAATTTTTATATTAAATCCTTTAGCCTATCTATATAATTAAACAGGAAATTGGAATCGTTCTGATGTCTTCATCAGAAGCAGATTGAGATGGAGAAACCCCCAGATTTTCAAGACTGCTTAAATAAAAAGGGTTCAGTAAATGTAGGTATGTAGGTACTTGAGGGGAAAACCTTGACTTATTTTTTCATCATGAACAAGTTAAAGGAGAAAATGCCTCCTGAAAAGGGAAAGGCACCATGGCATCGATCCTCACCAGCAGTTTTTTCCCTTTCCCCCTGCCTTTTTCCTTCTCTTGCCAAGAAATACAATCATTCCATCAGCCCACAGAGTAAAAACATCCTGAGACACCCATGTAGGATAAAAGTTAACTGAGTTCTCTTCCTCTGGAGGAGGAGGAAACCCAGGTAGGACTGAGGAAAGCTGAGAAGGGGTGGGAGCCTGTCCAAGGGCTCATTGGCAGGAGAGGGCAGGAACAGGATATGTTTCAGCTTTTGGGTGGCTCTGGGAGGAGCAAGTCAGGATTAAAGTGTCTTGATAAAATTGTTCCCTTCCTTCTCAGACGCAGACAGCGAGTTTCATGGGGTAGATTTTCTGCCAGAAGATCTCAGTGAGGCTTCAGAGGAGACAGGAATGAGAGTGAACAAGAAGTACTCCTGTCTGCCTGCTGAGGAGAAGGGCATCCACATCATCAACATCCGAGCCATCGAGGACATCGGCTACGACCAGCATGAGAGCACGGTAAGTAACCATGGCCTGCTTATTCCTCATCCTTTCCACTCCCAGGATGCTCTGAAATCCTCTCCCTCTGTTTTCCCAAGGTGCTGGGAAGGATTGCCACCAGGCACAGTCCATGCTGATGTGGTGAGGGGAGTTCTTGGATGTGTGAGAAAGAGAACCTGGTTTAACCTGTAGCATAAAAAGGGGCTGACTCTTCTCAGAGTAGGGAATCTGGCAATAAGGCTGTGCCAACCTTTACATCTTCTTGCCAGTGCAGAGAAGAACAGAAGAGAATGTCTAAAATTTCATGCAAAGGACATTGTTAACATAAGAAACATTAAACTGATCTTCTCCAGCATACAATAGAAATTAGATTTCCAGTGGCATTAATTACTCCTCAGTTAAATTCTTTAACACAGATTTTAAAGGAAGTTAGTAATATGAACACTCGGCATGATTACAATTTGGTTATGTAATTTGAACATAAAAAGAAGTTTATTGAGGTGGAGTGGGCTATACAACAGATTCACTGGGGAGAGAGGTACCAGAAAAAGCAACATGTGATTTATTGTGCTTGTGCTTAAAATTAGGGTGGAGCATGGAGGAATGGTTCTGTCAGGGTGTTAAAATCCTCCTGCTGTGGTGAAACTGAAATGTCTTTTCTCTGTCTCATTCACAGCTGAAGAGATATGAGCTTTACATGGTCTAAGTAATTTCATTTCAATTTAAGCACAGCAGCCCTGCAAGAGCATATATCTGGCCCATGAGTATCTTTCAGCATTTATACCCCATCCTTAAAGTAATCTGACCATTAATTTCTTTAAAATTAAGAACCAAGTTTTTTGGCTGCTTGCTGTTTGCTGTGGGATATAGATGTTCTCACATATAAGTGAATTTGTTGAGGCTTTAGTAGCCACAGTGGTGGCTCAGCCCAGTTTTTCAGAAACTGCTGTTTAATTAATTAGTAAGATCAACCTGTCTTTAAAGCTAATTAAACACAATCCAGTTAATTGCCATTTGTTAATATTTTGTTTCTGTAGAAATTTGCATAAGTGAGTTACCTGCCCCAAGCAGACTGTCAGCTTGCTTTTAAAAAAATGTTCTGAATTCACAGGTGGATGCCATTAGTCATAAAGCAATTAGAAAGTAATAGTTATTAATGGTCTTTTATACCAAAGTTATGCTTATGAACTAAATGAGAATAACTAGGTAGGGCATAAACATTAGCAGATTGCCCTGAGGAGTTTGACATGGCTAAATAACCTCCCCTGTTTTCATGGAATAGCGAATAGAGGCAAGAGGACAATGAGTGAACTCCTTGGTGGCCCCAAATGCTGTATTATTTTATTATATATTTATTCACTTGGTGTAAAGGGTTTAGGGAAAAATGGAAAAGAGGGATGAAATCCTAAAGGAGAGAGAAGCAGAGAGCAAAGACTATCTAAAATAACTTACATTTAGTGTTTTATGTATGAAATAAGCAGGTGCACATGTCCCAAATAGATTTTAGCATTTTGCAACTGATGACCAATTATTCTCTTTTCGAGTACAATTCCTTTTCCCTCCATGGAGGATGGACATTCTTCTATAAACTTAGGACCCAGAAAAGTTTCCTGGTCACTGAAAAGCCACTCCTGTGTTGGGTATTTTTTGTGAAAAAAAAATGCCAGTTACTAGTGAATTCGCTTCTTTTTTTTTATTTATTTATTTTTAATTTAATATTATGTGAATCTCCAAGGGTAAAATTGTGAATTATGCATGAGAACTGTTATAAAAGTAGAAATAAATTAATTGTTAGTAGCTTTTGTTTGTTTGTTTCTACAGTTGCCCTGTGCAGTTTTCAGATAAATGCTTGGAAATTAAATTGTATTTTGAGTTGTACCTTTCAAGTATCTTGCAACGCTTACCCAGCATTAACCCAGGCTGGGAATAAAGCCATTGCCACCATCAGATTGCATAGTGACATAGGTTTTAGAAGTGGGAAGAAAAAAAGTAGTGAACTTAATAAGCAGTGACCCCACTTCCCTGGCCACTTTCCATGGCGTTTTTGGCCCTGCCACAGGAGCAGCTGGCTCCCTTCAGTCTGTATCTAAGATGATCTCTGTCTCAGATTATATGGACTTGCAATGATAGATAAGAGAAGTGAGAAATGTTTCCACATGATATTAATCTATTTGTCAGAATTGCAGCATTGCAGATGTCATGGGTGGAAAAAGACAGACAATCTTAGTGGCAATTAACCCCCGAAGGAGAAAACTAAACCCAGCAAGTAGCTGACTTATGAACCAGTGTGCTGGTGATTAGATTAAATCCCAGTCATGCAATCTATTTATTTCTGGCCAATAAAATCCCAGCTGGCTATCAGTAAAATTAAAGGTGTTAACTTGCAAAAATGTTTGGAGTAAGTAGCATGGGGGGACTCCTCCCATCTGCTGGCTCTCTGGAGAGAGGACATCGTGTGCTCCAGGCAAAAGGAGCCTTGAGAGGAGAGGCTGGTCTGCGTGGTGCTTGTGTTGGGCTGTACAGTCATTATTCTTCTCTCTTCTTCTCTCCATACCCCCATTCCCCACTTCCAGTTATTAAATTCCCTATCCAAAAACCCGGATGCTGACTGCAAATACGGGCTGTACTTCAGGGATGGCAAGAGGAAGGTGGACTACATCCTGGTTTACCACTACAAGAAGTCCTCAGCCGGGAAGACTCTGGCCAGGCGAGCTCAGCAGAACGATGCCAGTGTTCGAAGCACCAAGCAGGACCAGCCACTCCCTGGGAAGGGCGTGCAGTTAGAGATGGGGGACAGCGAGCTGCACATGGACTACCACGAGGACGACAAGAGGTTCCGCAGGGAGGAGTATGAGGGGAACCTCGTGGAGGCTGGGCTGGAGCTGGAACGTGATGAAGATGTAAGGATCCATTTAAACTAGTGGCCAGGTCCCGGGGGGTGCTGATCTGTCCCTATGAGCCTGGCTCTGATTAAGGTTGCACAAGCTCAGCTCTTGCAGGGTTTGATTGCAGTTCTGGCAGTCAGTACCATCTTCACCCACTGTTTTGGTTGGCTGCACAGGAGTGTGCCATGGTGTTGTAAATGCCCTGATGAGGTGAAGTTTCTTGACTTTTCTTGGCCAGGATTTGTGGCACACCCACCATTGCAACATGGCTGTGTTGGGCTATCTGGAAGTGAGGCTTAAACTGCTCTGAACACTAATCCCAGTTTGGTGGGTATACAGTATGCAGTGGTTTGTATCCTCTGGTAATTCCAGCTATGAGGGGAAAAAAAAATCAGATACAGACAGTGTCATCTTTATTCCTTAATATAGACTTTAGGAAAATTAAATTAGTTCAGGAGGCTCTGATCCATGCTCCTGCTGGAGCACATGGGTCTTTGTTACAGTTTGCTCTTTCCATTCTTAGACGTGAACAGTACAGCTTGTAACATCTTCCACCTGCACCCTGAAAACAGGATATTCTATTAAAAGCCCATTAGACCGTGTAAAAAATTATGTATGTGAAGTGCTGCCAGTGTGTGATTAGTAGAAATAGACACAGCAGTATTAATTTCAAAGAAAGCTGCTACAATTATCTGACCCAACCAATGTGCCCCAGACTCCCAAGAGAGAGGGTAAACAGTTATGCTGGTTTTATTTACAGGATCTAAAAGCTGAGATAAACATTTTGACCTGGGAACAGACTGCAAAAAATAAATCTGTCACCTATTACTCACAAAGTACAGACATTTCTAATTTTTATATATTATGTATATGTAATATATATACTTAACATTGTACAATGCAAGAAAAGCCCAAAACCTTTCCCCTCTCTGTATAACAGTGAAGATCAGGCTTGCTTTCTGTCCAGCTTGTGGGTTCCTTAGCAAACAGGGAGTTTGCCTGTGCCAAGTCATAGATACTGAAATATTTTGCCAGATGGGAGGTTTTACCTATGACATGTAATATCATTTCAAATAATGTAGAAGGGCTCAGGAGTCAAGCCAGAACACTGTAAAAGAGAGGGAACCCTGTCTTTTCAGTGTAAAACACCAAACTACATAAGATGAAAGTGTAGAGATGAAGGCAAGATTTGGGGATTTACATCAGGTTCCACAGCCAGCACATCCATGTAGAGGGGAAGATCTGCAATCACTTGGGCCTGAAAAGCCAGAAAGCTTCATTGGAGACCGCACTGATTCCAAAAGAACAAAGGCTTCTTAAACAGATGGTGTTTAATAAATCACTTAAGCTCTCTTCAATTAAATGGCTGGATGGTCACACACAAAGAGTTGTGGTCAGTGGCTTGATGTCCACAAATAATTGATTAAAAACACGGCCAGGTTGGACAGGGCTTGGGGCAGCCTAGCCTGTCCATGGCAGGAGTGTTGGAGCTGGACGACCCTCGCGTTCCTTTCCAACCCAAACCATTCCATGGTCCTCTGAGTAAAGTTTCTAGAAAGCCTGTAAGAATACAGCTGTGTGAAAGCTAGTTATTGTAATAACTGAGTTGGTGCAGCAGCAGGATTAGAAAGATTCATTGAATTTTATTTCTCTTCTGTTTTCTGAACACCTCCTATTTGGGTATCGTTTGTCCAGTGCCTTTGAAATGGCTGCCCCAGGGGGAGCAAACATGGGTGTATGTGGGAGTGCCAGGAGCAAACATTCACGTCCAGCCCTCTAGAACACAGCTCAGAGAATTACTGGGCTGCAGCACACCACTAATATTGCCATTAACTTCTGTCCTCCTTTTGCTTTGTTTGGTGGAGTTCTTCCTACCGGTTTTCCCAACTATGATGCTTTAATGGAGATACTCACATTTGATTCTGAGTCTGCTCCTTTGAGGTATGAGCAGCAGGGACCCTCTCAGGCCCAGCAATTACAACACACTCACCAAATCACACCATTTTGGCTGGATGCCTCTGCTTCAAATTTAACTGACTCAGCCTGTATTTGTGTCCGCAGTCATTAGCTTTTATTTCCCAAACAGTTTTTATCTGTTTAACCTTGTGGTAATTGCTCTGGGAGACAATAGCATTTTTTGAGTCATGTTCTATAGCAGCTCAGCACAGTGAGGTGTTTCTCCCGTTGTTAGAAACCAACTCTCTCAAACAAATGAGATTTATCATGTTGGCCTTAATGCACTGTTTGTTCCTTAAATATGCATGAATCACAAGAGGTAATGTGTTTCATTTCCTCTCATCAGTAGTATTTTCCCCTGCTTTTTTTTTTTTTTAAGACCAAAATCCATGGGATTGGATTTGTAAAAATACATGCACCATGGAATGTATTGTGTCGAGAGGCAGAATTCCTTAAGCTCAAGATGCCCACAAAAAAGGTGAGTCTTGATTTTCTTGTTTTCCTCATGAAGGCATAGTTTAAACATATGTTCTTCTCAGAGGACTTTATGAATGCAGACTTGTCTTTCCATGAGCATTTTCAAAACAATGAACTGCTGTGCACCAGAAATGAAGGTCACAAATGTATTTGCTTGGGGCAGCAGAGGGAAAAAGTGGAAAGAAGAATGGAAATTAAGAATTTCTGGCTGCTACCACTGTCTGTACATGATGAGAATGATTTAATCCTCAGTATGTTTTAGAAGAAGAGGTTTCAACTGATGGTGAAATTTCTGTATGCCTTTTGTGCGTTTTTTTCCCACCTGAAGACTGCTAAAACTGAACACAAGGATAAGAATTTGTCTCACTGGGTTTAGTGACTATTCATATGCACAATCAGTCATATTTGCAGGAGCTGGGGCCACTCAACCACAAAATAAATTACCTTTCAGAATATTTGAAGTGCCATTAAAGGAATGACAGTATATTTTCATCAATTCTAAATCACCTGTGATAGATAGATAGCTACCTGCTCAGTGAGCACAGCTCAGAGATGGATTAATATTTAAACACAGCCTAAATGCAGGCCCCAGACTGCACAGAGAAGTCCATAATGGAGCCAGAGACACTCTCCAATATCATTTAATACAATACTAAAACCACAATTTTGGTTTGGATTTCATATTAATCCCCATTATTGCCTCACTTACCAGGGATTTTAATCAGAAGCACAATTACATTAAAAAAGTCTATTGTGATCCTGTGGTTCCCTAACCCTTGGTTTGACTTTCCCATCCCTTTCTTTCTGGATGATTTCAAAAATGTAAACTACACTCCTCAATAGTTTATTGTGATATATTTATCTAATTGCTGGTTGATTCCTTACGGCTCACTCTGACCTATGGATAACCAAAAAGCAGTAAAGTTTTATTGCTTGTTTTTTTTTTCTCTTTGCCTCCTCAGATGTATCAGATCAACCAGACCCATGGCTTCCTGAAAAAGATTAATTCTGTGATTCAAAAAATAACAGAGCCCATCCAGCCCAAGGTAGCAGAACACAAACCTCAGACGGTGAAGCGCCTCTCCTACCCCTTCTCCAGAGAGAAGCAGCACTTGTAAGTGAAAGCCTTCCCTGAATATCCATGTCCACAGGTTCCAGCCTCTCTGACAGCAGCTCAGCCACCAGAGGGTGAATGGGAACATGAAAACTAACACTTTGGTGGGCATTGCTGTAAAGAATATTTCCATTTTGCAGTAAATTTACTTTTTGGGGGATAATTTTGGCTCACTGTTGAGGAATGAGTCTCTGCAGAGAAATCTCTGTGTGTTTTAGCTGCTGTTGTGGCACATAAGTACACTTTAGCTGTTAGGCTGCAAAAAGGGGATTTATGATGTGATTTATAACTGTCTCTTCTCCACATTAAATAAAATGCTCAGGAAAACTTGTAGCCAGAGATGTGGGCTGATAAATTTCAGAATAATTTTATATATCTGGTGTGGGCAGCTGACACAGGTAGTGACAACCAGGCCTGGCCTTTGAAGTGCTGTGAAGTCAGAGGTGGCTTTGCCATCAATCCCAGATCAGCAAGAACAGCTGTAGATATGGGTGTAGAGAAAAAATCACGAAGTAGAGCCCAGCCAAAGCTTCTCCTGCCCTGGATTGCTCTGCTGCTGCTCTTCCCTGGCCAGCATCCCAGAGGAGCTGCTTTGAAGGCCGTGTTTATGGATGTGCCAGCTGGAACAAACAGCAGTCCTAGGGCAGGATCTCTTCCCTGCACCGCCAGAGCTTTGTGTTTCATCCAGAGATGCAGAGCACTGATGGGCTTGGGCCAGGCAGTGTGTGTGACATCTTGGCCTGTCCTTCGGCTTGCAGGAAATGTCTTCGTGTGTTTGCTGAGTGTAGGGTTTTCTGGAGGTTCAGGGAAGGTCCAGAATGTGCTCCTGAGTGCAGACATGGATGGGCCTCACACTGTTTGCAAGTGGCTTTTCCAGGGACACCACCTGTGTCTCTGCTACATGAGGGAGGAACCAGAGGCTTCACAGGGAAAATTAAAGAGTATGAGGAGAAATTCAAGACCAGCAGTGGTCAGGGATTCAACAATGAGTGTCCACACGCTCTTTTGTGCTGAAAAACCTATAAAGACATAAAGCCAGTGAAATGTATAAGCAGCCTCTTTAAATTGTGGGAGTTGGGTTGGACTTGCTTTTTAACAGGGTTTCTACAAGCTGTTCTTTAATTTGAGCTCTGAGAGATCCCCAGGAGAAATGAAAATATTGAAGGGGTCAACAAGAACAGGAAATTACTGACTTTTTTTTTTTTCCCCTAATGGACTTCCTTCTAATCTTTTAACAGATTTGATTTGTCTGACAAAGATTCCTTCTTTGACAGTAAAACCAGAAGCACTATAGTAAGTACTGGCTATAAATAATTTATGGTGAATATTGCCTCAGTCATGGTGTTAACAGCATTAGTGCAACGCCTGTTCAAGTTTATCTTTCTTAACCAAATGTCAAGGATCTCCTGTGCCATCAGGTACTGAAATTATAAATAATTCCAGGTTTAGTTCTGCGTTGTGTTTGATGCTAACAGGTTTCTGCCTTTTGGAAAATAATTTGGATCTTCTTTCTAATTCATGGGTAATTTTCTTAGTCGAGATACCATCAGCTGGGAATATTTACATTTTGCCACTTGTTCTGCCCACCAGCTGCTTGCACCCACGAGGGCTTTAACTTTTTGCACCTATACATTGTTCTTCCTGCAAAATGCTGCTAAATATCCTGAGACAAAACAGCCAGGTATTTACAGGGAATATTATTTATAGTCTTTTGGGGGAAATTCTCTGTAATGGTTGTACTGAAAGTTGAGGTTGATGGCTTTTATCTGACCTACAAAACATAAAATAGAGTTGAGGAATAAGGTGTAGACTCATTTATAGCCACCAAAGGAGGAATTGAAAGGCCAGCTCATGTGACATCCAGGGTAGCTGGAAGGGGCGATGCCAAGCAGCCCTGGCTGCAGCACATTTCAGAGGATAACAGGGAATCTTTGCCCCATTCCACTGCTCCTAACTGGTGCCTTGGAATGTGACTGCCAGTATGCTTTTATCTTTAATTTTACTTCAGCCTTTTGGGATGCCAAGTGGTTTCCAAAAGAGCTTATACCCCAATCATAGCTGCCTTTCATTGCTGTGGTGATAAGGGGTGTAAAATATCCAACTTCCCTTTCCTGTTCTGAAATTCCAGCTTATTCCACAGTGAAGCTCCCCATAAGCCTGAAAAGCAAGGGTTTGATGTGAGCACTGGTTATGGAGCAAGGTGAGCTGGACCAGGGGAGGCAGATGCAGGAGCACAGAAATGGGGAATAAAAACACAAATATTGATTTGGTTTATTAGCAAATAAAATATTTAACTTGAGACTGGGGGTGGGGGGAGGGGGGAAAGCCTGGCTTTTGTTTGTAGGCTTTCTTTTACATATCCAGAGATATAGGGGAAAAAAAATCTTGTAACTACAAGGAACTCAACAAATGAAGAGTTCAAATTCATGACAGGCTGAGCAAGGCAGCAAGACAAAATTGTTCTATTGGACAAGAGGGTGAGCAAGACTGACTGGAAAATGGACTGAAGCAGGAGCCCAGAGCAGAGGCTGAGAGGAATAGGAAGGACAAGGGTTTTATTAAAGGGTTGGAGGAACACTGGGCATATAAGAATAATGCTGGGGCCGTGCTGCTTTGTGTGAAATCCCTGCAAATCACCCAGTAATGAAGAACATATTGAATGTTTCCCAACATCATTTTATTCTGTGTGCATTGCTGTTTGTATTCTTCTTTCTTAAAGTTCTCCCCTGCCTTTCTCAAATGTATTTTTGAACCACAGTGCAAATATTGACCCTTCCACCTACTGCAAAATGAACAGGAATCTAGTCACTACCCATGAGTCTTTGATGAATAGAAACTAAGCCAAAGACCTTTTAGTTATTAAAAAAGAAAATAAAAAAATATATTATATAACTGGAAATCTCTCTGTGACAGCCCTTTAATTCACAAGGGTTACAAGACGACAGACTTGTATGAGCTGTGGGACTTGCCCCGGATGCCCTCACTTGCTTCCTCCAGTGAATTAGGCAAGAGTCAAATTAGCACACGGAATAGGGAGCTGGGAAACAGTCCCCAGCTCCCTCGATGGGCCAGGCAGTGGGCAGAAGGTGCCTTTGCTCCAGGTGTCCCTGTGCTGCCTGCTTGCCCTGCCAGAGAGCATTGCTGCACAGGAGCAGCCAAAAGCTGAACCTCGTGGGCAGCCTGTTGAGCTGTGCAAAGGTTACTCGACAATAAATGCAATAAATCCAAAATAAATACATCTGTTTTGCCGCCGAGGTCAGGCAGGCTCAGAGATGTTAAGGTCAGCCTGTGTTAGTCCAGGCTGCATGCTCTGTATGCTCCGTGAGCCCGGAGCTCTGCACAGCTCCTTGGGATGGAGCCAGCCTGGCCTGTGCCCTTGGAGGCCAGGGAAGAGCTGCTCCAGGTGGAAGAACACCCCTGAGCTCTGATCAATGGCTAACATGGGCAAAAATTGGATTTCTGTTATGCCAGGGGGTGGATGTAACCCTGTTTGCCCCCACCAGTTCTCCTGGTAGCTGACTATTTAGCTAAGCTTTTCTCTCCTGTACAGAAAGCACAGCACAGAGAGCTCTGAGCCCCGCTCTCTTGAGCACCATGACTTTTATTAAAGAGTGACGACTTCATCCACATCTTGGTTTGGCCAATATTTGAGCTGTACACAAAAAGATTGTGCTTTTCACTGGCGGTGTCTGAAGTAACCCTGTCTTTTCTTTTGCTTCTGTAGGTTTATGAAATATTGAAAAGAACAACGTGTACCAAAGCAAAATATAGCATGGGTAAGGAACTTTATTTAGCTTTAAGATCAATATCTTTTTCAGGTATTGAAAATAATTGTATGTTGTAAATGGCAGTGGAGTTTAGGTTTTCCCCCTGCTCTCTAATTTGATGTATGTGGATGTAATTGTTTTATTTGGAAATCTGATTCAATTTATGCAGCTGTTTGACATTTTTTCAAATATTAATTTATAGATTAAACTCTAAATTAAATGGTAAGTAAGCATGTAGCCCCTGCAGATGTGACTTAGGATGGATGGTGACATAAACCAGCAGATGAGATGTTCTACGCTCCCTGAAATGGATTGAGGGTATTTCTGTGAAATCAAATACCTGCAGTCAAAGTCTGTGACTTGGCCCATTTTGTTCAAGCAGGAGCCCCACATTTTATAGTGGGATGGTTTTCCAGTGACTTGAAGGGAATGGTCTTGACTGGTGACTGTCCTGAGTGGAAATGAGATGAGCCCCCTGGAGCAGCCTGGGGCCAAGGCTTGCACTGGAACTGGGCACCTCAGCCCTCAGAGCAAGTGCTGTAAGTCAGGGGATGTGAATCTGTACTACCACAACCAAAAGTTTTAGGATTTCAGCCCTAGGGTTTGTGCTGTAAGAACTGAACCCATAATAAAGATGAATTGCAAATCAGGTCACCTTAAAGATTTGTTGGCAGCTGATCCTGCTCAGCTGTATATACTCTATTTTATACATGATACACAGATACGCACTTGACTGTGGGACCAAAGTTAACAAATAGTTAATGGTAAATCCAAACAAATAAGGTGGAAGGGTGAATTCCCAAACGTGAGAAAAGTGCATAAACATGGAAGAAAATGTTTGGTAAATGTTGAAATCAGTTACAGCACATATTTGCCTACAAGATGTTCAATAAAACAATAGGAACTTGAATTACAGGTAGTTCTGTTCAATATTGACCCATCAGCTGCTCAGAAAGACATCAAATAATAGAAGAACAATTACGCCACAAATTATTTCCATACTGTGACTTTTGTGTTGAAGTTACAACATACAATGCACTATTGTTGACTCCTAATATACACGAAAATTTGGTGTCCAGCCAGTATTAACAGAAGTGCTGTTCTCTCTAGCATGGGAAATTCAAATTATTCTGTGACTTTTGAGACCCTTTTCGAGTCTAGTGCTGGATCATTTTCACTGGAAATTATATCTTTGGGCTCTTGAAAGGTGAAGGTCAAACAGCTCAGTTTGAATTCGTGCCTTGCAGTTGGTTTCTCAGTTGATTTTTTTTTTTTTTTTTTTGTCCAGAAAGTGGGAAGCACAGTAGTGATTAGTTGAATAGGGAAGACACTCATGTATGGTAGAGTGTTAGGATTCCTGGATGGTTCTTCTACCTGAAACTGGCAAGGCCACACAATATTGCTGATAAAAATGCCATCAGGCCAACCCAGCATAACTCAATCAGCTCCTTTGTGTTCCAGTGCTGGAATTATGGGTTACAACCTAGCAGAGGTGGCAAACAGATTTAAACAAACACAGATAATGCTGCAGCACTGCTGCCCAGGAGGAAAAAAGCAGCTGCCCAGGGGAACACTGCAGCCTTTGTTATTTATTTGGAAAATTTTGTGAAAATGTGAATCTGGCTTCACTGTTAAATCCAGATCTGTAGTAGAAGGATATTATGTCGCTCTTCTCACAGCCCTAGAAAAATAATTTATCTGCTCACCAGTTGTTTCTGCCAGGAGTGTGGAAACATTTGCAGACAATCTATAGACCTGTATAATCTTAAATAGGGCTTTGAAAATGAATGATACCGCAAGATACTGAGCACTCCTGGAGCTGCTCCTCCAGCAGGTGATTAGTATCTCGAAAATGTTAATGAACTTGAACAATCCTCGTTTCAAGAGCAATCAAAAATGACTTTACAGTGAGCTGGTTCCTGGTTCATAGTCACTGTTCCTTCACACCCAGTCCCGCACTCTTTTCTTAGTCATGAGCTGATGGGCAGCATGGAGCACACCGGAATATCTCATTTTGTTTTCTCTTTTTAAGTCTTTTCAAATCCTCCCCAGTGCCAGTGGCAAGATTTATAATATTTTTTTTTCAGTTGGCATTAATCACCATTGCCCTGCACAAAGACAAGTACTTGACTTAGTTCTGACTCGGCACCCAAAACTGATTCATTCCATCCCCAAATGTATGTTCATGGGCAACATGACACCTGCAGATGTGGTGAACAGAATTGGAAGTAGCTCTATTAAAGCCAGCAGCAGCAGGAGGAAATAACATTAGGGAATTAATGAGCTACAGCCCTCCAAAGGCCCAGGTCCAGCCATCTTGGGGGTGGTGCAGTGCTCCTCCAAAACTTCCACACCAACTTCTCCCTCTGGCCCCGAGTTAAGGAGAGACACCACCCCAGGGAAAGGCAGGACTCCTCCCAGTCCCTTGTGCCAGAGACATTTAATAGATGAAGCACTAATTGCTTTCAGCCTCATGCATGTCACTAATAAACGGCTGTGTAAACAGGGAAAGGAGAGGGAAGAAAGAAGGAAACTGCCCTTTTAAATAAAAGACGAAAATGTGGTAAATATGGTAAGTATTACACCAAGGTCTTCGCAAAGGCTTTCCCTACAATTTCTCTGATCCATCTGAAACCTGAATTCAAAACTTTGAGTGAATGATGCGTGTGGATGTGGGTTTCCCTGTGCCACCAATTCCAGCCATCTTCTCCTTGTGATCCAGCCTTCTGCTACACTTTCAAATCTTCAGGCTTGCCCTTAAATCAAACTGACTTTTCAGAAAATGTAATTTATTTTAATGACTAATTCCAAGTCATTGGCTTCTAATTCTTGATTCTCAAATATATATGACTTCCTCTTGCTCTCTGCGGTTTTCCATTTCATAAAATGAGTCATGTATAATAACTTACATGATTAAAAATGAAACTACATAGAAAGGAATAAGATGGCAGTAAAATCATTATCTGATCAAATGGCTGTTATTTTGAGGGAAATCTCCTGGAAGGATAATGAAGTGAGGCTGTCTAACCTTGAAATTATAAATAACTGTTATGGCTTTATTTTTCAAGGGATCACCAGCCTGCTTGCCAATGGAGTTTACAGTGCTGCATATCCTCTGCATGATGTAAGTGGTCTCACAATATATTTTACACATCTGCTGACTGTCACCAAGAAATCCCTCATGTGTGACATGTTGGTGGCATCATCCCAAGCATGACTGACTTTCTTCTCACTTGTGTCATGACTGCAGTAACTTCTGCATGTTGTTTCCATCCCTCTGCTCACTTTTAAGGAATTCCCCACCTCGGTTCTACATCCGATGATCATAAATTTGAACGTAACATTAGAAGAGTTGTTACAGTGTTTTAGCAAATGAAATTCTTCTGTTGTTTCCTGACCTTTTGCCCCCAGTGCCAGGAAACACATTTATTCCCAGGGCACCAAGTAGCTGGTTCCCTTGGCCACATCTCCCTGGGGAGGTGTCAGTAGCTGTGCATCCATGCAACCAGGAAAAACCATAAGCAAGGATCTGATGTCACATATTCCATGGGGCTGGATGTGACTGCAGGCCTTCCTGCTGATGAAATCTGCTTCTGAACAGCTCAGTGAGATGTCAAGAGTGTATTCAGCTGTGGTGCTCATCAAGAGGATCAGTGAGAGCTCAGGAATTCTAGTGGCACTCAAGACAAGCCAGGGACCCCCATCCTGTCAGAGATGCACAGAGTTGGGTGCTGGTGTCCTTCTGATTTAGAGGTTCAGGGTGCAACTAGAACTGACAAACACGTGCTCTTAGACTGTAGAAAAGCTTGGCAGATGTCACAGGGGCTGGCTGGCACACTGCTCACTCCTAAGCTGAGGGTGAGGGTCCAAGGGCTGTCGAGCCCAGTGCTGGTTTTCTGGCCTGGGATTTGAGGGTGAAGTGTGTCTTCCTGGTTTTCTACTTCTCCCACTCACACTGGTTTTACATGGGACTGTGAGAGCTTTATCTTGGAGCACCCAAGAGCAGAGCAGCCTCTTTGTCTGCCTGATGTTTGTCATATATGTCAGGGCTCTCAAACTACAGCAGTGCTGTGTAGAAATAGAGAAAGTAAGGTTAAATAAACTTCTCTTCCTGTTCTTGCCTCACATCTTTGGACAGCTGCTGATAGTCTTGCATAGAAGTTATTTATTGTCTTAGTTTGATCAAAAAATAGCTCCAAATTAAAACCTCAACTCTAATCAGCTCTGAGTGTTTGGAGAGTCTGAAGAGGGAGCAGTTCTCTCAGCTGGTTCCTTTTCTTTCCAGTGGACTGAGCTGAACCCCAAATACCATGGCAATACCGCAGCCTTTCCCTTGACATTTTTAGGCCACCTTTATCACTTATTCATTCCTTTTCCCCCCATGACAGACACTATTGCTCTTTCCTAATGTGCCCGACGACAGAAGACAAAGTGTGCCATGACAAATGGGCTCCTAAAATACAGCATTATTTTACAGATTGCTTTTTCTGGTTTTGATGCATTAAGTGAGTGGGAGATGTGGGTATGCAGGATGCAGAGCAGTTCTTGGCACAACCCGCTGGATGACGCAGATTTTCTCTCTCTTTAAAGGGTGACTATGAAGGTGAAAACGTGGAGCCCAATGACAGAAAAGTAAGTTGATGCACAGAGGAGTCTAACATATTCACAAGAATCCCAGCCTGAAGAGTCACCTGTTGGAATCTGGATGTTTTTGCCAAAATCCCACAGAAAATGCTGCAAAAAGGTGCTAAATGCCAAGCAGTTTAAGAAAAAAAGTGCTTTGCAGCATTTAAATTTGCCCAAATATGGAATGTAGTGTGGATATGTATGAAGTACCCACCTCGGTAATGATACATTTCATGCCACATTGGTAAGAATATTGACATATGTTCAGATAGTGTCATTTCAGGCCAGGTCTAGTGAAAGAATGCTCATTTATATTCTGCTATCTGCATTGGGTGTAAATCCTGCTTCATTCTGTGGCATGAGGATCAGAATTGGAGGAGTGAGAGGCAGACATAGTTTATGCACAAAAGCATAAAAATGATTGGGAAAGATAGATACTGAATATTTTTTAGGAATAAGAGGTCCTCAACAATGTTTTAATGTGTGCTCTGCAGCCAGAAGCTGTCCTGTGGGTGTACACCAAGGCATTGCATCACGTTTTGCTGAAGTTAATGCTTTAAACTGTGGTTTTATTGTCTGCATAGTGAAAGACATTTGTTCACTGTGGTAAAACATGTAGGAATTATCCTAAGGAGGTACTTTTCCTAAGGAAGTAGGAAGTAGTACTTTATAGTAAGGAAGCATGAGCAAAATAAAATTTTCCACCCTTTTTGGAAATGCCAATTTCTTAAATTCAAAGCTCAGCGACTTCATCCTCCCCATCAGACTTCCCCAATGAAGGGTGGGTTTGTCTATGCATCAGACAAAAACTGAAGTGGAGAGGTGACAACCAGTTCTCTCAGGAGGATCTACTAAATTTGGGTGTTATATATGCTGGGGTTTCAGTCCTGAAACTTTGCCTTTCCTGTTTGTTTCATGTTTTGTTGGGGTTTTTTTCCTCCAAAGAAGTGCTCTGAACATTCAGTTCATAGGAAAAGCAGATTTTAAGACCTTCAGGCTTTATATATAAAAATAGGTTCCAAAAATTGACAGTGTGCTGTTTCTTCAGGTGCAAATGGCTCATCAAAAGGCAGTGAATATTATTTCCCTCCCTCTATTGATTTGTGTTAAAAATACCACACATCTGTCTCTTCATCATTCAGCAACACATCGCTCGACTGAAAATAGGATGAAAATCCACGTTTTCTGAAAGTGTCCAGATTATCTTCTGTGTTACTAACATCTCAAACCTAACAAATTCACTAATTTCACAAGTTCATTGTGTGTTTGGAAGTGTTTACCTTGGCTATTGACTTTCAGTTCCATCAAATAATCTTTTGGTGTGTTTTGGCATGTCTCTTCTGGTTTCTTGAAGCTTTCTTTAATCTTACCCAGCACTAGGCCAGGCCTGTGCCTTTTTTAACAAGAAAATTAAAGATTTGAGGCCTAGAAATGAAGTAAATATTTAGGTCTAGTGTGCTGATCTCCTCTAATCATGTCTTTGAAGCTGTGCTTTGAATATCAGGCTGATAAATGTCAGGATAAATGAGATAATTCATTTGTACTTTAGGCACAAATCTGGTTTCGAGTTGCACAAAACTAAAACATGGCACTGATGCAAAATCTCCTCAGCTTAGTGTTTTCCTCATATGGCTGACCAGCTTGGATCACAGAAAAGGAATCTAATTTCCAGCATAAATTTAGTTTTAAAGATTACATTAAAAAGAATATATATAGAAGGATGTTGAGGTATCCCAAATCATTGCTTCCCAGACATAGGCAGTTGGCCTTAAGCCTTTGGAAAATGTGGCTGAAAGAAACCTAAGGCAGAATAAAAATAAAATTTGCAAGAATGTTGCTGTTTAACAAAGGCCTCCTGTTAAGTTTCAGTTCCTGCCCTTACTGTTGTAAGAAAATTATTAATGATTAATGATTTTGGGTTGCAGAGGGGAAAACCTACATCACATTTACATTTTTGATGTCATATTTCTGTAAAAGCTGAGAAGTTGCTTTGTTGGTTTTTTGGGTTTTTTTAGTGAGTCAAACCATTTGTATAAGTACAGCAGTCCAGCTTGGAAATTCTCTGTTAATGATTTGGCAAGAGAATTTCAAAATTGCTGTAGGAACATGGTTTGGGTTGCTTTGGGATTTCTCTGTGATCAAGTGTGAGCAGGAGGAATGGGCATGGGCAGTGGCCAGGCTCTGGTCTGCCCTTTTCTTTTTGCTGCATTTCACTGGAGACATGTAGGAGTTTGACATCTGTCAAGTTTCCCATGATAAAATAGCCTGGAGTTTAGGGAATAACATCCTGTTTGGTCTAGGAACAAGATTCATCCTGTTGCCCTCCCTCTACTGATAATGGTTTCAGTCTTTGCTCCCCATTGAGTTTACATTTCTTGTTCACTCTGTTGGCTGAATTGAATGAGGGGCGAAAGTGAGTTTGAGAAGCACTATTTATATATTTTACAAAATAAAGTATAAGTTGAAGGCCTCGGAAGAACCTATTTTTGTGAGGCATTCAGTTTTGCAAATCAGTAACGGGGCTCGTTGCTTTCTTTGGCCCACATCCTGACAAAAATGAAGAGTAGAAATCATTGGCTCCTTGTGGTTTAAAACTGAAAAAAAAATTTAAATGAGGCCTTTGAGGCACCTCAGCCCAGCTGGATCCACCTCTTGCTGGATGCTGAATTATAGTGAAATGGCCTGAGGTTGTGTCAGGGGAGATTGAGGCTGGATGTCAGGAGAAGGTTCTTCCCCCAGAGGGTGGCTGGATCACAAGCCCAGCACTGCTGTCCCTGTCTCTGCTGTAGGTGTCCATCAGTCCAGCTGCTGAAGAGCCTTTCAACGTGCTGGAATTCATCTCTCTGTTGGAGCATGCCAAACCATCACATTTAATATTTAATTCGGGCTGCATGTGTTGGCAGGATGTGAGCTGAAACTCCGGCGTGGTGAGGCTTGTGGACCCCGCAGTGGCTGAAGGAGAACCCAGTGGTGCTTTAGCTCTCATCTTTCTCTGGCCTTTCTGTTTTTCAGCTCCTGTGTGAGGAGTGGGCAAGCTACGGAGTGTTTTATAAATACCAGCCCATCGACCTGGTGAGGTGAGAGTTCAGCTCTGGGCGTGGAGTTTCCACGGGGCAGAGATGAAGCTGTGCAGTGATGCTTGTGCCCTGTGCCCCTGGGGGGATGCTGCCCTCAGTGCCCCCTCACCCTGGGGGATTTCAAAGAATGGGAAATTCACTGGGAGAAAAAGAGTTTTCTGTGAGTTTAGAATGTGCTCATCTATCCCACATAGAGTGAAAGCTTGTGGGGGATATATTTTTAATTAATTTTGTTTGCTCATGGTAAGATTCTCTGAAGAAAACAAGGTGCCTTTTTAAGATGATTCACTCACAGAAGGTCCAAAGATACCAATTTCCACAGCAAACACAGTGGGGGGAAAAATGACCAGTGGGAGAAACTTGTTTTCAGGGTGCCTGTGTCTCTGGATAGACTCCAAGCATCATGAGAAAGAGAGTCCTCTGAGAAGAAAAAAATTCCCACAGGTCATCAGATCTTACTTTCTCCATGCCTAATCCAGATGTGATTCATAATTTTAGCCGCATTATATTTTAAGAAATAGGAAACATATCTCTCATTTCTTTCTCTTTTTTTTTCTAAATGTATTTCAGAAAATACTTTGGAGAGAAGATTGGGCTATATTTTGCCTGGCTGGGAGTTTATACACAAATGCTCATTCCAGCTTCAATTGTAGGGATTATTGTTTTCCTCTATGGCTGTGCAACTGTGGATGAGAATATACCCAGGTAAAATGGATTAATAAATAGATTCTGCTGGTGGAGGGCACTTCTAGCTCAAAGCTGCCTCACTTTAGACATGTTTTGTCAGTAATATCTAGGCCAAGTGCAGCTCAAATTGGGGTTTCTTGTTCCTGGGTCTTGTCCTGTGCCACCCACATCCCTACACCCAGTCCCCATTCCCATCTGTGCCCAACTGGCTGTTGCAGCACGATGGTAGGCTCCTAAAACTTACCATTCTCACATTTCATCTTTTGGAAGCTGTGCTTAAAATTAATCCAGCTCCACAGGCCCCCTGATTCAGCTTCCAGTAAGGCATGGAGCTCTCCCAAGGGCACAGAGCAGCCCATTTCTATCTCATTAGCATTCATTGTTACTATTACTTGGGCAGTTTGCGTTTATGTCCTAAAAATAATTCTTGGCTGGTTGCTCAGGTGGTTGGGCTTTTTCCCAAACTCAGATCATTATGTTAAAACAAACCAGCAAAATTCTGCTAATGAGGGGGTTTGATGCTTCCCAGCACAGAGTGCTGAGGAGGGCATTGTGTGACAGAGAGATACATCAAGAATATACATCCCTCAAATAAGCTACTGTGATCACATCAACAAAATCTGTATGTCCTCCTACTTTTAATCTTTCAGCAAGTTTTGTATTAAAACATTTTTAAAGCCCTCTGATTTTGCATTATTCACCCTGCATGCATCATCAGCTGGAGATGCAAATTACATGGCTTGTACAACAAGCACCAGCCCTGAATAACAAAGCAGATAATGGGTACTAAAAAATAGATTTTAATTTTTTTTTGTTCATTAAGATTGCTTTGTAGTGCTTCCAACAGTTGAAAAAAGTCAAAGGGAGGGTCACTGTTGCTGTTTCACAGATGGAGCACAGAGGAGATAAACTGGTTGAACTCCAGTCTCTTGATGTTCAGCGCTTCCCTTGTGCCTTATCTATCACTGTACTTTGTATTTCAAAACAAGAGTGTTTTACTTTATTTTTATTTACTTTATTCTGTAAGACCTTAGAGTAGAAAGCATAGAGCCTTATGGCTTTCCTAATGTTCCCTCTTATTCCCTGGAATTAAAATTGAGCTGGGGCAGGAAGGAGGGAGGAAGACAGCCTTACATGAGGATTTCAGCCCCTGCAGTGCTGTAGGATCATATCCAATGACCCTACAGAAGCAGCTGCTGTCCAGAGGAGAAAAGATCACTAAAGCACAAAGCTGGAGCCATCCTGACCATGATTTTCCCTTCTCTTGTGGCTTTGTTGCAGTATGGAGATGTGTGACCAGAGAAACAACATCACCATGTGTCCCTTGTGTGACAAAACGTGCAGTTACTGGAAGATGAGCTCTGCTTGTGCCACTGCCCGTGCCAGTCATCTGTTTGATAACCCTGCAACTGTCTTCTTCTCAGTCTTCATGGCTCTCTGGGGTAAGAAGATCTATGCCTTGATGTTAAGCTTTTAATTATTGAAAATACAACAGGAAGAAACAGAGGCGATAAAGCAGTATATTTATACACAGGCAGTAAATGAAAGAAAAAAAATTATCTTTTTTTTTTTTTTTTTCCCATGAAACTGTCACACCCAAATTTATATTCTGGACTGGAGGCTAAAATTCAAAAAGTTGCTGAAGCTGAATAGCAAACAACATTGTTAAGTATCTGTCATAAAAATGCTGCGTGGTATGTCAAAATTTCATTAACGGGATTGCACAGCTTGCCAAAAAAAAAAAAAAAAAAAAAAATCACTTTGCAGAGCCAGCTTCCACTTTAGAACATTACAGAAGAAATGTATTAATGTACTCTAGGGCTGAGGGGAGGGCTCTGAGGGGAAGTGTAATGGCCTTTAGCGTCTTCAGGACAAACCAACATTGATTCCTGAGTGTGCTCCGAGATGCAATTAGGTTTATCAGCAGGCAGACATCATGCAAGGAGGCTGGGAAGAGGGACCGGTGATGGAGAGGGGTTTTTCCTGATCCTGATGCTGCCCTCATGCTTTGAGCCCTTTCTGCGCATGTGTCTGGCACTTGGGTCTAACTATGAACCCTCTCATAACGTCTTTGTGAGGATGTGCCCAGGAAGGGTTATGGAGGGCTTCTCCCCTCCCTGCTGGGGGAGGGATAGGGAACCTTTTTTCTTCAGGAATGGGCTTTGGGGGAGAGGAGCTTTGATGGCCACATATTCCCAGCAGCAGTAAGAGCAGCACAAGCCCTCCTGTACACCTCTTTGTGAATTAACACAACCTGTTCTGGATTATATTTCATCCTAATAATACACCCTGAGTTTTATCTCTTCTAGTACATAGGGAACTGTTTGTACATTATCATTCATCTGAACTGATTTAAGTACAATTCAGGATAATTTCATTTTAATTATTAACACAGCATCAGTGTTTGGGATAATATTGTTTTAGATGCAGCACTAAGAGGTTATTATCAAGTATCACAAGGAAAGTCAAGTGTCAGCTTTGGTATCCCTCATTTACCATTACTGGAAGCCCCACATGGATCTTGGCATGTTACCCTCTTGTCCAAAAAGTAAAAGTTTGCCTCTCTTTTCACAGCAAGCAACTCTTCATCCATTTTTTAAACTCTTGTGCAAAGTAAGGTAGATTGGCAGAAGCCAGGTTCTGGGCTCTGCACAAAATCTGAGAGGGTTTTGAAGTGGAATGTCAAACTTCTCAAGCTTCATGGAGTCAGTGCAAAGTTTTATTGTGGTACAACCCAATATAAACCAAAAATTGTTTCAAAAAGGTCTCTTCCAACTGGAAAACTAAGAACTTTCTTCACATAGTTTTGAATTCGTGTTGTTAAATTCACCCTACAGTTGAAATAGGAAAGTGCAGATGCTCATGGCAGAGCAGGGATGCAGCTGCCTGGCACCTTCCCCCAGGGCTCCCAAAACAAACCAGGATTCCAGACACTGTCTTCTCCTTTTGCCCTGCTGTAAGCCAGTGCCACGGGAGGATTTCCAGCAGCGTCTCGTTCGTGTTCCATATCTCTGGCTGTAAACGGAAGCTGCAGCCCCCAGCCAGTGTGAGAACTGTGAGGAGAGAAGAGGCAATTCCAGGTCCCTGAGACAGGGACCCTCTCAAGACACAGCTCCGGCCACCCTGATTGACAGGAAGCCTGTGGCTTGTGAAGGGGCTCAGCTGTAGCTTTTCCACACGAAAGTTTCGCTTGGAAGGCGAATGTCATGGCCCCAGCCTGGCTCCAGTCAAGAGGGTGTCCTCTCCTCTCTGTTCAACTTTGTTACCCTATCCCTGCCTCTGTTTTTTCTGGATACAAACGTTTCTGAGCACATCTGTTAATACTCACTGTGGGAAGCTCCCCTGGGAACATCATTTCTTGGTAGACTTGCCTCTTTCATAATCACTTATTTATTATACAACACTGGTGTATTCCCAGCATCTAAATATGTCCTCTGAGAACTTGCTCAGTCTCAGGGGCAGATAGACTGATATAGACTGGGATCATTCACGGGGACTCAAGATTTGCTTTAATGAGGTTTTTTCCCCTGAACCTTTTCCATCAAAGAGAAAATGACTGGTTTTATAATGATTAAAACTCTTAAAGGCCTCCCCTTTCACACTTTCACAGAGTGTTTGGGTTTGAGTCACTCTCTTGTGACCACTAGGTGGATATAATTATAATGCTATAAAAATGCTTTATATTGATATCTTTGAGGGAATAACTCTGCCATCCATACAAGTGAAATCATTCCTATTTTGTACATATAAGATTCAGGTTTTTTGGATTCACAGATGAAACTATACACAATATTAGTCATACATACAAATATTTAAATAAGTTTGGCTGCCTGGCTTTCTTAGACCCCTTAAAAATTGCAGGTATCTTCCTACATGAAGCTGTGGATGTAAAAAATGCTCTCTTTTCAGCTCACCTGGATAAAACATTTGGCTCCTGGCACATCAGTGTTTCCCACCCAGACCTGACTGTTGAATAAAAGGAAACAGAAATGAAGTTATGTGGTGCTCTGTGTTACATGTTAAACTGTTGTTTCAGCTGCCACCTTTATGGAGCACTGGAAGAGAAAACAGATGCGCCTGAACTACAGGTGGGACCTGACTGGGTTTGAAGAGGAGGAGGTTTGTCCCTTCAGTTCTGACTCTTTGCCTTCCACCCTGCTGTTGCCCTGACCTGACAGACTTTGCCTCATGTTCCTGGGAGGGTTCCATCCCATAGGAGGAAGGAAAATCCCTATACATGAACCATTTGAGGTTTTTGTAGCAAAGGCATGACTAGTCTGGTCCTGTTGCCATGGGAACATAATTGTACAGCCACAAAATGTGATTTTTTTTTTCCTTTTGAAATGTGGAGTCACACCTAGCAGTGTAGACATGGAATATACAGCTCAGACTTTCTGCTGGGCTGAAGTCAGGGTGCCAAGAGCCAAGGACCTCATTCATCACATACTGCTGTAAATCAGAAATGAGTGCATTGAAGCTGATAAAGTTACAGTGCTGTAAAAAGAGCACTGAAAAATTCCTATTAACTTTAACGATGCAGGATCAAGCCCTGACTTGGAAAACACCTCAGAAAACACCTCAGGGCTTGAGGCATGGGGAGGGACATGGTGTGGAGGTGGTGGAGTTTTTTGCAGTGGCTAAAAAAAGTAAAACAAAAGTAAAATAAAAACAAAATAAACCTCTGCCCAGGTTTATTCTAAATCTGCTTAAGAGCATAAAGGAGAAAAGGGCCAAATCTGTATAAAAAAAAAGATCTTCAAAATCAATGAAGTTTTAGAAAGGAGAGAAAATCCTCAGTCAGCTGAGAAACTCTTTCCCACCTTTTTGGTTTCAATTTTGCCGCTTTACAGAAAATATAGGAGACACCTTCCCAGAGCACAGCATACTCCCAGCCCCCAGCCTTGCCCTGCTGTTGTTATTAAAAGAAGTATGACCTCCCTTGTCACATCTCTAGATGTCCTAAAAAGATACACAACAAATACTGCTCACGTGAAACACAAACCTCAGCAGCCCTCCCTGGTTTGACACCCTGCAGCTCACTGAGCCTGGCAGCCATCGCTCCCCTCTCCCCAGAGCCTTTCTGTAGGAATTATCTCCCCTTAATTTCTTTATCTCCTCTTTAATATGTTTAGGTGCCCTGTGCCAGCAGCCTCTGCACTGGTCCATACCTGTTTACTGGGAGAGAATATAGGGATTTATTTCCTGGACGCTATATGCTCCTTTATTTTTGGTAACTTGTTAGCATCCATGAAAGTGAAGAGGATTAAGTGTATCTTTCCAATGGCAGTTTCACATCTAGTTCAGGGCTCTGCACAGCCAAACCTGCAGCTGTCAATTACATATATTTTATTCGTGTTTTTGGTGGTCAGTGATAAATAATACAGTCATGGGTTTTTCACAGGATTTAAGGTTCTCCTGTTGCTGATTTGGGGGAAACTTAAGCTAGAGTCATATTGAACAGTCGGGCTTTCGAGTTAAATGCTAAAGCTTTTATGGATGCTAGGGTCACACAATACTTGCACTAATGTTGATTAATATAGAACATGAATAGACTGGGTTTTCTCCGGTAGTGTCTAACCATCCACTGTATCTGTGCTTGTTTCATGTAACTTTTAATATATAAATACAATATGACCTGGAACAGATCAATAATCAAATTTTTGTTTATTTGTTTTTTGTTTTTCCTTGTTTTTCATGGTTTTTTTCTGGTTTCCTGAAGGAGGCAGTCAAGGTTTGGAAAACATTTTTTTTTTTTAAATCGCTCCTACCTTTTTTATTCCATGTCTACTGCTGAATATCATCTTTTGATCTCCATTTCTCCTTTTTTGAGCATCAGATTTTCTTTGGAACTCCCACTGATTGCTTTGCCTTTACACCCGTCCCCTCTCCACTTGTTCAGACTTTTTTCAGCTCCGTTCTGTTTCCCATCCAATGCATAATTTTGAATTCTGATTCTTTTATGAATGCATAATTATTGGGAATTCTGAACCCATGAATCTTCCTCAGTCTTTTGGCTGTCTCTTACTTCCAAGTGTTTCCTGCACCTTCTCCTGCAATGCAGACAGAGAATCTGTGGATGCTGTCCAGGACAGAATTAGAGGAACACCCCAATTTTATGGGATCCCAAAGACAAGTATTTTGCATACTTACAACAGAAAATTAATCCCCTCACGAGCTGAGGATCACTGAAATTAGTTAATGACATTTAACTTTTTTCAAAAATAGAGGTAACTAAAATCCAAGCATCATGAGCCATGCTGTCTGCAGGTTATGCTGCATATCTCATATATTAAATGTAATCTACACAGCACTGCACATTGCTGTCCAAATTGTTCTGCAGCTGCTCCTGTAGACACAGGACTTAATTTTTTTTTTTTTTATCATAGTCAACTATCAATTGACATGAATGACATACCAAGTGAATTGGAATTCAGTTACAAAACTGAGAAGTTATCAGGAAATCGACCTGCAGAGAGTTCATCTGTAGATGATAGAGAAAATAAGTAATGTTGCTTTTTTATTAAATATTACTTCTTTCACAGGATCATCCAAGAGCAGAATATGAAGCGAAAGTTTTAGAAAAATCTTTGAGAAAAGAACACAAACATAAAGAGGTATGGTAAAAATATTCATTTGTTTCACTTATGAAAAAATGGCTGTTACAGCAGGCAGTGACCCAAGACTAAGAAATAGGTAAAAAGTAGTCAATGGTCACTGTGTTTAAGTTCCAGGTGTCTTCATCTACACATGAGATGCTAGTATCTGCCAGGCACAAGATCTGATTAAATCTAGAAATTACTTTACTAATTAGATTCAGGAGTGTGGCTCAAGGAAACTAACAGAGCCTCATCAAAGAGGTACTCCTCTAGCACTAATAAATCAAGTTTGAGAAAACTGTAACAAACCATCTTGTTCTGCGCAGTAAAAGTACCTAAAGCCTCTCAGGAGAAGTTGTCTGTCTTGCTGGACTTTCTCTGCAAACAAAAATATTAATGAAGAGTACTAACTCAAATTTTCAGGCCAAATTCCAGCTTTGGCAATAACTTTCTGCCTTTTAAAAACACAGCTTCCCCTTTTATCCCACTGAACAAGGCAGTGCTCACTTATGCTCTGAACTTGCTCTTTACATCACTGTGAGAAAGGTCCTGCCTGTCACCCCAGAAGCACCTGCCTCTTGCCAAGGAATGGTGCAATCCCTACAAGCAGCTTCCCTGCCCTTTCACTGGAGCTGGAATTCCTTTCCTGTCAGCAGCAGAACGATTTGGGAAAGCTCCTTTTCTCCCCTGCACACTGATGCCCCCATCCTACCTGAGGTTATTCCCCCTTCACTGCAAGAAGTGAGCCATTTGTGTGCCGTAATTTTATTGAGAAAAGTAAAAATTCCAACATAAAATTTGGCAGAATTTCTTCTCTTGTGTCTGTTGCCAGTGACACCACCCTAAATTGGGATTTTATGACAATCCTGTGAAAATACAACTGCAATAACATTTACACTCTTTAGGGGCAGCACATATAGATGAGTGTTAAAGTAAATTTATACTTAAGTACCACTGAACCCCTCTTAATAGATGCTGCAGAGCTGCTGGTGGTGTGTTCCCATTAACCTATAGGATGCTGTGTGTAAGTGGTTCAGGGCCATAAGCAAATCAAATCCCTTTTTAAATCCCTTGCAGAAGAGAAACAAATTGGGTTGCTGCACTATGATAGGCTGGGTAAACAATTTTGGATACAGACTTTACTGTATTCCACTAACAACCTGTAACTTGCTCTACTTTTGAGTATAATCAGAATTCAGGTCTTAAATGTGGAATACTAATCAAACAGTTAATGAATGGTGTCCCTCTAATATTGGAGAATGAAAGTTGAGCAGTTAAGAAAGGATTTTTTTTTTAAACAGACTATTTATAAGTTTTTGGGCTGTGTTCAATTTGGATGTTACTAATTTGGGAAACATGAGAAAAAGAGTTTTTTTTCTGAAAGACTTGGTGGTTATCTTTCATTGGGATCTAGTGTGTTAAAGTTTAAATTTGACAGTTGTAACACTTAAAAACCTTCCTAAAAAAAAAAAAATCTAGAGCTAAACCAAAATTGCTTATAGCTTTTTCAAGAGAAGTCTAATTAAAAAGAAAAACTAAAGGAAAAAAATTTGCACATTCTCTACACCTCATAAAATTGAAAGCGGAGCACAAGCCTATATTAAAAAGGGAATATCATTTTCAGGATTGCCTGATGTTCCCTAGGATTTGGGGCAAGCATTTCTCTTTTGTTGCTGTTATATTTTATTAACTTAAAGCTGAAACACAAAGCCTTAACCGAGCTAACAGAGCATTCACTTGTGCTAAAGTGCTGTGTCAGTAGAGAATATGGAATTGATTATTGGAATTAATTGAGCAGTGCTTTGTAATGCCACACTTCCCGACCCTTTTCTGTTTCCTTTGACTGCTGATCAGAAGCACCAATATTTTCCAGAAGAGACAGCAAACAAATGGAGACAAAGAGTTAAGAAAGTCATGGCTGGGGTGAAATTGGTTCTTTTAATACAAACTTATGAAGAAACTCAAATTATGAGTAATTATGGAAGACACAAATCAATTTGGTTTTGGCTGTTGAACCTTTGTTTAATATTCACATTCAGTTCTGGGTTTCTTCCCGTTCCTCGCCTCATTCCTTCAGCACTTTTTGGGACACTGCTCTATGAGTTGGGAATGGCACTGCATGGCTAATCTTAGATTTCCCATCCTGGATGTTATGTTTTGCAGAGGAGCATGGGCCATGTGTTGAAAGAGCCGCTTGCACTTCCCTGAGACAACGTGCATGTCATAAAAATAGAATTTGAGCAATATTTTTATGTGAATTACAACGTGTGCATCATCCTCTGAGATGTTTCTTTTGCTGCTGACTTTCTGGTGTTTCAAAACAATTCCGGGCATCCAAGTTTGTGAAGGACTCCAGAGGAGCAATGCTCTTCTAAATGAATACTTTGTAGCCAAAATTCAGGCAGTGGCTGATTGACTTGGTTTAGGGAATTCAGAGAATATACAGAGTTGTTATATAGAAAATAACAAAATGGTTTGGGTTGGAAGGGACCTTAAAGATCCCCTCATTCCAGCCCCTCTTCTATAATTCCTGTTACTGTAGTCCATTGAATACTATAGGAATAGCCAGGTAAAATTAAAAATCACTCACATCAAAGGAATTTTAAGTCTTGCCACACACCAAAACTTAATCTTCCCTGTCAACTGAACGTTCACCTTGGAGCTACTTCATAGCATGAATTAATTTAATATTTAAATCTGTATTTCAGTGGCGGCAGTAGTGCAACAGCAGAGCTGCAAATATTAACTGTGGAAGAGGAGAGGAAGGAGGGGGATTTTTGTAGGGAAAGCAAAAGAAAATATTTAACAGCAAGAGAGATCTTACTTCATGGTTTATGACAGCCTATTTGCATGTTTCCGTCAAAAATTACACAGAAAAATCTGGTTTATTTATACTCCCAGTGCAGGCGCTTGACCAGTCTGAACCTGGATAGGGAGTAAACAATTTGCCTGTGTGGAATTGTGACTGTAAACACTGTGTCTGCATCTTCTAACTGGTTGTGGTTTTGCCAGCATTTTGTGATGAAAACAGAGAGTTTTCATCACATGTGCAGAATCACACTCTCCTTATTTATTAAATATATCCTTTTTTTTTCCCCACCGAAAAAAATTTAGACAGATAAAGAGAAGCTGACATGGAAGGACCGTTTTCCAGCCTATTTAACCAATTTTGTTGGCATCATCTTCATGGTAAGCATCACCTGGCAAAACCTGAAATTTTTGTTACTGAATCACTGTATGGAAGAGAAATGATAGGAAAATGTATCACTTAGATATAGTTCAAGTTGGCCTTTTTCCAGTGAAAAAATTCAAGCATTTTATTGGTTTATGATCTGAAATCTTTTCAAGAGCTTGAATTTCTACTATGCTATCATTTTCCAATAAAGACAAAAGAATATTAAACTAGAGGAGGGGAAAGTGAGGGCACAGAAATAGAAATTCCCATACCACTGATGGGATGAAGCTAAAAAAGTACAGAGAACCTCTCAGAAAGTGGTCAGGAAGTAGAGACCAACATCATTTTTATAATCAAACTTTAGGAAATAACTGATGTTGCCAGTTGCAGCCATAATAGCAGCAATTTTTAATAAATCATTCAAATTTGGAGCTATACCATCTAACAGGAGAATTGCAAACATAGCACTTAATTCAAGGGAAAGGTAAAATAATGATGAGAACAGCCTTCTTCCATTTGTTGATAAACCATCAGCATTTAAAACAAATGTTGACAGAATAAATCAAGTCATGGAACAGATTGGCAGATATATTGAAAAAAGCTTAAACCCTTTCCAAAGGTAAAATTTCCCAGACTAAATCAATTAATTTGGTTTTATGGAGTAGGGATTTTGGTTCAGGATTGAGTTTTTAAAATATTTGTATTTTCAGATGACAGAAGTGCAACAAATCTCATATGCTCAGCTGGAGAATCAGTACCTTTTGAGAATCATGTTTTAAAATCATTCCTCTATTTAAGCAATGAAAAACTGAGAGAAATTTTATTGTGCCAGGAGTGTGTTGATTTAATCAGATTTAATTTCAGTTTGTGATTATGAGAGCACAGTGAGCCTGTCCGTGGGATTTGAAGGCTGGTGTGTAGAGTGAAGCTGAAATATGCCTATTTGTTTCAAATTTGGGGTTTTTTTGTTTATCACAGAAGTAACACCATGTGTATATGCTGCTGGTGTCAGGGCTGAAAGCGAGCCCACTAATACTTTTCATATTAGTATTTATATTAATTACAATTATTATCTATATTCATTAGCAATATTTAGTATTTTAGAATTTATTTATTAGTAATATGTAGCATATTTTAATGCTGCTAAGCATGGAGTTTACATTTAGGTGCCTTTAAAAAAAATAGCCTTTTTTCTTCAACTGTGGCATCATGGTACCATCATTTTTCCTGTGATTTTCAAGTAAAAAAAGGGGCTTCTTTTCCACAGTTCATCAAGGCCTTAATGCAGTATTGGGTGGACTTGGGGTGTGGCCCAGAGGTCCCATTATTAAAGTTATTTCTAAACTCCAAACAAAGTGTTTGAAGGCAAACCTTTGGTAAGGTTTTGGGCGGTTCTTCCTTGCAGGTTGGGCTGACGTTCGCCATTGTGTTCGGGGTGATCATCTACAGGATCTCCACGGCCGCTGCCCTGGCCATCAGCTCCACGCCCTCGGGGCGCTCCAGCGTCCGCGTCACCGTCACCGCTACCGCCGTCATCATCAACCTGGTAGTCATCATCATCCTGGATGAAGTGTATGGCTGTATCGCCAGGTGGCTCACGCAGATCGGTGCGTTGGAACCCTCAGCTTGCCGCAAAGCAGTTAAATCAGAGCACCCAGATCACTGGGCTCGTAAGCAGAGCCAAGGACAGTCACATTTGTGCCTAAAATTCCACTGTGGAACTTTTTTTCAATTATTATTATTATTTCCGAGAAATTGTCAGTAACAAAAGGTACAGAAATCTTTTCAGGTCAAGTTTTTGCACACCTACAAATGATTGTCATGGAGGTCAGATAGGTGTGGAGCTAAATTGGAATTGCCATTGTAATGTGTCTGACTCGTGGGATCCTCAGAAGACTGACCACTGACCTCAGTGCAGCCATACTGCTTTATATATATCAATATATATCACTATACATATAAATCCCTTTGTTAAAAGGCTGATGATGTTCTCCAAAACCCACTTTTATAAGATCTTGAAATGTTTCCAGGTAGGATAATTCCTTAATGTTTCTAATCCATGTCCCATTGGTTCCAGAGGTACCAAAGACCGACAAGAACTTTGAGGAGCGGCTGATTTTCAAGGCTTTCCTGCTGAAATTTGTCAATGCCTACACCCCCATTTTCTACGTGGCTTTTTTCAAAGGCCGGTGAGTGATGTTCAGGGTTTCAGCTTCTTGGAGGCCTTTTCGGGACTGTATATTAAGTGGTCCCACTCAGAGGCATGGAGTATGACATAAATTACTTTAGGAATCAAATATTGAAAGTATAAAATCCGTCTGATGTTTTTAACTCATTGTGCCCTAGATTTGTTGGACGTCCAGGCGACTACGTCTACATTTTCCATTCCTTCCGAATGGAAGAGGTAACTGAATTTCTATCCTGTCTGGGATTATGTTGGATGGATGGGGTAGAGTAGATATTCTGACTGGCCTCTCCTCTGTCCACCCCAGTGTGCCCCAGGAGGATGCCTAATGGAATTGTGTATCCAGCTCAGTATTATCATGTTGGGCAAGCAGCTGATCCAGAACAATTTGTTTGAGATTGGCATCCCGTAAGTAGCAGCTTCTGTGCTTTCTTATTTTAATTGTTGTGCCTGGTAATGTAAAACAACTGAGAAATGAGCACTGAGTGAGCAGAATGCAGTGCTCAGCAAATTGTCTCAATTTCCCTCAGAAAAATGAAGAAGTTTATACGATACTTGAAATTGAAGCGTCGTCGTTCTCCAGATCATGAAGAGCACATGAAGAAAAAGCAGCGCTATGAAGTGGACTATAACCTGGAGCCCTTTGCTGGACTCACCCCTGAGTACATGGAAATGAGTGAGTGAAGTGGAAAGAAGGCATTTGAAACCGTAATTATTGTGACTAATTGGGATGGAGAGCTGAGCTTTTTGAAATGTATGTTCAGCAGACAGTGGATATGAGATTACATATGCAGTCTTGGACTGGAGCGTGTTTCAGCCAGTCCTGGCTGCTGGAGGGCTGAATTGTGCTCTCTGCTGTTTGCAAGCTCTTACTTTAGAATGATATTTTGGTTATTTTCTTTCAAGCCGTATAACACATCACCGTCAAGTTTCAAATGCAAATGATTAAGTGGCATCTACTTGAGATTGTGAGGCATATTTTACCATCAGTTGAACCCTTCACTGGAAGCAAGTTAGTTCAGATTTGATTATTTCCACACCAGAGTCTTTTACCTGATATCTGAAATAAATTTTCTGAGAGCAATGCATGTCTGTAGATCTGGTTGTACTTGAAAGATCACATAGAATTTTTTTTCAAGTAGTATCTTATGTTAACATGAGTGAGATAAATTAGAATATCTGGTGACCTTGATATTCACAGTATGTGAAGCAGATGAGAATTCAGTGGTACAAACTGAACGGCCATGCTGCCAGTTCCTAAAAATAAGAAAAGATGTTGTTACTGAGATCAGCATTTGAAAGTAACAGGGGAAAGATGGGGACTGGCAGTTCAGGATGAGCATGACATCCACACAAAAAGCAAATATGATCCTAGGTTATAGGAAGCAAGTTATTCCTGTCAGAGGCAGGAATCAGCCATGTCCTTTCCAAAGCTTCCAGTGAAGGCAAAAAGCCTGCCAGGTGGAACATGGAAAGCTTAGGTAGAGCCAACACGGTCACTGCCATAATCCCACTCCTTCAGGTACCTCCTGTGCCAGCTTTGCCCACGGAAGAATTGTTTTAGGAGATTCCCCATCCTTCTGGTTACTGTTGCCTTGCCTTTTAGAAAGCCCTTCCATACCCAAATGGAGCAGCCATCATGCAGACTATGCCTGACACACAAAATGGGATTGAGTCTCCCAGAATTCGTCACTTCGTCGGAATTTAGGGGCTGGCACTGATGTGGTGATGGGTATATTTGGTAAATACTGACAGCAGGCTCTGAAATGTTTTCTTTTTCTTTCCAGTTATCCAGTTTGGGTTTGTGACTTTGTTTGTTGCCTCCTTCCCACTGGCACCTTTGTTCGCTTTATTGAACAACATCATTGAAATCCGTCTGGATGCCAAAAAATTTGTTACTGAGCTGAGGAGACCGGTAGCAGTGAGAGCAAAGGATATAGGTAAGTGGATATTGTTATTGTATCCCTGTTTGTTTATTCCTGGACTGATGGCAGGATATTATTATGCTGAGCTAGTTTCAATAACAGGGAGATATTTATAGGAAAAGTCAAACCATTCAGCTGTGGCTTACCTGTGAATCTCATAATTTATTGAGGCTTTACCTTTAAAATAGAAAGACCAAAGCTTTAAATTCAGATTACTATTTCATTAAGTAAATATTATTGCTTTTTAAATCAAAATGATCAGTGCAATAGCAAATTATCTCACATGGTTCTGTGATTACCAGCCCTTCCTGGTAATGCAGTTTTTGTGCAGAAGCAAAAATTCCTGCATTTAATAACTCTGCACTGGCCTCAGAAATACCCTTGGGAATAAGAGGAGACTCAAAAATCTGTGGATAGATGTATCCCTTTGTCCCTACTCAGGAAGGTTGGAAGGGTGAAAAGTGCAGTGGATGGAGCTGGAGCTGGGCTCCATGCCTGTGTGGGGACAAGAGCCCAGTCCTGCCCTTACAGGGGGACTCACAGGGTGTTTGTAATGAGGGAGCTGCTTCTCCCAAATGCTGGTTAATTATTAATTAAAAGCTCATTAAAATAAAAATAGAAATAAAATAACTCTCTTTGTTACAGAGCCAAGCAGCAAGAGCAGAGAAGTTTATCTGTTATTATACTCTTAAGTTCATTCTACTGCAGTACAGGCAGAGTTTTTCCTTGGGCTCATCCTTGTGCCCTAGGACCATCCTAGACTTGAAGAACACATCACGTTTTGCCATGACGTTGCTTTGGGGGTGTTTTGTGGCTCCCTGATTTGATGCTGCAGGTTCAGGTTGCTGGTAGAGATGATTGGGAGGATAATGTGGATTTTTTTTTTTTATTCTGGGGGGAGTTTGATTATTTTTTATTTGTTTCTGTGTTAATTGTAACTCATTGCAGTTAAAGCCCTTTCTTCAAAACCTCAAAAAAAAAAAAAAAATAGATGCCAAAACATAGTTGGGCTCGTTTTGCTTACAAGCCATTAAATTAAGTTTTTATAATGTGTTCTTTTTCTATTTAAAATATAGCTAGCTCAGCACAATCATACATGCTCCTAACTCTGTTAACTGAAGACATAATTTATCTCATTTTAAGGACTAGAACAGCATTTACATATTTTTCTCCTTCCTCAGGAATCTGGTATAATATCCTCAGAGGTATTGGAAAGCTTGCTGTCATCATAAACGTAAGTAAATCAGCATGAATTAAATTTTAATTCAATAGGCTGGCTTTTCCATTCTGCTCCATTAGTTTTATTTCAGTACAAAATCCTTCAATCAAGTGAAAGTATATGATTGAGAAATTTTTGGAAATATTTGAGGATGAGTTGCTGTGTTTATTTTCAAGCTGTGATAGCAGTAGCAATAATATAAAATAGTAAGGAGTCACTGCTGCTTTTTTCCAGAATGGTTTTGTAA
Source organism: Taeniopygia guttata (assembly GCF_048771995.1). NCBI lineage: Eukaryota > Metazoa > Chordata > Aves > Passeriformes > Estrildidae > Taeniopygia > Taeniopygia guttata. The sequence continues at coordinate 10,375,133 of NC_133030.1, forward strand.
AACAGTTCTTCAAACAAATATGATCACAGCTGCTTACTTTTACTCTTCTGAAATACTATCAGTAGCATAAGATGTATTTTTTAATTTCAGTGCTATTTTGGGTAAGGTGAGAACCAGTTCAGCTCCTCAGAGTGCAGAATCCCTACACTGAAAATCTGCCCTCACGCTGCATTGCCCCCACTCAGAGAGCTTGGAAAATCCTGGAATAAAAAAGTTTATTTCAACATTTCACAAAAATTTAGCAGGCCTTAATGCATGTACTTCTGCACTATTCTATATGAATACACGTCCACAATGATCATCCTCCCTGCACCCCAGCTGAGGGAAAGATGAAAACAAAGGCCAGCTGAAATTCAATATGTTTGCAGTGCAGCAAAGCAGGGGCTCTGTGGGGCTTATGGCCACATGGCCATGGACTCCCCTGGGGTTCTTTTACATTATCCAGACTTGAAATCCCTTCATTTTGTCCCCAGGGGTCTGTTGTGCTATGGCAAACCCATTCTTTTTGTATGCTGCCTTAGTTTGTCTTTCCATTTCTCCTGCTTTCTTTTGGATCTAATTTCTCTGGTTTTCTCTTTTGTTCTGTGTAGTCTTTCCTCGTCAATACCCAGTGTTAGTTTTCCCTCTTTTATCAATGTACTGCTCCTCTTTACCATAAAATAAGTAAAACATTTTGTACTCTTTGTTCCACATGTACATGAGATTTATGCCAGAGGCAATGTTTCATAATGATGATAAATGAAGAAGGCTAAAGTCATGAGGAACTCAGCCCAATTGGCTGTCATGCTTTTTCCCCACGATCTTTTCAGAAAATTTTAAATAACTGGATGAAATGCAACTTTTGTGACTATAAAAATAAAACTGGGCTCAATCTCCTCATCCTTTTATCCTGATGAAGTTAAGAACCACACACAATTAACATTCTTTTGCAATGCAATGAGACTTTGAAGAGTCAAATCACAGTGGGTTGTTTGCAGGACAGAAAAGCAGCTGGAAATCAATTAATCGGGCCTTGTTCAAGGCAACAGGGAGAAGCTGTGATGGGGACACAGGGAAGCAGAGCTGTGGTAGCTGTCCTGTAGTGCTGGGGGGTACAGCTGCTCCATTGTTGGGGGCCCAGGTTGTCACCCACGCAGACACCTCCGCTGGCATGGCACTGCTCCAGGGAATACGCTGCATCTCAGGAGAGTGGGCAGGGAACAATCCCTTGCTGGTGCAGTGAATGCTCCACTTTCAGGGCCCTCAGGCTCCCCTGAGTGGTGTGAGTAGTTTGGGCAGTAGTTTGGCTGCCCTGAATGGTGTGAGTAGTTGGTTGAGGATGTGATGAAGTTAAGCTCTGCCTGGGTACCACGCTCACTCTTTACTCTTGTGGCTCAGGCATTTGTGATCTCATTCACATCCGACTTCATTCCACGCCTCGTGTACCTGTACATGTACAGTGAGAATGGCACCATGCATGGCTTCGTCAACCATACACTATCCTCTTTTAATGTCAGCGATTTCCAAGCAGGAACAGCTCCCAACGACCCCCTGGATCTTGGCTACGAGGTTCAGATATGCAGGTACTCTCTTGAATGATCGCTAATGCCAAGTGTTTTCACAGCTGGCTAACAATGTGGCAAATGCTTACATTCCTGGGGCAGATTATTTGTATTTTCAATACCTTTTTAGCACCTTGCTAGCCTTTTGTATCAGATGGATCCATCACCTTGAACATCTTGCTTACATATTAAATAATCACAGACCTGAATATGATTTACTGCTTATTTTGGGAAATGGAGATTATTGTTAGTTAAATTCAGTGCTTGTCCATGCAAAGATTTTTATTAACATGGATTCCCTTTTCCAGGAAAGGAGAGAAATAGTAATAAACAGCACAATGATGCTTTAAAGGAAGAAAAATATGTCACTCTGATGTCATGTCATGATATAATGACCATGACCTCTTTATTGTTCAGTTCCCAATTCCTGATGAGAGTAGTAGCATCCTTATCTGCACTGGAACTTAGGACTTATTTATAGTGTCATCACACAGAAGAAATTTGCATGCCTGTGACAATTCATATCTATTCTTCTCATGTTTAAAGGAAAATTGTGGTTACCTATCAGCTAATATATTCTTAGAACCGGGCATCAAATCCAAATCTGACAGGGAAAGCACTTAGACCAACAAAGCTGAAAGGGGGACAACGGAGGGAGGAAGAGGGAGAGGAGAGTAAGGAAGGAAGAGATATTCCAGGGGAGAAAGAAACAAAGATGACATTGATACATGCATAGTAAAAAAATCACACTAACTGGCCAAGTAAAAAATCTTCCCTTTGAATCATATTATTTTATATTCTTTATGCTTTTGAGTAGTGCAAGTTAATATGATCAAATGACCTCTAAACAGAAAATTCACTCAGAGATGAAAGAAAAACCAGCCCAAACTGCATTTGCAGTAGCTTTGCTTGCTTTTACTTTCTTCTGGTTTCCTCCTGCTGCTCTCTGGGCAGAGGTTAAGCAAGGTTGGCAAACATTTTTCAGCACAGAATGGAAGTGTTGGCATCGTGGTCCAAAAGGAAAATGCCAGATGTATTTGCTTTCCGCTCCCAGCCTATGTCTTCTTTCAATCCTATCCTTATCCCAAGGATTTTAAAATAATTTGGAAATGCAGAGCCTTAATTCTTTCAAAATATGGACAGGATGCTATGGTTTTGAATTTAATGTATTTTTCTTGGTCCTGTTTATCAACACATAGATTTTCCGTAAGCCATAGCTAAGGAAAAATTCTCTTCTCCCCATATGGCAAAATTTAGCTTCAACCTTTTGCTAATCACATGTTAAACACATTCTATGAATCTGAGATCAGTATTTTTGTCTTTAAAATCAGCTTGAAAAACATTTGTTGCCTTTTTATCTATGTTTACCTATGCCTTTTTACAGAGCTGTGTAGCTCTCTCTTATGCAAAATTGATATTATATGTAGTAATCAGAGGGTATTAAGATGAATTAACCTTTAATTTTAAGGCTAACTTGATGACTATGGGAGAGTTCCAGCTCTGTCTTGTTTCCAAGAGGTTAATATAGTGAACTTTCTTTAGACAGTTCCATTTATTGTTTGACTGTTTGTTAATAACTCCTTCCAGTGCCAACATTTCTGAATTGCACCCCTGATTTACTGAGTCTTGTTTTGCAGGTACAAAGATTACAGAGAACCCCCCTGGTCTGAAAACAAATATGACATTTCAAAGGACTTCTGGGCTGTCCTAGCAGCAAGATTGGCATTTGTGATAGTTTTTCAGGTAGGTGACCCTGCATGCGTTTGGAAATAAGTTACTGTGCCAAAGAAATATCTTCTTTATCAGTTGTTTCATGGAAAAGCCAAAGAAATTTGCCTATCTTCATCACCCTCTTTGTCCCACCCACCCAGGCCCTGGTATATCCTCAGTGGAAAAATTCATCCCCATGGATTCCCTGAACTAGTTTGATACAGAACAACTTAATGACCTTAGAGACCAGCAAAGTACAAGGCTGGTACTAATTAGATCCCACCAATTGCTCCCAAAGGACATCAACAATTTCACTGAAGCAGCATAAATTTAATCCAAAATAATTTTTAAAGCTAGCCAAGAAATGAGATTTTCAAATTTTTCCAAGTTTTATTTGCATCTGAATAAGAAGCCAAAATCTTGTAATTTGTCCTTAAAAGACATTATTTAATCACAACAGTGATGCAACTTATTGTGACACAAATGCTTTAAGTCTGCCTTATCTGAATAACTTGTTTCAAAACTTTTATTGGGCTTTTTTTGATTAAAAATTCTCTTTTTGGGAAAGACCACCTTGAGTCAAAGCTTTTCAATTAGGAAAAATCAATCAGAATGTATTTTAACAACTTTTACCATTTTACCTCTTGTATTTGCTTCTCTCTTCCTGATGTAAATCTCATGAGCCACTCACCAGTTGCAAATTCCTCTGGATTTCTAAGTGGCTGCAGTGTCAGGATTGGTACATAAATCATAGAGGTCTGTACCTAATGCATTTCTCTTCTTCTAGCATACACAAAATAGTTGAGGGGAATTTGGTCCCATAGTCCAACTCAAATATTGTCCTCTCTTCATTTTTCCTTCCTAAATGCCCTCTCCTTTCCCTACAGCTACCCTTTAATTTGACCCTGCTGACACTTTCTCACAACTTCATTTTCAGAACTTGGTCATGTTCATGAGTGAATTTGTTGACTGGATTATCCCAGACATTCCCAAGGACATTAGTCAGCAGATTCACAAGGAGAAAGTTCTCATGGTGGAGGTCTTCATGAGGGAAGAGCAAGGGAAGCTGCAGATGCTGGGA